>NW_024582471.1:1148449-1182386 GCF_018398535.1 Haplochromis burtoni
GTCTTCCTGCACCTGGAGAAATGATGTCTTTACATGTCAGTTCTCAAAGATGTGAACGATGATATTTTGGATGATTTGGTAAATGGATGAGTGTGTGTGTGTGTGTGTGTGTGTGTGTGTGTGTGTGTGTGTGTGTGTGTGTGTGCGTGTGTGCACGCGCGTTTTGCTATGAGGTCCCAACATTCCTGAGTGGGACAGTTCCCACAGATTTGCTCAAAGAACCAAATGTCACATCCTTTCTGTCCTTCTAAGGACAACTCACTCTCTGGTGAACTGGTGCAGACGTGTAAATGTAGAACTTAAAACAATAAAGACAACTTTGCAGGACAAAGAAACCTTTGAGGCAACAGAAGTTTGTTCGTTTTACCTGAAATTAAGAGGGAGGAAATGTTTGGGTCGTGTCAGTCTATGTGTTCAGATTATTTTTTCCAGCTCTATGATTTTGCCATTTGGGTTTTCATCCACAGAGCACCTGACCATGTGAGTAACGATAAGTCATGGGGGCAGACGGGTCTGTTTTATTAATCATTACTAACTGTGGACTCGACACAGGGGATGGATTCAAATGGCTATATTTAAATGTCCCAAGAAAATTCAAGTATTTCCTAAAATAAAAACTTTTGCAAAGCAGTTAAAACAGGAAGTGATTTATCACATCAGTGAATGTTTGTCTAATAAATAAAGTTAATGTGTTCATGTCGTAGATTAATTTTATGAGGAAGCTAATCACTAATTTCAATAAGCAATAAAAACAGTCATCAGGGGAAGGCTATAACTGTAGATGTAAAAAGTCTCATAAAAACATTATGTCGTGTGAAGCAAGTTTAAATGCTTAAAATTGGGCTATACAGGGAGCTGGTTTAGCTCAGTACGTGAGCAAGCAGCCTGGGTTCGAGTCTGACCCACGGCCCTGTGCTGCGTGTCTCCCCCACTCTGACATTCTGCTTTCCTGTCTGTCTTCACAATTGCTATCCAATAAAAGAAAAATGCCAAAAACAAATATATAAAAAACAAACTCTAGACCAACCTGCCAGAGGACGCAAGCTATGATCCACTTGTAGAGCAAAAGAGTGATGGCGCTTGCCAATGATTAATCAAACCTGCAAAGGAAAGAAGCGAGATGGCTCTTCAGTGAGCTGGCACAGAGGAAATGTTGTACCCCAGCATGTTTACTGAGCTCTTCCCTTCAGGTACGAACTTACTTATTACTCTGTAGAATGTTGGAATGTGGTTTGTGTGTGTGTGTGTGTGTGTGTGTGTGTGTGTGTGTGTGTGTGTGTGTGTGTGTGTGTTTTGGTAATGAGCTGACTGTATTTTAAGTATTTTGAAAGCATTATTCTTAGTTAAATTGTCAACAGGTTGGGCAGCTAGCTGTACCTTACTTGCCTGTGTGAAGTCGCGGGTTAGAGAGGTTAACACCAGAGGCCTTGAGTAAGTCATTCAGCGGCTCTAGAACCGCCATAGGTGGTCATTTTGGTCCACTTGCATTTGATAAATCATATAAGGCTGATAAATGTAAACCACATAATCTGATATTTCATGACTTTTCATAAAATAGCTTGCACTCACATACACATAATTACAATCATATACAGAAATGTAGGCTCAGTTATAAAGGTGCAAAAAAAATCTGTCTTAGACGGAAGAGAGCAGGAGAGAGACACAAGAGACAATTTCTTGGTGCAGAAGTGGGTCAATGAACTCATCACACACAAGGACAGCTGACTGTCAGCACACAACATCCTCAACACATTTTCATTTATTTTGTTTTACACTTTTAAACTAGCCGCAGAAGCTGATGAACGACCTCTTTAGTTTCATCGTGACATGAGGTGTACATCCCAAGGTTTTACCTGCATACGTCCATCTGCTCAGTGTCCTCTTCAGTCATGCAGGTCACATAATTGCTACTATTAACTATATGCAATAATTAATTCATTAAAATTTGTTGTATTAAATTGTATTTAAAAAAAATCAAAAACTGTGAGGTCTGTTTTAAATGCAGGGAATACATGCATTTATCTCTAAATTATTCTTTATTTTAGCATAAAAAATACCACCTTTAGTCCAGAATTCACTTTTAACTTAACAGTAATTAAGTCATTCAGATGTTTGAGCTATTGTTGTACTGTTTGTTCATTAGTAAATTCAAAAATATATTTTAACGTTACAACCTGTAATGAAATAATCTAAATAATTCCTAGAGCATAATCCTAAATACTTATTTTATAAAATCTTTTAATTATAATTCGAGACATTAGACAAATATTAAAAGTACCTAACTTCTTCAAGATAATACCTCTTTGCCATTATAGCTGGTGCTGCAGGATGGGGTCAAAATGACCACCCTCTGCAGTTCTACAGTCTTGCTATGTCTATATGTGTGATTACATATTAATGTGTGTATTTGTGCAGCTTTTAAGGATAGTGTAGTGGCGTTTGCATTTATATGGCGCTTTTCTTCTTCTACTGACCACTCAAAGCCCTCTTAACAGTTCAGATTTTAACAATATGTTGACAAGGCACTCTATTCTATCCAGTTAAAGCAGTTTATCAACCTCTCATCTGTGGCCACTTCAGAATCACCAGTTAACATTTCTATAGTCTGTGGGAGGAATGTAAAAAAGAGGGAAAAATACACAATTGCATATAACTGCTTGATTACAACAAACCATTCTGACTGGCTTCCTTCAAGATTTAAATTCTTCACATATTTCAAACATTACAAACCATCTCCCACTGAAAATGCTTACCTGGATGATTGAGCGTGCAGCAAGACATTACAAACTAGTTTGCCTTTTAATCTAGTATGCAGTACTTTCCAGCTGAAGGTTTTGAATATTATCCAGTGCATTACATTTGCTTCATGAGCTTTCTTCCCAACAACACTTTTTAAAAAGACTGAGGTTTGTTTGTTATTATTAGATGTGTTACCATCTGGATTCAACTCAAATAGAACTCACTTGGGGTCTGATGCAGGGGTCTTGAAAATGTGACACCAGAGCTGCATGTGTCTCTTTTGCCATCTCCAGTGGTTCTGCGTGACTTTGACAGAAATACTGGATGAATACAAATAAGGAAATGAACATTGCTTTTTGTTTTCAGCAGTTCTTAACATTTTTTCCCCATTAGTCATTTTTCTGACATTTCTCTTTTGAGCTCTTCCTAAAATCTTTTAGTCCTTCTGCACTGCCAAACACAGGGAAATATGGTTCCATTAGCCTCTGTGTTTTTTACTACATATGCATTTTATATGTTTTATTATATTGATTTCACTTGGCAGGTGTTCCATATATTCCCACTGACCAGTTACAATGTGCTAATCTGAGCTTGTATTTCGAGTCTGCCAAGCGGCTTAGACTCCAGTTTCATAATGTTGCTTTCATGCATTTAGCTGAGTTGGATTCCTAACTTTATGTGTAAGACAAATCTAAGAGAATATCAGGATTGACCTAAATGTTGTTTTCTTAACACTGTGAAATGTAAGAAATGAATACACTTAAAAATAAACATATACTCTGTCATTCATCAGTTTCTAACATGTTGATGTGATCAGATAAAGATGAATTATGTCAGTAAACATGCGATAAAAGCTTCTCAGCACTGAACATTTACTGAGAGTGAGACCAATGTGAAAAGCTGGCTGCATGTTTGTACTCAGCTACAGTTATTATTTAGTTACAGTTATGAGAGTGGTATTGTTTTGGCACTGATTTTGTCATCTGGTATGAAAACAACCGTTTGATCATCATTCATCCCATGTTTGCCCAGTTTCTGTACTTTCTGTGCTGCTCACCAACAGTCAGCATTGGTACATTCCCAGTTATTTATTTATTTTTTTGTTATTTCTCCCTCCAACAGATGGACTTGCTGCCCGAGTCTGGTTCAGTTGGAGTTTTCTTCCTGTTTTCTCTGCATGGTCAGCGACTGCTTGCTCACATTGAATCATTTGGTTCCTCTCTGCTGGATTATAAAGTCTTAACCTTACTTTGCAAAGTGCCCTGGGATAACAAGTCACGATTTGGCACCGTATAAATAAAACTGAATTCAATTTACTTGTTATGTTTAACTGCTTTGGACAGGCTGCTGCAGTTTGATTTCACATCTTATGTAATGAGACAACAGAAATTAAGGACAGGACAAATAAAAAAAGTAACTATCCAGTCCCACAAGAATGCACTTCTTCAATTTGTGGTTTAGGCAGAAATAAAACGAATGTGTAATTTTAGAAATTTATTTCTACGCAGGCGACAGAGTGAAAACAAACAGTGTCCATTAGGAGAGGCTTTTAAAGCTTTGCCAAGGTCAAATCTGAATTTAAGTTTCCCTTAAAATCAGATCTTATCACAATTTATTGGTAGAAAAAATTCTTGTTCTCAAAATAATGATGTTTTTCTTACTTTATTGTAAAGACAGCTGCTCTTGTGCATGCTTGTGTGTGTGTGTGTCACAGTGGCAGCAGATAATAACTTTGTATAATGATACCCTTGTGTACAATACTCCTCTCTCTCTCTCACATACACACTCTCATGCATATTTTTTCCACCCAGTGTGATTGTCCAAGTGGCTGAAGGTGCCAACAGCCTTAAAACCACAGGAAAATTGCATTTCGGATTCATAAATTCAATAGTAATATGAATAACAGCAGATTGGAGGAAGGGAACGGGCTGTTTTCCCAATGACGGCTAAAACGAAACTAAATGTAAAGAAAATGACTTTCCGCAATCTAAGTGCTCCTCAAATTGCATCTCAACTTACAGGACAAATAGGCAGTTAAAATAAAGTTGCACTTGAACCTTGACGGTCACTTCGTTCTTAATGGCTTACTCCCAAGTGCGTCTTCGAATTATTCAGAGGTCAGTAAATGTGAGTCGTGAAGAAACGTACATAGAGCAGGCTGTTTGTGGCTGACGCGTAGCGCTTTGAGGCTGAACAGAGACTTTGCATTGCAGCATCTGTTCCCTGTGCTTGTTTTAAGAAAGTGTGCATGAGTGTACATTTCCTTGCGCGCGCGCACACACACACACACACACGCTCGTTTTCATATCTTAGTGAGGACATCTCATTGACATAAAGCTTTCCCTAGCTGCTTACCCTAACCATCAAAAATGAATGCCTAATCTTAAACCTCTGCCTAAACCTAACCATAACCTAATTGTAACCCTGACACTAAAACCACATTTTGAACCTCAAAAATGCCTTCAAACTCGTGGGGACAGGGATTTTGTCCCCATAAGTGACTGTAGGTCCCCACAAGTATAGTAGCATGCCAATTTTCTGTCCTCACAAAGGTGTCTAAACATGTACACATGAACTCACACAAACACACATGTACCCACATACACAGTGTCTGAAGAGAGGAGTAGTTACTTGGCGATGGTGGTTGTTCTCAAAACATTGTTTCATTGCTGGCATTTTTCTATGGCTCTAAATCTGGGTCCATGTTTGTTGATGCAAAGGGTGGAATGGAATTGTGTGTGTGTGTGTGTGCGCGCAGTTGTTGTGGGTGTGCTTGTGTGTGTGTGTGTGTGTTGTGTGTATATATATATATATATTCAATTAAATTCAATTCAATTCAATTCAGTCTTTATTGGCAGACTTCATGTCCATCCAAAAAACACACACAACCCCCCCCCCCCCAACACAAGGTATAAACCATTAAATATATATATGTATATAAATAAGTATCTAAAACATTTGTAAAAATATAAAACCATAATATACATAAAACACAATTACTTAAAATAAATCAATAAATACACAAACACTTTAACCAGTGCTTTCTGAGACTGGATGAGTAACGGGAACCACTCAGTGTCGGATCTGTGAGTGCTAAAATTATACTGTTACTCGAACCATCCAGTCGTTCTCTAAAATTGAACATTAGCTTCCTTAAAAGTGCTTTAAAAGTCCAAACACCCACAGCTACAAACATCTGGCTGGCACTACCACTTCTAGGTATCCTGCAAAGGATTCTCATCGCATCATTATATGCAACATGCAGCTTCTGCATGCTACATTGTTTGTAGGATGACCACAAGGGGGCAGTATATAGCGGTGTGCAATACGCTTTAAACAAAGCCACTTTAACTGGAAGTGAACAAAAGCTGAATTTGCGTGCAATAGTATTTGCCTGCACATAGAGCTTACACCGTTGTCTGTATATGTCATCATCATCATTCATTTGCTCAGTAATAAAGTGACCGAGGTATTTCACCTTTTTATGAACTTCAAGAGTTTTTTGTGCCAGTTTAAACAAAGGGAAATTTAGCTGTTTATCCTGCTTGGTTCTACATATCAAAACAGCACTTTTAGCAGCATTGTACTCAATGTCATATTGCACACCATATTCAGTACAGACATTAAGAAGATCCTGTAACCCAGCACTGCTTGGACTAAAAACAACCAGGTCATCTGCATACATAAGATGATTTATCAGTGCTTTACCTAATATACACCCAGTGTTACAGGCTCTCAGCTGTATGGACAAATCATCAACATACAAATTAAATAAAATTGGAGACAAAATCCCACCCTGTCTAACACCATTGCTGACACCAAAGGGGGCAGAAATACTGCTTCCCCATTTAACCTGCATGTTCTGATGAGCGTACCAGTAAGAGAGAATCCTCACGATGTATTGAGGAACTCCCCGTCTCTTCATTTTATCAAAAAGTTTTCTGTGGTTCACTCGATCAAAAGCCTTAGAGGCATCAATGAAACACATGAGGACAGATGAATTTTTAGCCCTGTACAAACTATTTCCTTGAGTGCATATATGCACATGTCAGTGCCGTGCTTTGGTTTGAAGCCAAACTGATTATCCAGAGAAGAGATGAACACACTAACTCTGTCAAACAAGATTCTTTCTAACACCTTAGATAAAATACTGGCTAGTGCAATCGGCCTGTAATTATCCAAGCAGCTCACTTTTGCAGCTTTGTCCTTCATAACTGGTACCAGTAAAATACACAGCATTGAGTCTGGTAATATGCCATGAATCATAAACCCAGTGAAACAGAGTGCTAAAAGAGGAGCTAGCCTTACACTAGCATGTTTTAAATGTTCTGCAGTGATGTGATCCAAACCAGAGGATTTATTATCAGACAACCTATGAATGGCTTCATATACTTCATGTGTCCTTACACTTATTGTGTCATTACTCATGTCAAGATTGTCCTCATATGGTTCACTTTTTATACAGTTAAACAACGCACTGTAATGCTGTCTCCATAATGCTGCAATGTTATCTGCCCCAGAAACACCTTCAACAGTTGATGGTAGAGATGGTTTACAGTTATTAAGAGCTTTCACCTCTTTCCAAAAATCTGCCGTATTATTACACAGCATTTTCCTGGCCAAAGTAATCTGCTCTTAGCATTTGCTCATTTTTAGTTATAAAGCGAACAGCGTACTTATATCTGGCATTCGCACATTTTTTCTGTTCAAATTCTGGGCCTTGTTTAGGTCTTCCAGCCATGGCCCAACATTTATAAGCTATGCGAGCTTCATCATGGTACATGGATACATGTTCTTTCCAGCCAGGTCTGATGTTAGGTTTCTTATGCTTATATTGTTTATCAAGCAGTGTCCACTTTTATACAGAGCAGTCACTATATCATCATACATGGAGCAGAGTAAATGTTTCATGCAGTCAGCATTCTTACTGAGATTGACGATCTTTGCACATAAATACTTCTTTATTTATATGATATTAATATCATACGTTCTTGTGCTCACCGTTTCCCAACATTTATCTCAGTTCACTGGTTTAACAACATCTGTGTTTTCAGCCTTTAAACGGGGGGAATGGCGAAGGGAGGTGAGAAGAGCATCCTCGAAACACACGTTGTGCTCCACTAATGTAAAATAACAAACAATACAGGAGTGGTGGGATTTACCAGAGAACCTATGATACGATATTTACATGTTACTTAAAGGCCTTTGAACATGGGATGCATAAAATCTGTGCAAATATTTTGTGTGGTAAAACTATTTTACTTTCACACCGACTGCTTAAATTTACTTTTCCGAACCAAGCTCGATTTTTCAGATTTATCGCAAACAGATTTGACCAATCAGACCACTGCATTTGGCAGCAAGTGTGCTGTAGCTCAAAACGCAGACTGGTAATGAATATACAAAATAGTAAAATAATGGTATTTTACCTCAGAAACACAGTTACATGCTGCTCCGTGTCAATCAAGTCTTTGAAATTATTTCTCTGCCTCCTCAGATGCGGTACCAACTCTGCCAACAGGACCCCAAACTCCCCCACTGACATCCTCAAATATGTACGAAAGGGGTTGTGATACAGCTTCAACTGCTGTTTCAAACCATGAAACTTGGTTGAACCCAGAATCTCAGTTTCTTCCTTTTCTTGTTTAGAAAAGTCAGGACCAGCTCATCATCTTTGTCTTTCTTGAGGACAGTGCGAAGTTACATGACAAGCTTGCATTGAAAAAATTCAGAATTTCATGTGTTTCGTTTTTTTACCCAACACGCTCTGTGTGTAATGGCCTTAACTCATCTGCCTTCACCTCCGTGGCTCAGGGGGTTGGGAATCGCATCTGTAACTGGAAGGTCACCGGTTCGATCCCTGGGCTCTCTGTCCAGGTCGTTGTGTCCCTGGGCAAGACACTTTACTTTTTAGCTGTGGCTACAACCGTAGCTTGCCTCCACCAGTGTATGAATGTGAGAGTGAATGAATAGTGGTATTGTAAAGCGCTTTGGGTGCCTTGAAAAGCGCTATATAAATCCAATCCATTGTTATTATAAGTAATTTTCAGTCACATTGTCTATCACGCAGTACTGTAGTGTAACGCTACTGTACTAAATTCAAAAATTACATTGCAGTTACAAATAGGTCATCACTTGTGTTACAAAGGCCATTCAATTTTCAGTTGTTCAGAAAAACATGTATTTTTCTTTTAGAGCGGTCACCCTGCAATTAGCTGACTTTAGTTGGTCTTCAAGAGGTGGGAAATGTGGAGTGGTTCACAGCTTTTTAGGAGTTGAGAGACAGAAATTTTTTTTAAATTTATTTTGCACAAAAGTACAAGAATGTAATAGTGAAATGCAAATTGTGTCCAGGACAGAAACAACTGCATTATGCTGCTAAACCAACTACAACTATGTGCAAGCATCTACAAAGACAGCATGCTAAAACAAAGCTAGCCAAGAACCTAAAGTGATGTTAAAACTGAATGAATGCCGACCCCAACCCAGCAGCCAGACCCTGAACTTCAACAGGAAACAAAGTCAGCGATGAGCAGTCAGTCTGTTGTTTTGAATGGTTAATTAAAGGAATTTAAAGACATCCCACTTTTGCTATTTCTGCTCCTTGCATCTAAACTGTTACACCCGCCTCCCTCTTATTCACACATGTATTCTGTCTTGTTTCTACTGACTTTCACCCCCCTTCTCTCCAGTTCATACCTCAACTTCTGCTCTCTCTAGACATCACAGTGTCATCTGCAAACATCACAGCCAAAGGAGACTCCTGCCTGACCTCTCAGCCTGTCCATCACCGTTGCAAACAAGAAGAAGTTCAGATTTGATCGCTGATGTAATCCCACCTCTACTTTGAACTACCTGAATCTGTCACTCCTCACCACTGTCCTGCACCACCATCATATACTTCTCTGCAAGTGCTGACTTCCTCATACAGTACCACAGGTCTTCTCTTGGTACCCTAACATATGATTTATCTAGATCCACAGACACAGTGCAACTCATTTTGACCATTGCACCTGTTGCGCTCTTTCTCAGCATGAGGCCATACTGCTGCTCGCTGATCATCACCTCTCCTCTCAGCCTAGCTTCAACAACTCTTTCCTGTAGCTTCATGATATCATCAGCTATTCACCAGCTTTATCCCTCTGCAACTACTACAGCTCTGTACAACACCCTCGTTCTTGACACCATTTGAAACATTTTGTGATATGACGAGTGTTTAAAAATCAAATATCAAAGTGTATTGTGGTTTTTGTAGCATGGGTGTTTCTTGATAAAAGCAACACTACTAGCACCTGTGTCTCTCCTGAGGTGCACAAAATGGAAAACTGACTTCCACTGGAAAAATTATTAGATTTAGCACAGCTGGGCAGCTTGTTTTACCATTCTGTGTAAGGTAATTACACAGTAATTATTACAAAGTAATTATTACACAGTAATTACATTGGAGGCACAGAAGGTGATAAAAATAAATGAATAGCTCAGGTGTTCTCACTAATCTCTACATTCTTCACGCTATCTACTAACTTCATAACCCAGCTGGAACAAAAGGGAATGATCTTCACCAAAAGAAAAAAGAAAATTCAATATTACCTGTCACATGCTTGTATTTGTATTTTTCTATTCATATATTCCCACACACATACACAGTCACACAAACACAAGTTTCCCCAAGTTCATAGGCCAGACCCTATATCTAATCCCTGGCCTTTAGTGAGACAGAGGACTCTGTTCTCTCCACGGCCACCATGCTAATCTACCCTCCAAACTACAAAGGCACTCCAGCCGACTGCACCCTGCTTCTACAGGGATTATCATTCACTTATTGAACCGGCTCTTACGGGTTCAGAACAGTCGGAGAAAGAAAAGAGAGAAAGCAAGGGAGACAGAGAGAGAGAAATGCAGTATACAGTTTAGAGGGGAGCAAAAGGCACAAACCCACTTGAGTTTATTTTCTTTCAGTGAACTAAAAGCGTGAATGAAATGTTAATATAGGAGAGCTGCAGTCCCACGTTCTCCGCTCAGATAAATTTCTCCATCTGGCGATGAAAGTGGAGAGGAAAAGGGGTTTTGACAAAAAAAGACAAAGACCGAGCAAGAAGCCGGAAAGAAAGAGTAAAAAAAGAAAAAAAGAAAAATAGAGCGGGAGCGACCTGGAATGTGGGAACAGCCAGTGAAAGCACCCCATGTAATTGGCAGTGTAATCCTTGTAAAATAACCAAGCAAAGGTGGTGTGTGCATGCATGTGTGTGGGTCTGACTGAAGTTTGCAGATCTCCTCCCACTTTTTTATGTACTACACAACCTTGACTTTTTAAAAATATTCCATTTTCAGTTCCTTGAAAGCTGACTGAATTTAGAGATGATTACACAGACTTTCTAATACTTGTTATGTTTCATGCCATGAGAGCACCTCCGCACACACAGACACACACATACGCCACCATCCAAATGCCTCGACTCGCCCCATCTCTCTCTCACACATCTTCCCCCCCAACTGTTGGATTTAATTCTAGTCATGCTTGTACAAAGCATGCCAAAACTGATCGTTTACATGGTGCTACGGAACCTCTCAGGAGGACAGTCAAGGGTAAAATCTCCGCGTTAATAGGATGAGGTTCATCTACATAAACTTTAGTGAATTAGTACTCAAGTCTTGCAGACATAGGCGTTACATGAGATTTACAGCGTAAACATTTTTTTTATCCCGATCCTCAAGCTACCTCTCTGTCTCAGTGACCTTCATGCAGAGCACGGCCTGCAACGATTTTAGCGTCACAATCTTGTCATATACTCCTAAACACTCTCTGAGTGACGTTAGCTCGCTTTCTTTTCTCTCCCTGTGAAATACAGCAGCTGAACGTTTAGCTAGCAACACACTGTGAGACAAACTCAACACAAACAAGTTGTGTGTTTGCTTCTGTTTGTTGAGCTGAAAGAAACGTTGCATTTGAAATTACCTGCCATGCAAAAAATGTTACTCCCTTCATGCTCGCTCCTCTTCAGTAGCGCTAGCTAGATGCTGAGGTAGCACAACCGCAACTTAGGGACGCCTGCAATCTTTCTGATGTCGTGGCAACCCCCCTCCCCCCCAAAAACCAAAAACAAACAAACAACCAAACAACAATAACAACCAAAAACCCCACACCGGTCCACTTTTAACCGCTGACTTTGGCACACATGATCTATTTTTATGTGACATCTTGTGTTAATTAAAGATTGCCTTTCCTGTGTTTCTGTTTAGGCTCAAATCGGTTTGATGTTTGACTCGCAGTGACGAAATAAAACTTCCCTCAAATGGATTTAACCAAAGTAACAAGCCCATTTTGAAAATGGAAGGAGTAGAAAGTACAGATATTAGTTTAAATATGTAGGGACTAAAAGGAAAAAGAGACCCAGCCAGTGACAGACAGTTGATAGATCTATGGGTTGAGTTGTATGACACAGTGGTGTTGATTAGTGGACGAGTAAGTGCAGTGGCTTTCTTAGGTTGGAGCTTGGTGTTAGCTTAGAGAGCACCAGTACAAGTACAAACATTCTGTACTTAAGTAGAAGTACAAATACTACTGTTAAAAATACTCTATTAAAAGTTGAAGAACTGATGAAACTTTACTCAAGTAAAAGTAGCAAGTACAGCCTCTGAAACGTACTCAAAGTAAGAAGGTAATAAGTAGTCAGAAAAAAAAAACTACTCAAGTGCAAATACCTGAAAATTGTACTTTAGTAATGAAGTATTTGTATCTTGTTACTTCAAACCTCTGGACACAGATTAGGGGAAGGTGTGAGTGAGAGCAGCGAGGAGAACAAGCAAAAATAAGTGTTTCCATTTCCAGAACTTCACTCAGCACCTGTGTGGATGACTGTAGGTTAGCGGTCCTGTTGTGGTGTGTGAGAAAGAAGTTACCGGAGCCACAGAAAAACCCTCACTTTAGTCAGCTGTAAAGACTGTAGATAAGCAGAGGTGGAAGGGGGGCTGGACCATAAAAACCTGATCCTTGCTGTGGGGCTTCCTGCTGTGTGGGACGAGCGAACACCACTGCTCCACAAGCATCTGTACAGTACGCAGTGCATTTTTCTGAGCATCATAAACGCCCACATTTAACACTGTACTACCAGTAAAACCAGTTAAATTATAAATAAAATCTGGATCATATCCCAGTTGCCATGGGGCAGGAGGCAGGGTATACCCTGGTCAGTTCACCAGGGATAACCAGGGTCACAGGCAACCGTTCACAGCTATGGGCAGTTTAGAATCACCAATTAACCTAACCACACTAACTGCATGTCTGTGGACTGTGAGAGCTAGCTGAAGTAGTCAGAGGGAATCCACAGGGAGAACATACAAACCCCCCAGAGACAGGCTCCAGCCAGATGGCTGATTCAAACCATCAAACCCAATGACCTCTGGGTATCTTATTATGAGGCAACAGTGCAAATCACCACGCGCCCCCAAGTGCAAATTTTATAGGAAATAAAAGAGCATTCCATTATGAACTCATCATCAAATTACAATAACTTTTAAAAGAAATCTGCTTTATAATCATCTTGTGTCTTTTGTTGCAGACTATTTGTAAAAGTTTGGGAACACCTTTAACAAATTACAGTATTCCCTAATTCCATGCTGTAGGTTTCTTATTTGTTCTATGTAAATTTGATGAGATACAGTATAAGGATACCGGAGTGTGATTTTTGTGACACGTTCAGCACATTGGAAGTCATGGAAAAATGTGTGGAAAACACAAGGCGTACTGGCTCACTGTATCTCTGCTTAAATATTATTTTTGTTTCTGGGACTGGCTCGTTCTGTCACTGACCTGTTTGTAACCTCTTTGTCTCCATCTCACGCTCTCCTTCATTTCAGAGAACAGTGATTACTGTGCGGCTGATTCATTGTGGAGACCCTACACCACAATGACGTAGGTAGTTATAACAACTATTGTTCGAGACGATGACTACTGTACGGTCTCCTTTATTGTCTTTCTGTCATCCATCAAGCATCGTGGGTCAGCGTCCGTAGCCTGCGCACAGAGAAAAATCACGCACTGATTACGCCTCCGGTTATGTCCAGACATATTACGTTCCTCTCCAGCAACATGTATCACCTAATCCATGTGTAACTTATCCCTGATGAATACAAACTCCTGATCAAATATTTACTGAAAGTTCATTTGGTTTTACTTTGTATTTTGGCTCCATCCCTCACTGATAAATTTTGTTCCTTGCGCCATAATTCTAATTTCCTGGAAATAAAAAAAAATAACAGATGATATTTAAAAGTATTTTCTGAGTACTTGGCTCTTGATGTTTGTGTGTGTGAGTACGAGGCCTTGCATGCGGGGGTTTGTGTATGTGCTTGTGCATGAATTAAATTTGGCTAAGTGTGTGGAGGGACTGACCTGTTGTAAGTACAACATCCACTGTGTGTGTGTGTGTGTGTGTGTGTGTGTGTGTGTGTGTGTGTGTGTGTGTGTGTGTGTGTGTGCGTGCTATGTGCATGATGTCAGGCCGATATGTGGTTTACATTAGTCCTGTTTGATGTCTCCATCAGAGGCCTCTCTCCTCCTACTTCAGCACTACTGTTTGATCTACACCAATCTGGTCCTGATCACTCTGCCTTTGTTTACTTTCAAAGACACTTTTCATTTCTCCTTGTTTCTTTAACCCCCGCTCACCCACTTTCCCTGTCACTCAGGCTCTGTGTGTGTGACTGTGTGTGTAGGTTTGAATATCTTTTGTTCTCTGGGATATGTGTGCATGTCAGAATAAAATGTCACTCTTAAACATCTGTAAAGCTCTCCTGTACTGGATTTGTTCTTGTTTTCACAAATTTCCTTTTCCATTAAGTTTGAGGAAAAAACATCACTTTTGCTCTTGACACTGTCATGAGGTACTGATTAGAGATTATGATTATGATTTGAGATAAACACTCGCTTTTACTCTGAGTCCAAGTGTTCTTAATCAAGTGCTGGTAGATATATGTCCACAAGTCTTACTCCCACTCTCTCTGATTTACACGCTAGTACGCACATGAGCTTTAATCCTGTCACAAAACTCAATACAATTGGACTCATCAGAGACTAACATTTGGGGTGAACTCCTTAGAAAAGAGAGCAGAGTAGTGCCAGAGTACATAGGTGGGGCTGTTTGGCTTGATGGTATTAAGGCAGGGCAATGAAGGCAGAAACTCTGTGAGGGCCGGGAGGACAGCAAAGAAGGAAAATGGGCAGGAGACCCCTGACAAAGCTGACAAAAGCTGAAGGGCCTTAGGAGGCTGGGTGAAAGCCTGGCAGCATCCTATCAGCAGAAGTGAACAAACTAGATATTTAGGTATCTTAAAACACCCAAGAGGATACAAGAACAGTCAGAATTCAAGTGGGTGTTAGAAGACAGAACAGACTGTCCCTGAAGCAGCGTAGCAGTCAGCCAAGAGATTTGACTCTGGCACAGGTGAACCAACTGGTGACTCTGCACTGGCTCATCAGACTGCCCTAGACAAGGGGCTCAGATGCACTGACAAAAGACAAATACAGGACTATATACACTTGTCAGCCACTTTATTAGGTACACCCATTTAACTGTTCGTTAAAGCAAATATATAAGCAGCTAATCAAATGGGAGTAGCTCATTACATTTTAGGCATCTAGACATGTAGGACAAAATGATCTTATGAGGTTCAAACCGAGCATCAGAATGTGGAAGTCCACTGGCTGCTCTGAGTATTAATTTTATACTGTATACTGTATTTACTATATACTGCTTATGTGGTGGGATTTTCCCTCACAAACATCTCTAAGGTTTACCGAGAATGGCCTGAAATAAAAGAAAACAGAAAAGATCAGCTGATATCAAAGGTCAGATGACATTTACCTGGCTGCTTCAAGCAGAGAGGAAGGCAACAGTAACTCAAATAAGGTATTAGAACTAAGGTTTGCAGAAGAGCATCTCTGAACACAAAACACAGAAGCCACTCCTGCTTGCTAAGAATAGGAAATTGAGGCAACAATGCAGGTGGGATCACAAAAATTGGACAATGGAGGATTGGAATGATGTTTTCTGGTATGATGACTCTCAGTTTCTGCTGGAATATTTGGATGTTCAGGGTCAGAATTTGGGGTAAACAACATGAAAGCATCCATCCTTCTTGCATCATATCAACGGTTGGGGCTGGTATTTGTGGTGTAATGATGTGTGGGATATTTTCTTGGCACACCTTGGGCCCCTTAGTACCAACTGAGCATTGTTTAAATGCCTGAATATTATTGCTTTCCATGTCCATTCTTTTATAATCCCACTTCACCCATCTTCTGATGGCTGCTTCTAACAGGATAATGCACCATGTCACAAAGCTCAACTGATCTGAAACTGTTTTTTTAACATGACAAAGAGTTCACTTTAATCAAATGATCTCCACAGTTAACAGGTCTCAATCCAAGAGAGCACCTTTGGGAGGAAAGTGAGGATCACATCATAGATGCAAAGCCAACAAACCTACAGCAACTGTTTGATGCTGTGATGTCAACAAGGCCCGAAATCTCTAAGGAATGTTTCCAGCACCTTGTTGAATCGATGCCACAAAGGATGGAAAAAAGGAGTCAAAGCTGTATTAGCAAGGCATACCTACTAAAGGGACCATGAGTGTATATACACAAACAAGAAGCTCACTGGAAAACAGCTCATAGGAAAGCAGTTAGGGTGGGTCAGGTAATCCACCAGGTGGGAAAACACAGGTAGCAAATCCAAGGTTTCATGACATAAAAACAAAAAAAGCAACCCCAACACTATAACACTACTACAGTGTTGGGGAGCAACGGAATAATGCCTGGGTCTCAATCTCATGGCCCATGTCACCTCTACTTGCGGCAGCATAATGACGTGAAGAAACATTTTAAAAAAGTATTATTCAAAAATTATTTAAAATGAAAGCAATAGGCAGAGTGTTACAGGCATAGCATGTATGAAGCATGTAAATATAAAAATAACCACTGCAGCCAAGAAGAGTGTTCTAAGTAAGCTATTAATACTCGACTGTACACTGTATTCGTGTTTTCCTCCGAAGCAATTAGTCCGTTGGAGCAGCCTTTCAACACCTCTGTCTGTCTCTCGCTAGCAAAGTTGATCCAGACAACAAAGTAAAGCTAGCTTTCGGTTACGAGACCGACACAGAACCCAACTTATTAGCCAGAGGTCCCTTTACTATGGTTCGGAGCAGCGTGCCTGTTTTATATACTCGTGGAATAGTTTTCTATACGAGATCGCTGCAAAAAGTGCAGCCTTACCTAATGTCCACCTTACTGTTACTCATTTTATATTAGGATTTAAAAATCAAGTTGCTAGTGGTATGTGGAGTAGCCTTCAGTAATAGTAATAAATCACACAGCAATAGTACATTCATGTAGTTATTGATAATATTTGGAGTAATCGAAAGTATTCAGAATGCGTTACTCTCATTGAGTAATGTACCGGAATACATTACAAAATACATTTTGGGGGCATGTATTCTGTAATCTGTAGTGGAATACATTTTAAAAGTAACCTTCCCAACACTGAGTATAACAGACAAGAATACGGCAAACAAAAGGAGACAAAGACAAACAAACCAAAAGCTTAAACTGATATAATTCTTGTGTTCCTCTCCCTTATTCTCACTTTGTCCTCTTCAGTGCGTTCAACAAGCAGCATAATTAAGTAAGAATATGCAGTTAAAATGTGTGGATTTGAGACTGAGTGCCTTTGATCTCTCATTTTGGAGGAGAACCAGACTCCACAGACTACATGTGTGGTCCAGAAAATATAGCCATATCAAGTCCTTATGAAACTAGTGCTGGAGAAATATATTTTTAAAAGTAATTGATTTCAACTGTTACCAACAAGATTAACAAAGATGTCTGGTATATTTCATCACAACTGCTTGTCTGCTGGTCTGTCTGAGCAAGCAAATTAAACGATTTCAGCAACTGCATTTAAACTGAAAACCTTTTCGTGTGACTAAACCCTAATTAGAACTCTCAGAGCAGACTCCAAACATCATTAAGGATTACATTTACCTACATCAGGCCTCTCAACACCTGCAGATCCTCCACAAACAGTGGGTACAGATGGATAAGGCACTGTCTTCCCCATATATACACTTCCCTCCTTTCAAGAAAATCTCTTTATCTGACTTAAACCTCCCCACCTACCACTCCTCTCAGGCAGTTGCATGTCTAAGACCCATTAATACTGAAAGCTACAGACATGTAGGGAAATTCTTCTTTCCAGCCTAATCATTTGTCTTCAAGTAGCCTTTTTCACCCCACCCAACTCTGGAGGAAGCTCTGTGTCTCATATGGATAAGCAGACACAAAGATATGAAGAAGAGGCAGAGTGGGACAATTTATGTCTTCATAGAAGGGAAAAGTGTAACATGGACGGGGGAGTGAAGACAACCTGCAGACAAAGAGCCAAAGGAGTATTTGAGTGATCAGTGTTTACACAGTTATAGTCATCCAGGCGTGTTCTGCTGCTCATACATGAAGTACAATGATGACATGAGTATGTACACATTTCTAGCTCCTCTCTGTTTGCCCCTGATTAGCTGTGTTAACATCATAGCAACCGTAACGTGTAACTATTGTTTGTGATTCAGGATAGCTGCTGTCACTGGGTCAGGTTGGGGTCAGTGATGAATGTGTTGCCACAATGATGCACATGTGTAAGCTAACACATTAGAATTTAACCTAGTTTTCCAACTATTCAAAACGTGGGGCTCTGAGTGAAGAAAGTATTCTTTTACAGCCTTTAAAGACAAATCCATTCCATGTGTGACAGTATCTGTGTGGTACAAATTAAGCAATCACTGCCTAATTAAGTAATTCTTTGGAGTCAAACCTTAAACTCTTAAACGTTTAAATCATCGCCGCCAATCATCTTACCACTTTTCTGTAATGGAAACTGCACGGTGGAGGAGTGAGTGCTGATTAGATTGGATGTAATTAGGTCACAGGAGTTTAAGATAATGAAAGTCAGCGTTGCTTTGCTGTCGTCCCATGTGTTCAGGGTCCTGTGGGACTGAAACAGGCCTGTTAAACTTTATTAGAGTGAATGGGCTTCCAGATTCTGCAGCGCAGTGAGCCTGGGAGAAAGGCCACAAACAAAGACCATAAACACAACAACAGTCTATTGTCTTAGCGAGGAATGAATGGATGATGGAACTGACGAATGAATGAACGGCTTGTTCGCTCTAGAGAATGGAGATCAGTGTTCAGCAGTTATGCATTTCTTTGTAATAAAGTACTTTTATATTATTACTTTAACTTTCCTTTAATTAGTGGGTTATGGGATTCAAAGTTAAAGTAGTCACTTCACAGTCCCTAATCCTGTCCTGACAGTCACAGTTTTTTAAAGGAAGAAAAATCTCAGTTTGACGAATACTTTAATACTACTGCATGCACCTTTAAAAAAGGGCATTCATTGAGTGTCCCCCTTAAAAGTGAAAGTCTTTGCTGGTTGCTTAATTACGGAGGCTGAGAGATCAGCCAGTGACCTGAAAAGCATCTGTTGTTGGGGAAAAATGTGTATTCCCTGACAGGTTGCTGGTTGTTGCACCTTATGATTGCTTTAGTTCTCTGCAGTATACTGTGGCTGGCTGCAGTTTGCACAGAAGTTGCAAACTTGTCTGCAAACACTGACTAAAGAACCACTCTCTAGTAGTGAAGCTTAAAAAACTGTGACACAAGCCAGAAAAAGAAAACTTTTCTTCCTTCAAAGTAAAAATTGTGTCATACTCCTGAAACCAAGGCATTTGAAAAGGTGCCATTTTGCCAATGAATTCATGCTTCTATGTTAAATTTATGCCATAGGTACATCGTAACTGCAAACCCTGCTGAAACCCTACACCACAGCCTATCCTGTAACCTGACGTGGACTTAAAAAAAAAAGGTAACTATACACTGCCTAGATGCTTTCTGCACCCATTGTTTTGACCTCTATGCATTTCCTGCTACGGTTTAACCAAAACTTTTGAACAGATCAGTAAGCGAACAATAATAATCGCCTCACTATAATGACTCTCAGATGTCTGCACATTGCTGGAGAGAGATTGCTGAAACTATGGGAATGGACGTGAAGGAATGTAAACAGAAATGGAAAAATTTGAAAATATGCTCGTCTCCAAAAAACAAAAAAATAAATAAAATCTCATAACTGTACACAACCACAAAGTAATTGGCACATAAAACACCACACAAAAGAATAAATACTGACAATGATGATGACTCTGTTCCAGTTGCAATTGCGCTACAATCAGCTAATTTAAATTCATATATCAGAGGAGAAAAATAGTAGCGATGTTTACAGTGTGAATATAGATATTGCTTTTAATGTTATTGCAGAAAAGGAGGAGAGCGCAATGATAAAGTGCAAACTGCTTCCAGGCCAGAAACAGCTGCTTTTTACTGCTAACAGACTTTAGCTCTTTGCAAGCTGCTGCGCAGACGGCATGCTAACGCTAAGCTAGCCAAGAACCCAGAGTGATGTTAAAGCTGAGAGAATGGTGACCTCAGCCCAGCAGCCAGACCCTGAACTTCAACAGGTAACAAACTGTCGATCAGTCTGGCTGCAGCCTCCATTTCTACTTGTTTATGTTTCTACAGTAGCATTACTGTGGTGATCGCCTTCAAGTCTCTTTGTGCTGGATTTTTGCTTTGCTTTGTGCTGTTAGCCTTGTGTTCATGCATAAATACGAAGAGAAAGACGTGTGTATCCTCATTAGAATAGGGATTTGTGTTGGTGTGTAGAACTGTAGCTGATAGGTTTAAGTTGTCAAGTGGTTATTAAGAGAGTGCGTTTCAGGACATTTCACGGAGAAACACCAAGAAATGTAATGAGTAGTTTGAGAACGTTTTCTCAACGTTTAAGGAAAGTGTTTTGTTTAATATGTTTAATAATTGCCTTTTTTAGCGTAGTGCTTAGCGATGGTGGTTACGCTCAAAGCGGAGCCAACCAGAACCCAATGATAATCGATAAGGAATCAAATCAATAAGTGATACTGATAATGGTATTGGAATAGCTAAAATCTTACCAATTCATATCCCTAACGATCAGATGATGGCCACCTGTACAGCTCACATCGTAGGATTTGAAAGATTCACTGCACAACTATAAATCAGTTGTTAGAGAGTAGTTGGTGAGCGTTTACAAACATGTTAATGATGTCTATGCTGAGTGACTCCACCTGCAGCAATTACACACTTGTTCTGACAACATCTCCTCCTGGAATTTCAGGTAATCATTTCTAACATTGCAGCTTAGGTTCAAAATAATACTAATAATTATTATTATTTAGTAAATATAACATTTAATTCAAATATTGGACTTTGAAAACGAAAATTGTACAACTAAAGTTAGGTCACGTACTGTCATCAAACCCCCTGAATTGAAGCTGAAACTGCACTCAGCAAAAAAATCTGCTGACTAAAAGAGTAAAGTAATGAGTGTATTACTTTACTTTTGCTACTAAGATTTTCAAGTGAGTAATGTGCAGTGAGTAACCGTTTATGTAACCTGCTAAGCACCAGTGCAGGTAGTAGTTAACATGGAGATGAACTGTGATTTATTAAAGCTTTCTGAACTGCACACTTGCCTTTTCTTGATAGCAACAGTACATAGAGTGTTAAACATCAATCACTTATGGAACCTTAAGCAAGGCCACAAAAAATACATTGAAAAAGAAAACATTGACTGTTTCTGTCTCTTTCACACAGTAGCTTCACCAGCACAGCTGTAAAGGCAGGATTATGGTGATTTTGGTGTTTCCAAAACCATCACTCACTTATTTTCATTAGAGGAAAAAAATAACATTTAATGTGGTTTAAACAGATTTCTTTTATAAAACACCTCTTCATTTCTTAATTGTCTCTTCTCTATATTGCTCCATAGCAACTGAGAATGAGTCAATGACAAAATTAAGCAGTAGAGTTCCTGCATCTATCTTTAGTAAAGACCACAATGAGTTCAAAATATTATGAAGCCCTCAGCTTCATAGATGCACTAAAGCAAACTAGAGAAAGTTAGCGTCTTTTGTCGTGACTCACTCAGTGGTCTGTTGACTCTTGTGTTGTCCACAGTCTTTCTCTGCTCTGGAGGCCTAATTTATCAATCCCTTGGTGCCTATAAGCGTTATCAATCAGTGTCTGAAGTAGTTAGTGAGAGACAAGATCCTTCAACTGCCTGTCCAGTCATCTGAATGAATGAATGAGTGAATGCTTTATTGGCCATATGCAGGTTGCCCCGCAGAGGAATAGGACACCCCCCCGACTTCACATGGGAATACCGTCGGCGATCGGCAGCGTTACAGAAAAAAACACTGAAAAAGTACACGACAATGGGAAAAGTACAAGAGGAAAAAAAGAGACCTCTTCTCACGCTGGGCACCTATGGGAGGACAGCATGAGAACAGGAAACAAAAAAAACTCCTCTGCACAGAGAGCACATTAATGTCCACATCACAACATTAGAGCACGTGACTGGCCACATGGGTTGGGTAGGGGGTGAGGAGTGATCCGAAGGAACACAGCAGTCGTCCTATACAGCGCTACCATTCCAGCGCGGCACATAGACCCGCCGTCTTCCCCCACAGGAAACAAGCATCGAAGGCGTTTGGAAAGGGAGGGGGTAAGTGAATTCAAACCTTTGCAGCAGATTCCCCTTATTTTCACCTCCTACACCACTTCACCATTTGTTGGTTTTGTTCCACTTATCCAAAGTCAAGTCATGGTGCAGAAGGCTAAGCAGAGGAGTCCAGCAACATGTCCACTTAATAACCTCTGAACAAGCTCTGGGTCTCGCCTGGGGTCTCCCCCTACCTGGGTGTGCCTGGAAAACCTACAAGGGAAGGCGCCCTGGAGGCATCCTGATTAGATGCCTGAATCATTTCAGTGTGCTCCTTTCCACACAGAGAAGCACCGGCTGTTTTCCAGGCTCCCTCTGGATGTGTGAGTTGCTCACTATCTGTAAGCCTCAGACTACCCATCCTAAAGAGGAAACTTGAAGCAGTCACTTATCACACATTTTCCATCACTGCCCAGAGCTCATGGCCAAGTCCTTTTTCAATTAAAATGTCGCAGCCTGGCAAAACCAAACCTAAATTTGTAAGTTTAGATCACACATGTCCTCAAAAACAGTCAGTTAAACAGATTTGTATAGTATAACGGAATAATTACACATTTACACATTAAAATAATTTCATTGAGAGAATGTTGGCTTGAGGGAGGTTTGATGTGTAATCTCGCTTTTTAAAACATTGGTCTCAGAGCTAAGGTTTCCGGTTTGCGTCTCACTTTGATAAGTTTGATTCCTGCTTGGTGGTTAGCTAACAAGTGTCTGCAGGTAAGTTGGCACCTTCCATGCAAACCACAGTTTTTTTGGTGCAGATCCCTCTTTGGTTTTAACCCGCAACCTCCAGCAACCATACATGAACTGATTAGGGAATTAGGGAATACGTATTATTCCCTAGTGTGTGGTTGGTTGCCAGGTTGCTGTCTGCTTGACTGAGGCCTTACTAATTAGGCTTCGATGACTGATTAGTTTCTTTCCTTTGTGATTACTTACCAAAAGATGTAGGGCAGAAGAGTCCCCAAGTATCATTTAAAAGTTCCACATGGCACCACATGGTAATTAAAAGAGGGGATAAAAGAAATATCCATCCAGTCATCCTCTTAAAAGAAAGAAAGAAAGAAAATTCTCAATAAAGATACCAGCGGATTTAAGCCTGGGACCCTCTTGCTTTAAAGGGGGACTGTGGTAAATGGGCTATTGTTCTGCCCTATGTGTTTGACTGTTTTAAACAAAGTTGCTGATTTGTAGAGGATTTTGCTTATGTTAATAAGATCTACTGTAGTCTGTTTGCTTATTTGATTAGTTCTGTTGAGTGGACCACCTTGAAGAATCATATATCTTGTAGATCAAGCAGTGGCAAAAAATAAAAGACTGACTGTTAACACCAGAGGTTGCTGTTGGAAGTTTATGCCACCAATGTGTTCAGCAGCGTTTTTAGGTTGTTGCGTCATTGCTCTGCTTTGGTGATGCGTGGATGACTTCTGGGGAAGGATGGTCAGATTTCGGAAACAATATTTTCGTATTTGTGACGGCATATTTCAGTCACCATAAACGCCCCTCTTTAAAAAGAAAATCCCACCTCAGAGAGGATAAATTATGTTTTGCAAACAGCTGCTGTTACTGTACTGGAAGTAGGCTGCGGTCCCAGTCATTCATCAGGAAGAGCTGCATGGATGTAATAAACCCCCCATGGGGATCTGACTTTTTTAGTGCCTGTGCTGATGTGGGTTGTAACATAGCTGTGTGATCACTGTCCTGATTAGCTGATGCATCTATCACTGAGTGTTTAGACGAGATGAACAGCTCTGCTGATGGACATGAGGTCACTCCCCTGTGCAGGTGCTGAAGGGTTGGGAACGCGTACAACCCAAACACACATCACTATTTCTGCACATTACCACCGCAAAGTTGTAATCAGAGTAATGTTTATTTGACAGCATGACAAATGGTAAACAGTCATCGCGCTGCCCATACTCTGGCTGGTTTTTCCTCCGAGTGTCTGCTGATGAAGTCTGAATTTTTGTAGGTGTTGTCTCAACAGTCGATGTAGTTCTCCACAAATTTTTCTCACAATTGTTTCTTTAGCCCGGTCACACCCCCTCTTCATTTTTATCATAGATTACTTGTGTGATGTGGAACAAAAACAGTCACTTTGTGTGATTATGCTGCTCTTGCTATAATCTAGTTTTACCAGACAAAGACCAAACAGACTGCAGGTAAAATGTTTCAGATGTTACAGATAACTGTGTTCTAGCCACCTCTCAGTGTCTGCGTGTCTCTGCTTAAGGCACTAATCACTGCAAAGTCAGCAGCAGCAGCAGCAGGTGGCGATCTGTGTGTCTGCAGCCTTTTAGAGCTGATGAGCCTCCAGAGCTTCAGACTGATGGCTCCACTCACTCTGCCTGCTCTGGGACTAATAATTTCCTGTGATTTGGGAATGTTGTGTCATAGGCATTACAGCCTGTTAATTAATCTTGCATGTAGAGCATTTGTAGGGTTGTGTCATCACTATTCAATCTGATAGAGGTGGACGTCTTTTGCTTTAGTGCACGCGAAGTAGAGAAAATGTCTGTATAACCTTCAAGCAACGTTTGCTTTTGTCTCTCTCCACCATCTCTCTCTTTCCCTGTCTGTCTCGCTCTTTATGTCCGTCCATGTTTCTCTCTCTTAATTGTTTCCAGAGTGTTTGTTTGGAAATTTGTTGAGTTCTCCATCACACGCAACCAGGATCGCAGCCAAGGCATTCCCCTCTGTAGTGACACACACACAAACACTTACGCAGTGAAAATGCAACATTAAATCCTTCAATTCCACTCTTGTGATGTCACTATATGGCCAGTGTGTATGTGTAAGACTGTGCCTGCGTGTAAGTGTGTTAGTTAGTATTGCATGTACCTGCCTGTTGGTATTAAGCGCATATATGAGGAGGGAATACTGATAATCCTTTTTGAAAATATATATAATTAGGCAGGATTTCTTTTTGAACACAGACACACACATGAAATGTTTTTGTTTCCATCGCTTCAGAGTGATGGAAACTGGCACTGAGATCACATTAATTTGCTAAAGACTTCCATAACCCAAAGTTTAAACAACTGAAAACTAACTCTACCCTTGATTTGCCAGCATGTAGCTATTATTTTACAGGCCCATAATCTACAGTATAATGCTGTCAGCTGTTGAGTTGCCATTATACTGTTATTTTAGCTTCCCACTGTAAACAGTTTATTATTGTAAACTCTACTAAAGTCCTGTAGATCCATAAAAATGCCATTTCTCAGTCTGAACATGGTCTCCTGCATTTCCTCACTGTTCACTCTGTATTTTTTTTTTTTGCCTTCTTTAAATATGACAAGATATCAGGGATATCTAATGCATTTCCCCTGCTCCCTATATGACTGTCACAGGAATACTGGTATATTAATTTTATCACCTGCTGGTTGTACTCACCAAATGTGGTAAAACTCTGGTGTCATCTTCCTGGTCAAAACCAGCCACAATATGACCAAAAACAGACTTTGAAGCTGTTTCCACTCTGAATAAGAACACAAGAAGACAAGAAAGTCTAACAAGGATTTTCCAGGCTACGTTTAAGAAGTACCTCAAACTAAGGTTTGGTAACCGTGACGAGACAAGACCAGAGAACAGTTAGTCAATGTTGAAATAGTTGCTGAGGAATTATTTGTTACAGGAGCCTCTGTCATGGTGGCCCACAGCTAGCTAATCCTTACCACTGTTCTTGGTCACACAACCACAGGAAACCACACTGCAACAATGAAAAGAACAACAAAAACACAATTAGACTCAAGTAAATGTTTTAAACAGTTGTCCACAACGGAAGTGTTTTCTGTTGTTATTGCATTTAAATAAAACTAAAAACTGAAACAAGATGTGAAAAAAACATTTTAGTTGACTAAAATATAAATAAAAACTAGACCTTTATAAACTAAAAGAAAAATATAAAGGAAATAGTAATAAGTTAAGTATTTGTTAATTAATTTATTATCCCAACTTACCTGATGAGGCATTCATGGGCACATGTAAAATAAGTATTTTGGTGAGTTTGTTTTAAAGAATATCTCCATCCTATTGAAGAAATACTGGCCAATCAAAAGCCCACAAACAACAATATGGTGCACAGTCTGATGTTAACAAAGGAAATAAAGATGCACACGTTTGATGTTGCAAAATCTCACTTTTCTCCACATCTAAAAACAAACATTTAAAAACATGAGCAGTTTTTCAAGTTTATGGGTTTGCGTTTGACGAAAGGCTGAAATGTATAGAAATATATAGAAAAGGCTACATTTACCAAAATACCTGTGCACACGTGGACTAAGCCTGAGAGTTTGGATGTTTGCGAGACTGACAGCCAGCCCCCTTTAACTCTTTTTTATTATAAAACATTTACTGATTTTCCTAGAAATTGCCTCCATGATATGCCCTCAATACAAGAAGACTAAAACTAACACTGGCACTATTAAAAAAACTATTACTTTTCAAACAATAAAAACATACTCTAGTAACTTATTAAATTAAAAAGCTCCAGCTGCCTAGGTAACCCACTAATATATTTACCACCCCTTCTTATAAACCGTATTCAGTGCTGTCATTGGAAGTCGCTTCAGTCACTCACCTGATAGGTAAGAAAAGTTTAACTTACACACTCACGTTGAATATAACTCACAGTCTGTGTTTACTTCACTCGTTTTTGGTTGAAGTCGTTGCTTTCTGTAATTTCTCATCACCACGTTTCTTCAAATTTCTACTTATGCAAATGCCCTTTAACTTCAACATTTACCTACATTACATTTTGCAGTTGAAAAAATTCATGAAGTCGTAGAATTCCTTTATGATTTTTGGTAAGAGTTTGTTGATATTGTCATATGATAGCTGTGTGTCAGGCAGAAATCGGACCCAAATACAGGACCTGGAGACAGAATGTGAACTCAAAAGATAGCTTTAATGCTGAAGTCTTTCCAAAAATACAAAACAATGACAGACCTGGATCTACAAAGCCAAAAGCTATGATTTTTCCAGGGAAACACAGAAAAGGAAGACACACAGCCACGCGACAAGGGACAAGGGGAGACCCAGACAATAAATACACACAATATGACAACGGGAGATGAAATAAGTGAGAGAACAGCTGACATTATTTGCAAAAGAAGGAGATAAGGCAATACTAAAGTGCAAGTGATAGAATAAAACAGGAAATAACTAGCATCAAGACAGAAATTCAGACATCCGAAATTGACACAAAGAGACTAAAGACAGACACTTAGACAGGACTGGAGGAACAGGAAGGGATAACAAAAGGAAACTAACAAACCCACTGTCAACAACAGCTAAGCAAGGAACTAAAGGCGCAGAATAACAAAAAGCTCATAAGCACGAGGAAACACATAATAACCATTAACAGACAACTATGCAGCTCAAACATAAATCCCAACTCTTAAAACCGAAAAGAAATCATGAACTACAAAAAACACAAAACACGATACTCGCAGTGTTTTTTCCTCAGAGGTTTCGTCATCTGGTTACTTTTACAGTTTGTTACAGTTTATTTTAAACCTTTACTCCAAAATGTCTGAATTTATTGATCCATATTGTGGGGTCGTCCCAACAATGGGACCATCCAATACACACACACACACACACACACACACACACACACACACACACACACACACACACACCAGACCCTGGTGTTTGTGTTTGTGTTGTCATGTTGTCATAGTAATGCCACTTGCTCTTTGTGTCTCTGCGGTTGCAGTGGAAAAAGGTGAGAGCACCACCCTTCCCTTTCCTCTTCTGACAATGCTGTGCCTTCGCCACCATTAATCTCCTCCCTTTTCTCTACTCCGCCTTCTTACCTTTTTACTTCTTTTTTTCAACTATCAGAAACTTCTCAAGTGACATCTTCAAAGCTTCTCTCCCGCTCATCCTCCTTCAACCACCCAGAGACAAATATTAGGGTTTCTTTCATTTGCATTCCTTACCAACTGTGCACTTCCCTCATCGTGTTTCATTGAGGCAATAGGTCAATAGGTCACAGCATACACTCTCAGCAGGAACTCCATTTCCTATCATCCACTTCACGCTGAGCTGAACCTGTCCTCATGCTGCAGTGGGATAAAACCTCAGGAGTGAATGATGAGATCTGACACATTAGAAAAGAGACATAAGGATATACTGAGTGAGACGTGGATGTGGCGAGAGATATGAAGTGGGACGAAGGAATAGGAGGCGGACAGAGGGGAACAGAGAGGGGAGGTGGTGGTGGTCGGAAAGCAGGGAAGGAGGGCTGTGAGGGAAGGGTGGGATGTGAGGTGCTTTCCCAGTTCTGGTCTTGAATTCATTGTTTGACAAACATGTGGTCTGAATTTTGTTTTGAGGCAAAAGAAAGACGAGATTACACAGTAGTGCTCAACACACAGGTCACACACCGCATGGATGCACACTCTCTGCATACATGATTGTTGGCTCGCTCCCTTGGTGGATTCGGGGTGGCTTGGACCTCCTTCTTATCGAGGGGGCGCTGTTGGGTGGTTCTTGGAAACCCGGGACCCTGGGACCCTGTTCTTGACTCATACCAGGGTGACCAACCTCCGGTCCTGTGGGATTTTGGCTGTGGGCACCCAATCAGGGGCGTCCCTCCTTCTCCTGCTGGAATGGTTGTGTGAATCTTATCGACATGTGTGGTGTCAGGTCTTCGGTACTCTTGGGGGCTGCAAATTTTCAAATGTATTTCAATAAAGCTTAGCATTTTTTTCAAAACATAATTTTATGTATTTCCAGCTTATCTATCCATCATCTGATTCCCGTAACGCAGCTGTCAGGTAAAACCCCCTGATAGGTGGAGACATGGTTGTTTAGGAGAGCTAATTGGGTAATGGTTCTTTTCCCAGATCTTTCATCACTTCTTTGCTCATCTGGTTTCAATCGTCCAAAAAGAGAGAAAAAACAAAAAATATTGCCTCAGCTTACTGACTTGCTCCATTTTTTTCTTTTCCTTTATTTTGCTACTTTTTTCATTTTCTGTCATCTTCTCCTTTGTGTAAACCCATCAGTTTGGGGGGGGTGATATGGGGGTGCGGGGGGGGGGGGGGGGGGGGGGGGGGGGGGGGGGGGGGGGGGGGGGGGTGGGGGGGGGGGGGGGGGGGGGGGGGGGGGGGGCCCACCTTCAAAATTAAGTACCCTGCCAATGTTTGAATGCACTGAGTGCAGTCATATTTATATTTGAAGGCTCAAAGCGAATTTGGATGAAGGCTGTCCAAATTCGTAGACTCCTCCAAATGCGCCCTCCTTTTCCCCAGATTTGAAAGGTGGGTCGGGTGTATCCCAGAAATAATAGAGCCAATTCCAGTTTCCAACAATGGCGGCAGTTACTTAGTTTTAATATTACTCTTATCGCTCTTCCTGGGTCATAAAATAAATAATGTAGGTGTGTAAACTTCAAATATCTGCTCAGTTTATCAAGACATGACATATTTGCCAATTTGCCCCTGACATTTTCGGAGACATCTGTTACCCACCAGCTCGATAGCTAGCTGCTGCAAGAACAGCGAACTCCCGGCACATCATTTTCAATGTGGTCTTTTGCTACTCAGGTTAAACATGATATATAAGTCACTTAGATAACTTAAGAATGTTGTTTGGCTTTTTTCAGCGTTTTATTTGTTCTTGAGTAAATCGGTTTGGCTGAGATTACAGCTGAATAAACGTCAAACGGAAAACTGATTAAACAGAAGTAGTAGACGGCCGAGTTTATTAAACTCCACCGAGACAGCTGGTGATGCAAAACTGAAGGCTAGACCGTCCAATTTCACAGCCGCTCACTTCCGGCCTACCCGGCCTTCGGAGGACCCAGCCCACATAGACCGCGAAGGCCCGGTACTCAGGAAGATGCAGCCTATGAATTTGGACACCCCCACTGTGCATCCAATAATGGCGGACAATGTGCTAATTAATGTGCTCATGGTGTCACGTGACAGATAAAACTAGGTTTCTCTTTTCTCATATGAACTGAGATTAGCTTACCTGCTGATGGTAAATGGCCTGCATTTGTATAGCGCTTTTCTAGTCCTTAAGGACCCCGAAGCGCTTTACACTACATTCAGTCATTCACACACACAGGTGATGGCAGCTACATTGTAACCACAGCTGCCCTGGGGCGCACTGACAGAGGTGAGGCTGCCGGACACTGGCGCCACCGGGCCCTCTGACCACCACCAGTAGGCAAACATGGGGTTAGTATCTTGCCCAAGGACATTTGGCATGCAGCCAGGAGGCAGCCTGGGATCGAACTACCGACCTTCTGATTAGTGGCTGACTGCTCTGCCACCTGAGCTACAGCCACCCATGATGCAGACAAATGACTTGGTACCCATCACTGCAGCCATCATGTTGTGGTGGAAGAAGATCATTTTGTTGATATCAGTGACTCAGTTTCTTAGTATACATTAGTTAATGCTGCCACATTTAGGATAAGAGTCGCATCCTTTGAAATGTTCATAGCAATTAGATCCAAGTCTTTCACATAGAAATCACTTGACAGCCTGTTAAAAGGAAAAAAGAGAATCATTTTTCAGTTGTGTTACAATCAGTTAACACATTTAAGTGTTATGTGTTCGGTGAAACACCATCAAGAAAGAAACTTTTGCTGCTCACTAAACAAACATTTTTCAGTCTGGAGATAGAATTAGGATGATTTATGTACTGCGACCTGTCCAGGGTGTACCCCGCCTCTCGCCCTATGACAGCTGGGATAGGCTCCAGCGCCCCCCGCGACCCTGAACAGGATAAGCGGACGCGAATGGATGGATGGATGGATGGATGGATGGATGGATGTAGGGTTAAAGGGTTAAAGCGACATTAGTTATTCTAATGCAACAGAAATGTATTTCTCCATCAGCTTCTCTCATCACAAATCATCAGTTCTCCTTTTACACGTATGTCGCATGTCAGCAAAATCAAATATATTTTATAATTATTTTTTCCTCACTGTAATGCCGACATTCAAAGAGTTACCATAGAAACAATGTTATTGCTTTGTAATCCAAGATTTTCTTTGTGACACTTTTAAGGAACCCTGCCTCTTAAAGAAATCTATAAATGGCATTATTAGAATAAAAACTTGAGAAATATATGTACCTGAGCATGATGTGAACAACAGTGAAAGCACACAGGAAATTATTCCAAATCAAGACGAGCCAAGAATGGCACAAAGTCATTGGTGTATGTGGAGCCACTGCTCCTGTGTGCCAGCTGAGTGTTTGCTGGAAAGTGCTATGCTTTCTGTCATCAGTTGTTTGATTTGAGCATATGGATCAAACTGTCTCTTTATGATAACATGTTAAGGATTAAGTTAAGGATCACCTATCTTAATATAGTCTGAGCAAATATTTGGACCATGAGATAACCATCGGTTTACCAACTTTTCGCGACGTCTAGTTCTGGTTGAAAAATAGTTCCAAAATAAAAGTTGTACCAATGTCAGAAATGTGACCTCAACACTGGTTTGAAGTACTTCTTCAAAGTCACCTGGACATCCTTGTTAGACTTCCCAGCAAGATAATTTTTTAGAAAACATTAGAATGAAACAAAATGTAAAAAAAAAGAAAGAAGAAAAAAAAATTCTTTATATAAAAAATGAAAAAGAGAAAAAAACAGACCTCAGTCTCACAATCACAAGCTTTTCCTGTTCTGCTGAGTTAATTGGCTTCACATTGAAACTGCAGCATCCCTGTGCTTACAATGAGGACCAACTATTCACTGTATGACATCTGTCTAAGGCTTTAAGTTCAGCATGCAATAAACGAGACTTCATTTAAATGTACATAAATGCCAAAATGGGTTAAACAGTTGCATGTGTATAAGAAACAGGCCAAAGTAATGCTAGTCTGTAGTCCATGCACTAACTAGATTATTTGTCTTCAAAAACAATCCATATGCTCAATAATCCAAACTATAATTCTTACTTTTAAATAGCATCATCTGACTAGAGCTCTAATCTATGTGGAAACAACCTCAAGCATCAGTCCCGGTTATTAGTCACGGTTTAATCAGAGAGATAACATCCCTATTTCAACCATGTGTGTGAGTCGCCCTCTACTCTTAAAAAAATCCAACACATGAAACCATTACTCACACATCTGTTGCCCACTGTTTGGCTGCCTTCCTTGTATTTATATCTGCCTGAGCAGACTGCTAACCTAACTGAATTGCTCTATGATCTGGTGTAGTGACTGTTAGTTCACTGTCAGTAGCAGTACCTGGTACTGTATAAGGGATGGGGACTGTCTATCACTTCCCTTACCTTCCATAACTGGAAGAATCTCTTAAGGACTAAGGGACTTAATGTGAGCGACCCAGGTTGCACTGCACATGCAAAGTAATGGCAGACTTTGTAGCTCATCATAGGTATTAAACAATATAATCATTCATTTTACCAGCATGCTTTCGTAATAAAGGACATTTATATTAAGACCCACAAGTTGAAATAGTTGGGGTTGCTTTTATGTAAAAATGACAAAATATGTCCAGTAGATGTTGAAATTAGAAGTTAGAGCAGCTTTAGCTGCAATAAGCTGCAGACAAATTTGTGAAATGGAATGTCTGGGCATGGTTGAAGGATTTGATTGGGATCATTAGAAACATGAGGACAGGGAACAGTAAAGCTCCACACACTCCTACTTCACCTTCAATTTTAGGGCTTGATGAAGATCTAACTATCTATCTATCTCAGACATTACTAATCTCAGTCTTACGAAGTGTGATCATTGTGCAAGCGGTGCAGAGAAAATGCCGTTTAAGTTATTGGTGAAACCTCAGTGGTTTTCTACATTTTATTCCCTCGAGACTTTCATTCAAGTCTCGATTGCAGAGCTACCAAAAGAATGAAGGTGAAGCTCAAAGAACCTCCTGTAATTCAGTGGGTGATATTTGGAAATTGCATCAAGCTTAATCCCAAGAATGACTCAGTGTAAGAGCACAGCTCTAAATCCCCTGAGGAGCAATAAGCAAAGGAGAGGAGATGAAAACTTGGAAAGACTTTTGCTAAGTGTTATGAGATTTTGGATGGGAGGTGGGGATTTCTCAAGGGTCCTTTTAGGACACCGTCTTTTTTAACATATTATCAAAGTTATTTGTATCATATCAGGATCCAGTCTCATCATTGGAAGCAATTTCCTCCAGAGAGCAGGAACATTAGGAGGGGAAATTTTGTTAAAAATTGATCTGCATACTTTAAATTGCTTGTAATCCATCATGTTTAACAATACTTTGTTGAAAAGTTAAAGAACAACAAAGTATCAAGAGTAGAAAAAGCTTTGGCTGTATGCACCTGCGTGTGACTTTTTGTATACATCCTTGTCTAAATCCCATCAAGCACAAGTGTACGGCGGAGCGTCCGAGCTGTGAATATTCATAGGCCGCTATAAGTGGTTATGAATGTGTTGAAAGTGATTTTGAATAGCCACATTATGAATCATGCCCAGCAAAGGAGCTCATTCAGAAGCATCTGTTGCCTGATGCTGTTGCTGCCAAATGTGTGTGTGTGTGTGCGCGTGTGTGTGTGTGTGTGTGTGTGTGTGTGCGTGTGTGTG
>NW_024582471.1:1182421-1183549 GCF_018398535.1 Haplochromis burtoni
GTGTGTGTGTGTGTGTGTGTGTGTGTGTGTGTGTGTGTGTGTGTGTGTGTGTGTGTTAGTCACAAACAGTGAGCACATGTGTGTGTATGGGAGAGTTTGTGTTCTTCTATATATTGTATTCATTGTGCTAAAGCATGGGGAGTGCTCTGTGGAAGCTGATGTGTGCCAAAAGGGGCCCGAAGCCCTGTAGGAGACCCTTATCTGCTCTCTGTGTGTATATGCGTGTGTGCGTGCGTGTGTGTGGATGCATAGACTTTCTGTGCTGGTTCGGCTGAGGTTCGAAGCAAATGCCACTATTTGGTTTAGCGAAACTGTTGGTTCCCTATTCCCATGAAGTGTGTGCGTGTGTGTGTGTGTGTCTTAGTGCTTCAAAAGAAGAGGATATGAAAGGTGAATATCAGTCTTTGATGTAAAGCTTCCCACTGTTAAACTTCAGCTTCAATCAACATCTTCACTGCGGCACACACTCACACACTCAGCAGCACAACAGCCACTGTTTCACATTAAAGACTTCACAATGGGAATTTTAAAAGAGTTAAAAGAGAACCGGCGAAAGAAAGGGAGAGTGAGGAAAAAAAGAGCCAAAATCGTCTTCTTCACCTGTTTCGAGCTGCCAGTGTGAGCGTGTGTGCTCGGACGCAGTGTTTGTTTACGTCTTGGTTTAGTTGCAGGGGCATTTGTGTTACTTGAATGTGGGGGCGCATGTGATCACACAGTAAATTTGGCAACAGACCACCAGTCTACCATCTGCTGCTAACGGAGCATGCAGCGTGCGTGCACCATATGCATGCACTCACACACACACACACCTGTCAATCCACTTTGCTTTGTGTGCGCAGTGCTCCGAAACACCACACTGACTTGTAGGATTAATTGTGTGATTTATTCAGTTGGTTTCTGATTTCGGGTGAGGCAGCCTCCTCGAAAGGGTGGAAACCATCATTAAATCTGGCATCACCCCCAAACACACACACACACACACACACACACACACATATGCATACATAAAGACAATAACTCACTAACAATACAGCTGCTGTGTTGCATAACACTGAAAATGATTTCTACATCTTCAAAATGTATTATTTATTAGTACTGCGTGTGTGTGTGTGTGTGTGTGTGTGTGTG
>NW_024582471.1:1184049-1192272 GCF_018398535.1 Haplochromis burtoni
ACACACACACACACACACACACACACACACACACACACACACACACACACACACACACACACTAAGATAGAGGAGGAAAAGCAAAAGAGCTCTTTCTTCTTTATATTGATAATAAAAGCTATCAAGGCAAGGCCATTTCACAAAAAGTAGCTTGGGACAATCTGAGAAAATCTGGCCTATAGCCTTTGGCTTGAGCGTGAATGTGACCCTGAAGATGGCAGTAACTTAGATGGAGTGAGAAGAAAGTGACTGCGAGCGACTGTAAGCAAAAATCAACTCATATGCCGCCTGATAAAGCCAATAGAGTGTCCATTTGTGGCACTCTCATCCTATTTCAACTTTGCTCAGAGTCTTCGTTCGATTTGTCGTCTCATAAAGCTGATAGAGGGAAAGTAATGAACTTTTATCCCATTAGCTTCTCTGGCGTCATCACTCTCCTGCCCTCAGCAGTCTTGCCAATAAAACTTATTTGAGCTGAGGACAGCAAACACAAGAGGAGACAAACAGGGGCGCACGCATGTAACTACAGCCACGCATGGGACACACATGAATCTGCTCAAAATCAAAGTTAATGTATGAGCGGGCATCTCTGAATTAAATATACACACAAAAATGCACAGAGATGCATTCACATGGACACGCACACACACATACACACACACATTGACACCAAGGGGAGACGAGGGTCAGACAGGACTGATTGTCTCTTCCAGTCGCTCCAGAGAGCATATTGATTTTTCCCACACTCCTCTTTCTACACACCTCCCTCTCATTCTCTCGCCTCTGCTCCCTTTTACTCCAAAGGAACCTTCATATTTTTCTTTCCCTCCCTTTCTCTGTCCTGCTCTCTTCCTTTTCTTAAACCTTCTCTCTTGCTTCCAAAACGCCAATCTGTCAGATCGCTTCCTCTAAACCTTCGCACTGTTTGCTAATTTGATGCGTTTTCGGCCTCTTGCTTACTTACGGGACTCGGTCGCGCCTCAGGAACTGACCTTGATTTCACAACATTATAACACTAGAGTGCAACCACAGGAGGCCACGCATAGTACAGCAAGGACCATTTCAAAGGTCTTCATGATTTACAGATACTCCTTCATACTGATCTCTCACAGGATACAGACCTCCACGCATCATTCCTCGCATCTGACAGAAAACAGGCCTCGTCTATAAAGCTTGATCTGCAACAAGATTCCCGTCCTTGTCAGGGAATCATATACCGTGTTAGTATTTAAGAGTCTTTTCCTCAGCCCAGCTTGCAACCTGCTATAACTCATTCACTCACCTCTCCTGCTGTAGTGCTGTGTGGTACTCTCACATCAAGCTGGGCCCAATTCATGGGGTTTGTGATACACAGAGCTCTTTGTGTTTCTGGATTTTCTTAGGTCTTTCTGTTCTTTGGCAGCTAAAGAGGGAAATAAAAAAGAAAAAAAAGCTTCAGCAAGGACAAATCGTCTGACAAATTCCTAGATTATGCACAGCGTGATAAAACAATGACATATCTCCAGCACGGGACGCTGCTACTACAGTGCAGCGCGAGCGCGCGTGTGAATGCGTGCGGTGTGAATATGAGTGCGTGTCAGAGACCAGTGTTTTATGGCACTGGTTATTAAGTCCATGTGGCTTTTCTCTACTTCAGCATCCTGGAAAAACAACGAGGGAAAGGAGAGAAAAGAAATGAAGAGAATTAATCTTCATTGTTCTTAATTCTTTCTTAGCTCAGAGAGAGCAGCGGCCTTTACTGTTCCTTATAATAATCTGTTCTGTCTGCTCCCACTTTCTCACTGCCATCTAGGCTACATCTTCCCCAATTTGGCGAGACAGGGGATATACTGTGCGGGATATATTGTATTTCCCTTTTAATCTCAAAATGGGTTCAGCAATGGATCCAGACAGATGTTTAATCTGTTGTCACAACAATGCCCCTCAACAAGCCAGCGCCGCATAACGCACAATTAGTTTCACACACATGTTTATTTTGTACTTACGGACTATTTTAGGATAATGGCAGTTGAGCTGTTTTGGTTCACGTTCACGGAAAAGCCACAGTCATGGTATCTGCGCTTAAACACACAAACACTGAGGGATCATTGTGTAAAAGGATTAGATGGCTGAGACTCCATTGTTGCACCACAAGCGGAAAAATGCAAGACAAACATGTCTGGTTCGATTTCTTCTGCTCTTGTTGCTTCACACAAACATTCAGATATATCAACCTGCTTCAGCATACAGACACAGGTAACACTCGACAGGTTAACCTCATGGGTTCACCGGCACTGAGGTTAAACTGTCTAAGAATACAGTGGCCAAGATATTCCGGGAGTCCAGGTAGAGAGAAGCTAGGATGACAAGTAAACCACTGAACTAACAGAAACATTTTTCAAAGGAAACTGACTGGATTAAACCAGTTATTAAACTATTGTAGTCATGAATGACTCTTTTTCTTTTCTTTTCTTTTCTTTTCTTTTCTTTTCTTTTCTTTTCTTTTCTTTTCTTTTCTTTTCAGATTTCAGCAAAAGCCTCTAAATGCCGCCTCCATCAAAAATGAGAAAATAATATCATGTAAAGGCTGTCAGTGTGCAATATACAAAGATCAAACGCTTTCACTTCAAAACCTGCTCAATCCCACAGAAACTCTTCTTCTCTGGCAAAAATGTCCCCAGCACAACCAATCAGAGGAGACTAATCAGATCATGTGACACTGAAGTAAGTTAAGTCCAATTTATGAGTTGAGATGGTTGGTTTATAATGTTGGCTCCCAACTTAATTTATATAACAGCACTTGTTTTGTGATTCTTTACTCTTCCTTTCTTTTGCCGTACATTATATTGTTGTTGATCAGTTTGTCCAGGGTTTCACTTTGAATTCCTTAGTGATTTTGCTACGGCTTTTTTACTTATAGTAAAAAAAAAAAAAAAAGAACTGTAAAAACAGTTCAGATTAACATGACAGATTTTGTTAAAAAAAACAATACACTTAAGACACATTTTTGGAAATGAGACATTTGATTCAGTGACTATCCTTTTCATTTTCATTTAGTTAAAAAGAACTTACTGAACCTAAACAAAGAAGCCCAATAACAAAAGCTTATTTAAAACAAAACGCCAGGCAGACTTAAGAGGTTTTTGAATCTGAACTCTTTCTTTGTTTTACTAAAACATAAACATCCTCTAGTAATAGGAAGGGAAGACAAAAGTAGTTTTGCGGTGTGGCTGTAGTTAAGCTGGTAAAGCAGGTTACTTTTCTATTGACAGGGATTTTGAGAGCTTGACTCTGAGCTTTACCGAAATTGAAGCGTCTTTGAACACAGCGCTGAAGGCCTGCTCTTTCTTTATGCACAGAGCTGAGTCAAATGGTCAGACACAGTCACTCCCATTAAAGCTGAAGGCGTTCAACTATATTTAACAAAGGGTCGAGCAGTTTCACTCACTTGTTGCTCACGTGTGTGGAGGTAAGAAAGAGAAGAACATCTAAGTACGTCTTAACACGCTCAATTGCTTTCATTTGTCACCTTTTATAACTGCTGTGAATACAGGTCATACAAACTCTTCGAACAAGTATGCCCTACTTTCTCATAAAAGTGTCTCCCAAATGCTCAAAAGTGCATCAATGCACCAGAGTGTCCAAAGTGACTGTAGTGCTCTTTCCAATTATTTCCATAAAATTGTGAGCAACTGATGTGGAGAGATCAATGTGCTCATAATTAAGAAATCATCGATGAGTAATACAAGCAGTCTCTCAAATTATTCTCAATCGGCAACTATGAATTTGTGACATTGTGTTTGATACATTTATTAAATTATCATTAATTATAGTGCATTAATGTGTTATCATAACCATCAGAACAGTTAGTCTTTAATGGTTTGGTTAATAAGAAACTTGTGACTGGTCCACGTACCAATTTATTTTGCTAAAATTCATGCTATGCTAGAAAGTAATAATTGACAGATGCTGAGCATGAAATATAAGTTACTTAAAGCAATATTTATCGGCAGTGACCCTAATAAAAAAAATAATAATGTGAAGCAGTATTTATTATATACTGGAAACGTCTGTCAGCATGTTGTTAAAATATTCGGACCAATAAAACGGAGCACATTTGTCGATTTATGTTGATTCACAGTGTGATTTATAAGCAAATAAAAGCTGATTTTCCATCTCAGAAAAACATCCCAGTTATTACTCATACTGAGAAGTTTTCTCACTGTTTCTCTTTCGTTTCTGTTGTAGTGCATCCTGTAAATACATGTATGCTCTGCATTAGGTACAACTGTTCCAATAATATTAATTCTATTTTCCAGTCAATAAATGGCAGCAGCTGATTGCATTTAGGGATGTACATAATCTAGTTCAAACTGAGCATCGGAGTGGAGAAAAAGGTGATTCGAGTGACTTTGAATGTGGCTGCTGATGTCAGACACACTGGTGTGAGTGTTTCAGAAAGCTGTGATCTACTGGGAGTTTTGCCACACAACCGCCTTCAGATTTTACAGAGATTACTTCAAAAAAGAGAAAATATCCAGTGAGCAGCAGTAATGGTAAAGCAGCCTTGTTGATGTCAGAGGTCACAGGAGACTGTCCAGATTTGCTTTGAATTGATTAAGGGGCAAGTAGTTGAAATAAATACTTGTTGTAATCGATATATGCAGAAGAGCATCTCTGAATACACAGCATGTAAACCTTGAAGTAGATGGGCTAGAGCAACAGAAGACCACGCTGGGTGCCACTTCTGTGAGCTAAGTAGGGATGGGTACCGAAACGGTAGTAACCAGACCAAAAAGCAGCGCACATTTCGGTGCTTTTTTTTTTCCTGAGATGTCACACACTTTGGAATCTAGCCAATCATTTTACCTTTCCACAGATAGTAGGCGGGCCCAGGTACGTACGTTCTTTTAGAGCAGAGCTACAAATTAAAAATGCCCAAGGCGAAGCGGTCAAAAGTCTGTCTGTACTTCACAGCAAAAGATGCAAACTCAGCAGCCTGCAACAAGTGCTTTAAGGTGATACTGTGCAAAGGAGGTAACACCTCGAATCTGATGAAACACCTGGCGATGCATAGCGGTTTTTTTAAAAGCACCGTATTCGATAACTTGCTGCAAGACCTTACACCAAGCACATCTACTGCGAGTGTGGCAAATCTCCATTAGTGAGTTAGCGAGTTAGCGCGGATTGCCCCGTGCGTGGGGCTGAACGGTGCTTATCATTTTGCAGAAAAAAAGAGACTGCTAAAAATAAAAACATAAGAGGTTTTTGGACAAAGTTTGTGTTCTCCATTCTTTAAGCACCGGTTCGAGCACCGTTTAAGCACCGGCACCGTTTTAAAAGTACCGATTTGGCACCGGTATCGGATAAAACCTAAACGATACCCATCCCTAGAGCTAAGAACAGGAAACTGAGGAATACAGTGCACATGGGCGCACCAAAGTTGAACAACAGAGGATGGAAGAAACACAAAAGCATGAATCCATCCTGCCATCCATCAGCAGCTCAGGCTTTTGGTGGAGATGCAATGGGTTGACAGATATTTTCTTGGCACTCTTTGGGCCCTTTAGTATTAGATGAGCATTTTTAAAACACCACAGTCTACCCGGGTATTGTTGCTAACCATATACATCCCTTTTTGAACACAGTGTACCCAACTTCTGTAATGTGCTGTGCTCAGATGGGGTCAGATGATATCAAACTGGACCTCCACAGTCACCAGAATGCAGTCCAATAGAGATCCTTTGGGATGTAGAGAATGGAGCATCACAGATGTGCAGCCAACATTACTGTAAGTGAGAGATGGACCGGTACTTCTATGGCACTTTCCTATTCTAATTTAGCACTAAAAGCTCATTCACCCAAACACACACACGTTTGTGGAACACTTTGTCATTCAGGCACACTCACTGTGTGATTAATGCACAGTTCAGTATCTTGCCCAAGGACACTTCAACATGTAGATTGGAGGAGCTGGGGATAGAACCACCACCCTGTTGATTAGTAGATGAACCTCCTAAGAAAAATTCTCTGCTCAATGCCATCATTTCAACATGGTACAACCCAGTACTAGCAAGGTGTAACGTATGCGTATATGTCCTTTTATTTAAAATGACAAACACTGAGGCAGATTTTAACATTCAATGATCTTTCAGGTGAAATATGATGAACAATTTTTCCCCCACTTAGCAAATTTAATTAGAAAAAATGATGACCCAGAATATGAGGAAGTCTGGAAAGGAGAAAGTAGAGTGGTTAATTCTGTATTCTTAGCTGATATTACCATAAAAGAAATAGTAGCAATTGTAGAAAACTTTAAAAATAAAAAATCTACTGACTGTGATGGTATAGACATGGTTATAATTAAAAAGACTTTAGACTGTATAAGTATTCCTCTTTGCTATATTTTTAATCTCTCGTTACAATCAGGAGTATTTCCTGATCGAATGAAAGTGGCAAAAGTGATACCCTTATATAAATCAGGAGATAAGCATAGTTTTAACAACTATAGGCCAGTGTCTCTTTTGTCACAGTTTTCAAAAGTGCTTGAAAAACTTTTTGCGCAAAGACTTGATAGTTTTATTGAAAAAAAATCAACTAATAAATGAAAATCAATTTGGATTTTGTAAAAATAGATCAACGGCATTAGCATTGTTGACTTTCATTGATGATATTTCATCTGCAACCCATAATAATAAATACACCGTTGGGGTATTCGTTGATTTAAAAAAAGCTTTTGACACGTTACAACATTTTATTTTGATTTCTAAATTGTATAATTATGGTGTGAGAGGAGTGGCATTGAATTGGTTAAGGAGTTATTTAGAAAATAGGTCGCAATATGTACACCATCTCGGGAATACCTCTGAAAGATTGAAGATTGTATGTGGCGTTCCTCAAGGTTCTATTTTGGGACCTAAACTTTTTAATTTATATATTAATGATATCTGTGACGAATCAAAAAGGTTAAATTTTATTTTATTTGCAGATGACACAAATTTTTATTGCTCTGGAGAGAATCTGAAAGATTTGGTTGAAATTATGATTTCTGACATGTTAAGATTTAAAAAATGGTTTGATGTAAATAAATTATCTTTGAATCTGACAAAAACGAAATTCATGATATTTGGCAATCGTGTAAAGGAGGAAGAAGTCATTATGTCCATTAATTGAGAATTGATTGAAAGAGTTACTGAATTTCGCTTTTTGGGTGTAATAGTAGATGAAAATTTGACTTGGAAATCACATATTGAGTATATTAGAAAGAAGATGGTTTAAAAACATTTATATTTTGGGAAATGTAAGATATTTATTAGACTACAAAACAATGCGCATTTTATATTTCTCATTGTTTTTCTCATACTTTAGTTACTGTGTCAAAGTTTGGGGAGATACATATGAGAATACTATAAAACCTCTAAACTTATTACAGAAGAAAGTGATACGAATGATTCATGACGTTAAATATAGAGAACATACAAATAAATTATTTATAAAATCGAAATTATTAAAATTAGGAGATTTAGTGAAACTACGGACACTATTAATTACGCTTAAGGCTAAAAGTAATATTTTGCCTTTTAAGTTACAAAGAGTATTTTTAATGTGTTCGGGGGGAGAAGACAGCAGAAGGAAATTTTATTTGAGATATGCGTGTGTGTGTGTGTGTGTGTGTGTGTGTGTGTATATATATGTATATATATATGTGTATATGTGTGTGTGTGTGTATATGTGTATATATATATATATATATGTATATGTGTATATATATAAAATATTCTGTAACTGTAACTTCTGTCGGTGCTGTGCTTTTTGGAAATCGAATTTCCCAGAGGAACCCACCCGAGGGATTAATAAAGTGTATCTGTGACTCTTATCTTATAATTTAAAGAATTGTATAAATTTACATTGTTTTAAAAAGTGTTACATGTCTAAAACGATAACTCAATATGAAGAATGTGAATGAAATTGGAGTTAATTGAAAAAGGATCCATTTTTTTTTTGCCTCATTTATTTTATTTACTTATCTTTTCTCCTTGTTACTATGTGGAGTGGTATATTCTGATTGTAAATTTGTTGTTTGGTTTGAGTTAGGACCGGAGATAAATGTTAATGTTAGTTTGTTCCTTGATTTTTGGTGCCCACTTGCAATATAAGTTGGATTGTAGATAGGGGGCAGGGTTTAATAAGAATATTTTCTTCTTCCTGCTCCTTTTCACACATGGTTGCAGTGCTTTACTGATA
>NW_024582471.1:1192385-1201100 GCF_018398535.1 Haplochromis burtoni
GAAAGTGTGGTTGGTTTGCCTGAAAGAACTAACTGTGGAAACTGTTGTACCAAGTGTGAAATAAATAAATAAATGAAATGAAAATGAACAATGGCACACACCTAACATGAGAAACCAGACACGCCTTACTCGAGAGGCAGAAGAGTGGAGCATTTCCAACATACCAGTCAATTCATGAGATCCTATTCACCCCCTGATTATTTCCCTGGGCCTTGGCGGCTGGGTGTGTTTGAGATAGACAACAGCCTCTCAGACCCATCACAACAAAGGTAACCAACCACTTACACACCTCAGGGCCTCAGTGCAGTTTCAATACACTTCATGAGCAGATCGCATCAGCACAAAACTGACAGTTGGGAGTGAAAGGAATCCAGGAGGAGGAGTTTCTGTTTTTCTAAAGTTTGTGTGTTTTGGTGTGGCACTGTGTGTTCATCCCTCTGTCTGTGTGTTTGTGTGTGTGTGTCTCGGTGCAGCTGTGTAACCAGCCACTGTGTTGACAATGCCAGTCCAAACACAAACATCGTTGGTTTTTAATGATGTGATTATCAAGCAAAACACACAAACATAGACCGAAGAGAAACCCACAGCAGATTTGATTAATGTGGTTAATTAATACATACACGTAATAAACTGTTTAAAATTCCGTCTGTTTCTCTGTGTGTCTGTCTGCTGCATTGCAAAAACTTGTGCCTGTGCATAAATTAAAATTAGCAAGATGGGTATGAGTGTGCGCGTACTGTAAGGCACACTCTTTGCAGCATGTGTCTCAGTAGCAGCTGTCCAGAGGCCAGGTGGCTGAACTGACCTCCTACACCTTCAGCTTTACTGCATGGCCATAAACCAAAGATAACACAAACAGCTCCTAAATCAACAGGCTAGACTGATCAGCACCAACATCAGAGCTGACAGACAGATTCACATCTGATTAGCAGCTCTGCAAAACTCCAAACCAGACAGATTTCTTGAAGTGAATATTTCAGCAATAAGTCTTACGGTTTGACTCCATAATAAAAGCATGCTTCCTGTCCTTTTGTTTAGAGATATACACTGTTTGTTTTCCCTGGATTGTTTTCCAGTGTGAATCCCACTTTGTGGAAGTACAGTCCTATAAGAATAAATGCTTTTATGTGACTCTGTGCAATTCTGGGCAAAACTAAGAACACCATTATGGCCTCCATAGAAATTTATAGGGTAAGTAGCAGCTTGATGCTGCTAACTGAATGCACTCAATTAATTGATTATCAGCAAGTGTGAGACCTCTATAAACCAGAAGTTTTTGGCCATTTGCTGGTGTAAAGCATTTAGATGTGTATTAACATAATGCCACAATGTGCCCAACAGTATATGTCCCAGTAAATTCACCCAAGGTCAGACTGTGCAATGTTCAGAGAAATAGCAAAATCCCAAAGAGCTTCATCTCAGATTCTACAATTCTCAGTTAGCATGTCAAGTTTTAAAGTTCTTGACAGTACAATTAGAAAGAAACTGAAAAAGTATGGCTTGGTTTGAAGGATTGCCACAAGGAAGACTCTTCAGCATAACCTAGATTTGCAAAGTTGTATCTGAACAAACCACAAAACTTCTGAAAAAAAATTCAGAAGGCCTGTGATGAGACCAAAGTGAAGATGTTTGGCTATAATTTACTCACCGTGGTTGGCAAAAACCAAACACAGCATATCAACACAAACAGTTCTTACCAGCTGTCGAGCACGTTGGTGGAGGGGTGAGGATTTTGGCTTGTTTTGCAGCCATAGGACCAGGAGGAACCTTGTTACTTGAGTCAACCACGAACTCCTCTGTATACCAAAGTATTCTAGGGTCAAAGGTAGGGATGGGTACCGGTGTCCGGTGCTCTGACATAAACGGTAGTAACCAGACCGAAAAGCAGCGCACATTTCGGTGCTTTATTTCGGTGCTTTTTTTTCCTGAGCTGTGATACACTTCTAGCCAATCATTTTACGTTTCCGAGGATAGTAGGCGGGCCCAGGTACGTACGTTCTTTTAGAGCAGAGCTACAGATTAAAAGTCAAAAGTCTGGCTGTACTTCACAGCAAAATATGCAAACTCAGCAGCCTGCAACAAGTGCTTTAAGCTGATACTGTGATACTGTCAAAGGAGGTAACACCTCAAATCCGATGAAACACCTGGCGACGCATAGCGTTTTTTTTAAAAGCCGAGAAATGCGCCGTATTTGATAGCTTGCTGCGAGACCTCACACCGTGCACATCTACTGCGGGTGGGTTGCCTGTTATGCAACATCCCCCAAAAACACGAAGAGGAGAGTCCTGGCCCCTAGCCCTGCCAGTGTAGCAGAAATGATGAGGATGATGATGGCAGCAGCAGCCGTTCTTCTCTGCGTGAGTAGCTTAATGTTGTTCGTGTGTAATTTACGTTGAGTAGGCTAACCACGTTATTACATTAATGCATGTAAGGTGAACTAGCAAACATCATCATAGCTACATGCGGCTGTCTTCTTGTTTGATGGCAGATACTCCCTTCACCCTGGCCAAAAAGGCTAAAATGACCAAAGAAAAAGTGGAAAACAGTTAAACATGAGAGGTTTTTGGACAAAGTTTGTGTTTTTTCCATTGTTTAAGCACTGCTTCCAGCCAAGAGTGATACCATATATGCCCCATAGCTGCAGAAAAGGCTAACATTGTTGTCTTTTTACAAAAAACAGCTGAACATGAGAGGTTTTTGGACCAATTTTGTGTTCTCCATTCTTTAAGCACCGGTTTGAGCACCGTTTGAGCACCGGCACCGTTTCAAAAGTACCGGTTTAGCACCGGTATCGGATAAACGATACCCATCCCTAGTAAAAGGTGAGGCTGTCTGTCCTACAGCTATAGCTTGGAATACACTGGATCAATCAACAGAACATTGAACCCAAGCACAGTAGCAAATCTACAATAGTCATGATGATGTGTCAGATGTGTCATGTTCACTTGTTTATTCGGGAAGTTTGGTGGAATGTCATTCGTTAAAATTAAGCCTCTCTTCATTCGTGAAACTCATTATTTGTTTTGTTAATGCTCAAATGTATAATATTTCGAAAAATCGATATGTCTTTGTATGGTAGAGTTCGGTTAAATAATAAAAAATTGAAGTTCTCCAAACCCTGAAAAGATTTCAAGATGAATGTCAACTTTCTCACTTCAGGTAAGAAAAGCTCGCCGTTCTTGGTGCGTTATTGACATTTTCAAATCCTGACTACAGCAATTACTATGAACTTTTAAAAATGTGACCACTTTGAAAAGCTTCTTTGCTTGTGTTATATTTATTTAAGGTCTCCTTTCAAATTGAAAACCAAACAGCATAACTAACATTTAGTGTAGGCACACCACATTATACAATGTATCACAAATTAAATGCTAAATGTAGCCTAATGCTGCTCTGGCCTTGAGAGCTCAAATGCAATCTCAAAACGAACGGAGTAAACACAAGTCAATCAAGGAAACTGGCAAAAAGAAACAGTTTAATGCTGCCTGTTGAAATTATTTATCATCAAATGTGCCTTAAATATGCCATGTACGGTCACTGTGAACCTTATACTATTTATGGTATTTATTCATTATATTTACTGAACAAATGAGACACAGCTGTGTTTCATACTACACGCACTACAAGCTTACTTTTAATTTTAATGTTTCAAAGTATTTATTGTCTCTAACTGAACATCAAAAACTGAAAACTTTCCAAAAAGCAACAAGTCCAATGTCTGACCTTCACTTTTTGTAAACATCTCTAAGTTTTGGGCATCTGACCTCATGTGTATCACTAATTCATTCACAGTGAAGACTTCAGTTTAACATGCATTAGGAGTACTGTTGATTAAAAGCAAGCTAGCTGGCGTTGGTTCATAGCACATATTCTCCACAGCCTGGATGCTGCTGTGGTTGTTGATCTCATGTCATTAAAGTTAAGTACTGACAGTGCACTTCATGTAAACTTGGCTACTTATCACTGATGAATACTAATGCACTGAAAATAGCAAGTCTAAGTAGAAGGTGCATGATGAGTCTACAGCCATGTTAGTATGCTGTTAGCATGGAAGCAGGTGTAATGTTCAATATGCTGACAATCTGACTGTTATTGCTTGTTTCACCATGTATATATTTAATACCAGCAGCTAATGGGAATGTCATCATTTATATAAGAATTAACTCATTAAGAAAAGATTTAAAATATTAAAAGTTACCAATTCATCATGCAGTGTATCCAAAGCTCTCAAGACCTTTTACTAACAATGTCATCCTGGTGATGGCTCTACAGAATAAGTTGCAGGATTGCTAAAAAACTATAACTGAGGACCATGAATGTCTAATATTTACTGAGATATACAGAACTGTGCAAAGGTTTTGAGTCAACCCGTATGTCTTTATGCTTTGCTTCCAAGGAGCCAGACTTTCTTGTATTTTTAAAGTGGCCTTGAGCAGTACTTTTCCAGGATTTTTGAAGGTCTTTGCTTTTTTGAAGGTTTTTTGAAGGTTTTTGAAGGTCTTTGCTTTTTCACTCACCCAGGTCATACGAATAAGTTAAGCCATTTAACACTGACCTATGAATCACTTAAACATAAAGGGGAACCTAACAGAAGGTTTGACGGACATAAAACATTATTTTTGCATTTACAAGATGTTTCTGACGGAGTTACTGCTGAAAACTTTGCATATCACAGCATGGTGTGTTTAAAAAAGTCTTAAAAAGTTAAAAAGTATGTCCTTAGGAAAGAATCCAGCAAAGACCTGACACAGAACATGAGACATGCATCTCGATTTTCAATTGTTCCGTCTACTGTTTGCTGAAGCCAGTGATGCTGGTTTGTAATATTTGATGAAATTATTAATGCAGAAGGGTACCACGAGATTTTGATCCACCATTGAATAACATCTGGAAACCATCTGATTCACAGCAGCTTCATTTTTCAGACTCACAGTGATCCTAAATACTCTGCAAATACAGTAGAAGCATAACTGGATAGAGAAACACATAGTGGCAAACTGTTGGTCATAGATTGGCCTCTTTAGAACCCGGACATCGATATTTTTTAAAGTGGCGTTGTGTTGACAGAGAACAGAACAAAAAGCACCCAACATACAAAGAAGAACTTTGAAAATCCTTCACGAAAACTCGAGAACTATTCCTGAAGACTACTAAAGAAATTACAAGGTTGTTTGCATAACAAAGTTCAATTGTATTGTCACATTACAATAAATCACTGCACCCATTTCCCATTATAGCAAAATTACAAGAACTACGAGGTGATTCGAGAGGTTCTGAATTAGCCATTGGGCCATTATGATGTTTAGAACCACCAATATGATCTAAAACACAGAAAGGACTAAATCGAGCAGTGACGCTCACTGTTAGATGTTCACATGACCAGTTCCTGAATCTAAAATGTCTTATAACATTCAAACAGTCTTGTAGCTTGACATATAGGCTTTACTTCAATCCTGGGCAATCACCCAAGTGTGCGTTTTTTGTGTTTACTTTCATTACTCTTGCTTTGGGGACATACAGTTGCAACTTTCTTTTAGTTTGAAAAAGCATGTCCCAAAACAGAAATAATCAAATTTTATCATGAAGGCATGTTTTAAGACTGAGGGTTATGGTGGGGATTAAGGTAAGTCTCCAGGAAAATAGTGAGAGTCAGTGCAATGCCCTTTGAAGTGATGGAAACACAACTGCACGTGTGCGTGTAAGGAGCAGGTGGGTCAGGTAAGGCTGTGTCTAAACATGCCATGTGCCCTGAAGTCTTGTTGCATCACTGGACATAAAGGGTCAGGCTTAATCTCCCCTCTGATTATTTTCTTCCCTCTGTTCAGCTACAATACATGACCCCTCCTCATCTACCCTGCCCGCTTTTCTTTTTATTAACCCTACTCTCAAAAGGGGAAAAAAATAAAATAAATAAATCAGTAAGATATACTGAATTTTCTCCAAACTCTAAGCAGACTTTGAGGCTGTGGGAGTGTTTTTGAGGGGTGGAAACATATCAGCATTACAATCACACACAGCTGTTTGTATTCTGTTTTGGGAGCCACAAAGGAAGGGTTCATGAAAGAGAGAGATTGACAGGACAGGACAAGCTTTGCCGCAGCTATGGCATCTTATTAAGATATTTATACTACTGATCCTAATGAAGAATCACTATTATATTATATTACACAGTCCTGTGGAACGGGATGTTTTCACAGGACTATGCAGTCCTGTTAAAAACTGAGCTCATCCCGTACTGCTTCCATGGGAATTAAGAGAGTGAGTAGCAGCCAGGCACTGCTAATCAAATGCACTTGATTAAGTGATCATCAGCAAGCATGACCAGCTCTATGAAAGCAGAAGTTTTGGCAGTTTGCTGGTCTTCAGGTTTGTGTTACCACAATGCTGCAATCTTTCCATGACTGGACATCCCAGCAAATGAACCCCAAGGTCAGAGCGTGCGATGCTCAGAGAAACAGCAAAAACCGAAGAGCTGCATCTCAGACTCTGCAGGCCTCAGTTAGCGTGTTAAATGTTAAAGTTCATGACAGTACAATTAGGAAACGACTGAATAACTATGACTTGTTTGGAAAGATTTCCACAAGAAAGTCTCTTCTCTGTAAAAATAACACGACAGGCCAACTTAGGTTTGCAAAGTTTCGCCTGAACAAACAACAAGACCCCTGGAACGATGTCCTCTGGACAGACGAGCCCGGAGAGGAAATGTTTGATCATAATGTACAAAACCAAATCCAGCATCATACCAGCTGTCAACCACGGTGGTGGAGGGGTGATGATTTGGGCTTGTGTTGCAGCCAGAGGACCTGGGGATACCTTCTCACTGAGTTGACTGTGTATAGCAAAGTATTCTAAAGCAACAGGATTTCACAGAGTCCTGTGAAAAATCTTTGATATGACAATTTATGCCTTATCCAGGAATGTGTGTAATAGACTGGTGACCTGTCCAGGGTGTACCCTGCCTTTTGTCCTGTGCCAGCTGGGATAGGCTCCACTAACCCTGGGACTCTGAAAGGGAAAACTGGTTAAGAAAATGGATGTGTATTCCTAATCTGAGAGTGTAACTCCAGTAAGGAGTATTTCCAGTAAGGAAATCAGCAGTAAGATTACCCCATGAAGTCAAATGTTTATATTCTCCCACCCAAAAAGTAAATCAACATAAATGTTAACTGAAATAATAAAATGAAGAAAAAAATAAAGGTGGTATTTGACAGTTTCATCTTTGGCAGAAACATGAAAAGGAGATTGTTCAAAAGCAACCAGCAATTTATATGTCCTGGGCGCTGGAGGAGACTTGAAGGCTTAAAGGTCTGAGATGTGAAATGGCAGTCAATTGATTGTATTCTAGAGAATTATATAGATGGTATTTGTTTCAAAATCCCTCTGTTATATTCCTGTTACAGTGAATAATAACTTAAATATCTAAAAGTTACAACAAAACATTTTAATCTTAGTGATAGTTCTTTTACATAGTGGCTGCTGGATGGGTTAACAGCTGATCAATGTCGCTGAGCTGACTGTACAGTTATATATATATGTGCTGGGGGTAGTTTGGCAAAACAGTGATATTACTGGAAATCACCAGTCCACACAGCTTATCTATTGCTGGCTAGAAACATTGTGAAATACAATTAGCAGATAAATGTATCAGATAATGTCGAGTAAACAAAGTCCTTTCTGAGTAAATATTACAGAACTTCATACGTATGGTTATTTTGTTCCTGTTACAGTAACTGATCAGTACCTATTATGAGTATTGTCGTTACTCAGTAAATATCTAAATATGCAAATACGTGCTGGTCTCCCTTCAGAGTTTCTGAAAATTTAATATTAGAGCTGAAACGTTTGCATAAGCTTCAGTGTCACGTAATTCCTGTAGTCTTTAATTTAGAGCTACTTGTTGCTATTGACACTGAAACTAACTTTTTTTTTTGGTGGATAAAAACAAATCAGTTCAAATCCATGTCAGCTGCTCATCTTGTGCAGTCACAATTATGAGACAGATATAATGAGAGGATTTTTAAGCAGTTCTTCATCCATCCATATAGAAATCCAGGGCTCAGAAGTTGTTTCTAAATTTTCCACATTAGTTTTCAGTCTGAGGCTCGGTCGCCTCCCTGAAGCCAGCTAAATAAAGCATCAGGTGACCGGGACACTGCAGTGAAAAAGAGAGTCTCCTTCCGAGGTCAAACTGTTGCTGTTTGATTGACGGCCAGCTGGAAACCTGCTGCTACCTTGAGGGAAAACGCAATGCGTGGATGTTTTGTATTTGTCTGAGAGAGCAAGAGAGAGAGAGAGAGAGTGAGAGAGAGTGAGAGAGCACGTCTGCTGCTGCGTCTGTTCTCTCTCTCCCTATCACACACTCTCGGGAGCAGCGCTTTGACGCACCACGCAGAGTTGGATTATAGTATTGCGCGCTGGTCTTTCACGATTTTCTGTCCCTCGCGTTACCCTCACCGCTGACCGGCAGTTGATATATTATCGGGATCAATATCTCTCCGCCACGGTGACCTCTGCTGAGCTTTTCTTTTCTTTTTCTTTTTTTTGGGGGGGAGAAAGAAGAGCAGCCGCGGCTTCCTCGCAGGACGCGTGTTGTGAATTACAACCAACAGAGCCTTACCTGGAGAGAGAGAGAGAGAGAGAGTGTGTGTGTGTGTGTGTGTGTGTGTGTGTGTGTGTGTGTGTGTGTGTGTGTGTGTGTGTGTGTGTGTGTGTGTG
>NW_024582471.1:1201120-1205420 GCF_018398535.1 Haplochromis burtoni
GTGTGTGTGTGTGTGTGTGTGTGTGTGTGTGTGTGTGTGTGTGTGTGTGTGTGTGTGTGTGTGTGTGTGTGTGTGTGTACATGAGAGAGGGTTTCTTTGGATCGGATCAGATCAAGGACCGAGGTGTTTCACTGTCTTTGCTCCGCGGGCACACATTTACATACACAGACACGGCACTCACCGGGGGGATTTGGGCACCGCATGCCGGGGACATGTGGAAGTTTGCGCCGCTGTAGCGCAGCCAAAGAGCCGCTCTACCGCCTTATCGAGCTCCCCTATTTCTACCCAGGGGGACCCAAGTCCCTGATCACAGTCCTCACGCACTGAAACCCCTCTCAGAGGACCCAAATGTAAATTCAGAACCAGGCATTTCTGAAACACGCGTGTGCTAAGGGAGGACAGCGAAAAGGAGGACGGCATCCCGTTGCGTGCAGAGTTTGGTGAGCTCCTTCGGGGGATTTCGGGGCTTTATCTTTTAACGCCCTTCTGTTTTCACGGTGTTTTTGCGGGTCTCATATTGGCCCCCACTTGCCGCAGTGATGGTGGGAGCTCGGTGCCCCGTTGGCCCTCACCGCTCCCCGGTGACTGTGCTGGGGCTGCTGGTGACTGTTCTGGTCCTGTCCAGCGGAGCAGACGGTCAGCCATGCCCGGCCCAGTGCTCCTGCACCGGTACGACAGTGGACTGTCACGGACAAGGACTGCGCAATGTGCCCAGAAACATACCTCGAAACACGGAGAGACTGTAAGTACGGGATTGTATAGATTTGACCTAAAATTTGGAAACATTGTATAAGAAAAGTCACCATAATGTCGTGTTGCCATTTCTTTTATGCTTAAATGATGAAAAATAACGAGACTGCATTTACATTTTAATGCGGCGATTCTTCTGAAGGGGTGTGAGGAGTTTAAAGAGTTTATGGAGAAAAAAATGTCACACCTTCTGATGTTTTAGCACCCAAATTTTATTCCGATCAGTGGTTAGGAAATGTCATCAGCTCATATCCTAATTATGATCACACATTATTCCTCCAAAATTTCCTGTCTAATTAATTTGTTTTTAACCGGGAGGCACTGAAAATGTCTCTCTCGAGGACCACATCTTTAACAGCGCAGAGCTTTTTGTCATGTCTAACCTATACTTTCAGCCTTGTTAACGCCGCAGTACGCAGCTGATGTAAATGTTGGCGTGAGGTATAAATGATAAAAACAGTAAAGCTCGTTTTGGTGCCTAATACGAGGACACGTCAGGGCTGATCGCGGAGCTGAAGTTGGGGGGCTGCTGTGGTTGTTGGCGGTTTTGAACTGTTGCATTAGCACAGCCTCCGTAGACCACATCGGTTTGTCAGCAGACCAGCGAGTTAATCAAAAACGGATTTGGACAAGTGGGCTCCGAGTTAAAGAGGCCGAATTTTATCATTAAAAGACCCCTCGATGAAATTAACACTTGCCGATGTAGTGCAGCAGCCACAGCTCCTCTCAGTTTCTCTGACAGTCAGATGACAACCCTGCGTTGGCTACGGAACAAGAAGTTTCAGCAAAAGCCTCCTTCATCAATGAGCACATCACAAACATGTATTAATTTATATTTTTTTAAATTAATTTTTTAAAATATCATTTTTCTTTCTAGGGACCTGAATGCAAACAACCTCACTAAAATCACGAAGACGGATTTCGCAGGGCTGAGGCATCTGCGAGTGTTGTAAGTGACGTTTATTCGGCGAATTTTATTTTATCCCCTCTTTATCCCCTCCCCTGAAGATGCAAAAAGGAAAACAACAATATTCTCTCCCACATGCGCTGTTAAGCAAGACCTTGCATATCCAGAAAACTTTCCAATAGAACATCACAGCACAGAGATTTAACAGTTTCTGGCCGTGCTCGGCAGCAGCAGCAGATTCATCCAGCTCTGGAGCTGCTGCACGCAGGCACTGCATCCAGTGGTGGGAAGCTGCGGTTTCACTGAGCCATCATAAGTGTCTAAACAGAATAGCAGCGGCACCTGTTAATGCTGTCGTGTTAATCTGCCAGTGGAAGTGTCAGGAGGGGGCTTATTTTAACCACCGGGCCCCGGGGCCCATGTGCTGGAGTGATTAACGCGCTGGCGAGGAAGTGATGGAGGGTAAAAAAGAGGAAAGAGATAGCGGTCATTAGGTGTAACCGCGGAGGGAGGAATGTAGCTGCTGGAAGGGAGGGAAGGGTGGAAGGAAAGGAAGAGAAGGGGGAGAGAGTCAAGTAAGAACAGGTTTCTTTACCTGGGATGAATCCAGATTAAAGAGTTCCCCTGCACCGTCACTGCCGGGACAGGGATAGCTGCTGTGCGCGCTATTCAGCAGCCGAAATGAATGGAAGGGAATAGACATAGTTGGAATTCCTCCAGAGATTATGTCCTTAATTGTGTGTATGTGTGTCTTTATTTGTGTGCTCTAGTTTTCACTTTAGCTATTTCCGGTATGTTCACCCAAAAGCACCATAATTAGCAAAAACACTGCACTTAAAAAAAAACCCGTGAGAATAGACTTTTTTTTTAAATTTGAGAAATTTGTGAGAAGAGTCTTTAAAAATAAAAGTCGCTCCCCTCCCCCTTTTTTTTGTCTTATGGGGCTGTATTAAAAAATAGTGTTGACTCAGTGATAAATCAATTAATTAAAAAAAGAAGAGCTCAGTGGAGATGGCCCATAAAAGCATGTGTGTTTTTGCTTGGTTTCGTCAGCACACTAATCTTAGTGAAGTTGTGCTGGTGTAAGTGAAGGAGTAGTCAGAGCTATGCGGTTAGATAGAGAGTAAATTGGATGATAGATGAGTCCCTGTCCAACTGATGGGCCAGTTTTAAAGTCAATTCTGGGACTCTATCGACCCGCTGCTGATTGTCTCTCCTCTTTCTTGCTTTTTTTAAACCTTCTATCACTTTCCATCTCCACCAATCTGCTTTTCTCCTTTTTTCACACCCAGTGCTGCCTGATCCTTCTCTATTTCTCCCTCTCTCTCCTCTCCAGTGTCAATCTCCTGTGCCCTATCTCACTCCGTCTTTCTCTTCTCTCTCTTATCGCTGGCCCCATCCAGCCATCTTTCTCCTTTTTTTTTTGGCCTCTTATGGTTTCATCACACAAATCACTCTGTCAGCTCTCACGCTCTGTGTCTCTCTATCACTCTCCTTCCCCCCTCTCATGTCGTTCCTTTTTTTATTGTCCAATTCACATAGTCTCACACTCTCTTGGTGTTTCTCTCTCAGGCAGTTAATGGAGAACAAAATCACCACAATCGAGAGAGGAGCCTTCCAGGACCTGAAGGAGCTGGAGAGACTGTGAGTAATGATGTGTTGACGCCATTGTGTTCATTTAATTCTGTATAAAATCAGTTTGCCCAGCCTTAAAAATTCCAAGAACGCGCATGCCCGTCGTTTCATTTGCATATCTGGATACACAGATCAACAAGTTTCATATAAAATCTCTTTTCAGTTGTTGCATTCACAAGCTGCATTATTTGTCTTTGTTAGAAGTTCTCCAAGTCTGTAGAGCTTTACAAAAAACATTCCCTTATTCTGTGCTTTGGTGACTCTCAAGGACACTGTTTAAATATCCTAACCCACTGCTTACTAACAGCATTAACAGTCCTTAGTGCAAGAGGGGTTTTGAAAAAGCCCTTTGAAGAAAAAATTATTTGGTTTGCCTTTGTCCAATGAGCTCTGAATACTTAGTGACCTTCTAGGACTGCATGTTTCAGTTGAAAGTGGGAAGAATAATGTCAGCAGATTATATTATATACTAGCCAGTGGATTATGAATCATCACCGGAACTTATGGATTTCTTTATCATTTATTTATTTATATATTAACTTGAGTTGCAGCAATACCAGAAATCAAGGACAGGCTGACTTTAGCGATCAAAGCTTTCAGTGAAAATACCTGATGTGACAGCAGTGAAAACAAACTATTTCCCCAAGTTTTTAACATGATCATCCTGCAAGTCATCTAGGGCAGCCCAGAATCATACCAAAAAGGCTATAATGTACCCAACCTAATTAGTGACCCCTCCTGCTGAATGCATGCATCATGTTTTGCCACTTTTATGTCAGTTACCCCAACTTGGCCTCCTGCAAATCTGTTCATGTGGCAAATGTTGAGTCTGAGTGCCATGGAGGTGAATGAAGAACAGTCAGAAGTTTTTACAATGCCAGCCTGGTATCACAAGTCAGCATCCAGACAACATAAGGCCTTTATAACATAATTAACATACACACACACACACACACACACACACACACACACACACACACACACACACACACACACACACACACACAC
>NW_024582471.1:1206314-1226679 GCF_018398535.1 Haplochromis burtoni
TTTTTTTTTTTTTTTTTTTTGCGACAGGCCCCGAAGGGCCGGGCAGGGCTGGGTCAGGTGTAGGGCAGTAGCTTGGGGGTACAGAGGAGGGGCATGTGGTTGAAGGAGGTGTGGAGGAGATAGGCATGTCACAACACAACTGTGCACATATCCAAACACATGAATGTGTTTGGATACACTCGTGCATGCGCATTCACTTACGCAAGGCTGCTCTGTCAGTACTGGTTTTATCTTGATTTGGAGGACCCCCCCCCCAAACCCACTCGCGCCGTTTTCATTCATTCCTTAACCTCTCCTCACGTTTTTGCTCCTTACGCACCCATCTGGCTCTCTCTCTCTCTATTGTCCTGTGCATATAGGAATGCTATACATTCTTTACTCTCACCCTGTGGGTGTAGAATAGTTAAGTGAGGAGTTCCCGATCCTCTTATCCTTCACTTACTTGACTGTTTTACAGCCCCTGTTCAATTCAAAGTGTGTGAGAATGAAGGAGATAACAGCCTCAGACATGCAGGGAGAATGAAAGCGATATTGCAGGTACCGTGACAGTAATTTCAGAGAAAATCAGTCGGCTAAATCCTTCGATAATTAGCCTGCAACTGACTGATCACATTATTTAAAGATAATTTTTACCGAGATGAGTAATCGCACAGCTGATTACAGTGGTGAGATGCGTCTATCAACAGCAATTACAAAGTAGATAATGAAGCCTCAAATCAAGTGATCGTGCTGTAATATGTTGACAATATGAACAGCAGAAGATAATTGTAACAGTGATCCCAGATAGCGGGGGTATGGATTTCAAAGAAAAGCTCTGGATTAGTGCGAAATGATTAGCTCTAAAGCCTGTGAGTGATAAAATTGTTCCCGCTGATCATTTCAGGGCAAAGTTTACATTTTTTTTCTCCATTTTTACTGAGCAGTAGAGCTTGAAATTATCTGCGCTGTGAAGACACAAAGCCATTTTCACCACAGCATTTCTGTCTAAAAAGCCATTCGAGATAGATTTTTCCGAGTCTCTGCTGCACCCAACATTTGTTATGTTTGTTGGTACACACCAGTTCGCGGAAAGTTTAGAGGAAAAGCTGCCCGGTGCTGCTGAATACGAATGATTTTAACCTGATAGCAAAGGAATTTAGTGTTTAGGAGATAAGACTGAATTTCTGCATTTCTGTGTTTTAAGGCAAGAGATGGTATCTTTCATTAGTGTTTAAATAACAGATCAGATTAGAGAGTGTAAATCTCTGGTGGGTGATAGATATTGGCTCGCTTTGGATGCACGAGCTGTGAACCGAAAACATGAACTGTTGAACCGCATTCACACCCATTCACACACACACACACTGGTCGGTTTGAAGTGGTTTTTGGAGTGGAGACAGTTTCTTAGGTTCGTGGAAATGTCTGCAGTGTTTTGGGTTATAACTTTGGTGCGTGTGTTTGTGTGTGTGATAGACTGAATGTTAGTTCAGCATGTGTATTATGGCTGAAGCAGCATTGGTGGAGTAATAATTGGTTTCTGAGGCGGTTTGTTATTTTCAGTCTGCAAGGCTGTACTACTGCGCATCAACATGGGTCTGAGGTGTTAAGGTTGCGTGTGCGTGTCAGACTTTTATGTTTGTGCGAGTATTCATGTGTGTATGTACAGAGATTTGGCACACTGTGCATGTTTGCGAGTGTGTGTTTACTGTGCGGTTTCTGGGCTTCTAGCATCTGTTTATGACTGCGGGGATTATCACCATGCTGCAGTGTGACATTAGCTCGGCGGAGTGACTCTCACACCTCGGACTACTGGCTACTCCGTCTTCATTCTCTTCCAGCCAGACTTTGACTAATGAGACATGGCTGTGGAAGCACTCTGAGGCTGTTTGTGCACACACACACACCCTCACACACTGTGATATAAAAGATAGAGATACGTTCTTTCAGATGTAGAAGGAAAAAGGCTCAACAGTGGGTGGTAATTGCAGACTAGTTCAGCCTATAAATGTGTGGCATGTGGAACTGGTTCGTGCTACATATTTGTCTTTATATACAAAAACATCAAATAAACTAAATCACTACATGACTGGAGAGATTTCATTGTTTGATTCAGAAGTTTATGTTCAAGCAAATTTTTTTGCAGAACTTTAAAAGTGAAGTGACAATTAGCAGCCGAGCCAAGCTCAGTGGTGATGGAGAGCTTGCAATAGGTTGACTGTTGAGCTGTTAATCTTCTAGACAGTGCTTCCTTAATTAGGCTAATGCAGCAGTTCAAATTAACAAAATACTGAGAGCAGAATCAGTGCTGAAGACCAAAGTGAGAAATGTGCAAAGTGGAGTTGTGAAAACTGCCAAGTCAGCTGATGTAGCCTCTGTAAGTAACAGCAGACTTTGGAGGTCTTAGTTACAATGTAACTACAAAACATTTCAGCCAGGCTAAAATGTTTTGTAGTTACATTGTAGCTCTCAGATTTAACTGAGAAACTTGTTAAGAATCATCACTGTTTTTTTCAGTAGTTTTGTTTCATAAGGGAACTTTTCAAATCTCAGAAAAATGATTTGTAATTTCTGCCTCTAATGAACAACGCTTAACCATTTATGTGGTTTATTACAGAAATGTATTTAAGATTGTTTTAAATGTCCTACATATCATGTTGGAGTAAATCACATGTGACGTCAAACACATTGTGCGTGTCATGTTCATGCAGAGTTTATGTTGGGGCCGGGGAGTCATAGTCAGTACGATCTAGTGTGTAATGACACATAAGAAGTCCAAAATGTTTGATTACATGTATAATAACTTCAGCTGGACCCTTTATTCTCATTTCCAGCTGCATACTATTATTCTTGGACTCCACTAGAGTTTCCTTAATTCAAAGTTTAAAATAATCCTTATTTATCTTATACTGGATGCTGGTTCACTCCCTCTCATCTGCTCGCTGAAACAAAACACTTTAGCTCCTCAGCCTTGAAGGCCACCCTCTTTTGAAGCCAACTTTCTTTTGATTGGCTGCCCTTCAGAAACAGAAACTTTGATCAGCAAGAAAGTAGAGATGAGTAGAGAAGGAAAACACACACACGCTATCCAAAATGGGACACTCAGTCTGAAGGCCAAGCTTCTGGCTCACGGGAATTATTTGTACAAACACTGAAATCAATATTTGAAACTTTGGCAATGTTTAATGTTTAAAATAAGAAAAGCGCACTTTAATGTTATTCGTGTTATGTTCATATGCAGTGTTGCAATGATTGGCTGAAATGTCTGGTTACGTATGATGGTAGCCTTTTATTTATTTTAAGTATGGCAGGCGGTTTGTTTCTGTTACAGTCTACTGTAAATAACTAAGTTAATTTTTTAAAATTAATTTCAATGATTTAATTAATTCAGTGCATAAATTAGTCGTGAAAATAATTGTTGGCTGCTTTTTTTCTACATCACTGTATTTGGAGCTGCCCATCAGAAGTATAAATGATCTGTTTTTGATATCACATTGTTTGTAATGTGTGAGAGTGTGCGAGGAAAGTAAAACCGTTTCAGACTTTTATAATATTTGTAGAACTAAAGCAGGAAAAACAGAAGAACTCTGCACGGGAATCCTGGACTGTAAATCTGAACAATCTCTATGTTGCTAATTGCTAAATATATTATAGATAATGTGATGATCAGACGAATATTCTAGTGAAGAAATGAATAAAAGGTTAATTAAAACACACTGATATCTCGGCAGCACCGTGGAGCAGACTGGATTTGATCTCTGTGTCCTGTCTCTACTTCATTTCGTGTTTCCTAGTCTGACGGCATTGCCTCTATTTTAAGGCGATGAGCTCATACCTCCTCCCTACCTCGAACACCAGTCCGTACACTCTCCCAGGGGGATGTCTAGCCCACTAACGGGCGCTCATGGCTGGGCAGGACCTACAGGGGGAGTGTGCCTCTCCGTGGGGCCGTGTGGGGCTCTTAGCTGCCAGAAGCAGCGTTAACGGAAGAGGAGTGAATAATTTAGAAACATCATTTCTGCGGGACGTTAAATATTTAAGCAGCCTCTGATGTAACTGTGGAGTGTGAATGTGTGTGTGTGCGCACGGGCACGTTCACATATTTGTGCTCTTGTGGGTGGAAGATGGACACAGAGGGGGTGACGTTATTTAAGTCCACATCGGCTTCTAGTGATGCAAAAAGAGGTGAAAGACAAAGGTTAAGAGGAAAAAGTCAACGAGAGAATGAAAAAGAGATTTGGGGAAGTTTTGAAAGGAGCTGGTGTTTTTGTTTGAAAATGTGTAGTACTTCTGTTAGTTCGTATGTTTTTTTTGTATAAATCACACTCAAGTTTTCTTCTTAGTTTGAAGTAACTTCTAGTTCCTGCCGTGTTTTCTTTCTTCGTCCCCTCCTCCTCTCTTCATTCCCATCCAGTAGCACCCAGCTCAGCATCCATCGTTTGAGCCTGTCAGTGTGTGCGGGTGTGTTTGTGTCAGGGTTAAACTGTTTCAGCAGCCTGTCTCTCATTGTGTCACTCTGTTGCCTCCCTCTCCTCTGACACACATCAAGCACACACACATCAACACACACTGCACACAAACCTCTTCACTCCACTCAGCCAGGGTTAAATGATCGCACCCAGATTATTAAACTCACCCGAGTCGTCTCCACTGTGTGTGTGTGTGTGTACGTGTGTGTGCGTGATGGGTTGTTGTGAGTTCTTCCCCTGTGAGGGCCTTGTTTACTCAGTGGGGTCCTTTTCACACATTCGGTAGCCCGGCCAGACTGCCTGTTTGTTTTTCCCACATCGTCTCCTCTCCTCCGTCTTTGTGGCAAAAACGCCCCTCCGCCCTCCCTCCATCTGAACCCCTTCCCTCGTCTTCCTCCGCCTGCGTTCCCTCCATCCTTCTCGAGTTCACTGTTTGTCTGGCAGCCATGTTGTACCCCTAAATCATGGATAACCGTTTTCTTTCAGTGTCCATGCATGACCACGTATGTGTGTCTCCATCAGTCTCCCAATTATTTCATGCTCTCAAATCGTATTACAATCAAAACAGTGTAACAGAATTTAATACAAAGTCCAGGAAACACAAATCCTACTTTAAAACAGCTAATTATACACAAATGTACGAGCATCCAACCGCAGTCTTTGGAACGAGCAAGGTCGAGTTTATTCCCTAATTCCTGTTGTATTTCTGCAGGCGCCTGAATCGGAATAATCTGGCTGTCTTTCCCGAGCTGCTTTTCCTGGGAACAACGAAGCTTTACAGACTGTAAGTCGTGTTTTTATTTATTTTTTTTGTCCGTCACTCGTTTGCCCTCCATGGTTAACTGAAATATTCTCTATTAGTATGTTTTGCTAAGAAGCCTTAAGATGATCTAGATAAACTCTGGATTCATGTAATGGTGTGTTTGGGTATATCACCACAACGTTTGCACAGTTCACTGAATAGGACTCAAAATTATGTGAAAATGTATGTTGCAGATGCTGCAAAGCAGAGAAAAAAAAAACAATGAGGTTTTGCTGTGTGACCCAGTCTGGGTGTTTCACTTGGATGAAGGAGTGAGAGAAGTGAGAGAGCAGATTTTACATGGCTCTCTCCATAAAAGCCAGTTCAGTAGCTAATGGAGATTAGCACTCCAACAGCTGCTGCCCACTGGGAGAGAGGTGTGTATCTGTGTGTATGTGTGCTTGTGTGTGCTTGTGTAGGAGAGGATGAAGAGGAGAAAGTGAGCATGACAGACTTACTGGTATAAGCAGTGAACAGGTTTCCCTCCTGAAGTTACATTTTGTGTTTCACGGGCAGAAAACAGTTTTCGTTACAGAACATAAATGTTCCAGGTTGCATTGAAGCCGACGAACCGCTGTTTGTTGTCATCGAGCACCTTCCGCTCCCCTCGCTGCCCCGTCGTCTGCGCTGCAAACCGAGCACTACAGGGCTGGGCTGCAACGCCACTGAAACTGTGGGAACTAACTTCCCGTCACGGTCATTTGCGGTCTCAGGGAATAATTATGGTTGCATATATTTATATGAGTGGCTGAATGTATTTACAGTATCTGAAACAATATTGAAATGCTCAGATGATTCAGAGTGTGTGAAAGTTGTTTATGTTCTGCGGCTGCCGCAGTGGCCGGCTGGGCATGACCTGTTGTGTCTAAGGGTGTGTGTCTGCCTGTGTTTGAGCAAATGTGTGCGTGTGTGTTTCCCAAGGCCGAGAGCTGGCATTTTGCTCAGCGTGTGGGCTGAGGTAAAAATACTACTTGGATATATTGCTCTGTGCTCAGCTTGTTGTAGACAAGTTGAGTGCGAGTGTATATCTGCCTCTATATGCATGTGTTTGTGCGAGCCTCAGTCCTCCAGGTGTATGTGTTTAGAGGAGAGCCCCTCAATGGCAGCTCATCTTATCTGAACCGGCACAGCTCGTTCCATAGAACCACATTTAAGCTGCTGTGTTGTTATTTCTCAGAATTAGATTAAATTATAAAGCCCACGGTGAACAGAGTAAGAAAAAAAACGCAAACTTCCACAGAAAAATGCTGTTAAACAGGTTTCTCAGATGTATGGAACTCATTCAGCTTGAATGGCGACCACAGAGGTTTGGCCAATAGTATTTAAGGCTGTTTGGTCAATATTAAATCCTACGTCTGCTTCTCTACACCCCCTACAGTTTATTTTAATTTTAGAAATCGCAACGAGAAACCCCTGAGAACCTCTGAAGTGGGATCTTGTTAAGTTTTATATTGAGGGTTGTAGGTATGTGCTAACTTGACCGGCTTTGGTTCTTGCAACAGTACTTCTATAAATGAACACTTGCTCAACCTGCTATTATGAAAATTATGTTTTCACTGTTTTTGGGGCTTGGAAAATCTGTGTATGTGTGTGTCTGTGTGTGTGTACAGGAGTATTTATGGTATGTGTTCAATCTTTGCTCAGCACAGCGGTTTAAGGCATTCGGGACTAATTTAAACTGTTTTGAGGTCAGGTGTGAGAGATGCCTTTGAACTTGTGCAGTTAGTTTGTTTAGTGAAATACAAGTCTGAGCATGAATCATGCCTGAATTTTGTTAACCTGCAATAGTAAGGGTAACATACCTTTGGCATATAGCACACTGGAGAGTGTTGTGCCATCTGATGTTCTACATAAATTCGTGTAGTATGCTACGCACCATTTGATTACTGTAGAACTGCAGGGAGACCTTGATCCATATTGCTGGAGATGATTCAGACTTGTTCCCGTGGGTTTGTTGGATTTGTCACAGGTTCTGTTCATAGTTAATAAGAACAGAATTTCTACGCAGACAGGAGTGGAGGGTGTCTGCTTTGGTGGCTTCGGGATTTAATCTTTGCTTTTTGAGGATGATGTAGTTCTGTTGGCTTCACCAGCTCAAACTCATGTGGTTCACACCTCCAAGTTTGAGGCTGTGGGTCTCAGATGGAATAGGGTGGAGCACCAAAGTGGAGGAGTTTAAGTACCACAGGGTCTTGTTCAAGAGTAGGAAGAGAGTGGAAGAAGACACTGACAGAAGAAAAGCATGGCTGTCGATTTGTTGGTTGATCTACATCACTAGCCTCATCTGTGGTCACGAGCTCTGGGTAGTGACTGGATGAAAGCGATTGCGGATGCAAGCTATGGAGATGGGATGAGTCCCCTCTCACTGATCAGTCAGAAGGGACTCAGAGTAGAGTCGCATCAAAATGAACCAGTTGAGGTGATTCGGGCATCTGATTAAAATGCCTCTTGGATGCCTACTGTGTGAGGCGTTTAAGGCATGCCCAACCTGGTGGGCATGCCTGGAGGAAGAACAAAAATGGAGGAAGAACAGATAGCATGTTGTCACGCAGGTTTTTAAGCAGATATTTGGAAGCAAATAGGAGCCTCCTTTGCTCAGTGAAAGAATGCAGCATAGTGCAGGTCTTGTTTTAATATTTATAGGCTGTTTTTTTTGCTTCAAATCTTTATCAAACTAAATATTTAGACTAAAAAAAAATTGTGCTAGAATACAACATGAACGGAATATGAACAGAACTTTTTCAAATGACTCACAACTGAAGCATATCATCAAAAGCACCTGCAGTGGCCCAGTTATTGCATGAATATTTATACTGTGCACACAGAATGTCTCTCTGATCACTGAATTTCTCATTCATCCATTTCTCGGTTAAACTTTAAACTGGATGACACCGTCCAAATATTAGCCGTGAAGCCTAAGGTCGAAATGTCCTAGAAAAGGCTGCTGTGTGCTTTCTCCTAAAGCCTTGCAACTTTGGAAAGAAGGTTTCTGTGATGTGGTGACAGCTGACATGCTCATACTTGTGCTCCAGTGTAGTGAGAAGACAATAAAACCCTGTATTATCTACAGCTGACAATAGCTGCTTTTCAAAAACAGTGTACTTGGTAAGAGCTTATGTTATTTTTACACACCGTGGGTTGTCTCTGGACATATTCTCACACTTTTACTTGTTGCTCGCATTAGTAAACTCCTCGAATGCTTTGTCAGATGTTTTATCATATTGCTTGCATCAAAGGTGATGTTTGACAGTCCCCTCGACAATTTAGCAGAGCTCGGTCTGCAAAAAAATGTTTCCAGCATGCTACCTGGCAAGGATGGCATGCTGAAGTGTTGTCACTGGGCAAAAAGGCTGTAGCTCACTGGTTGCCATGGATATTTGTATCAAATTTTGTGCCAACCTACTGAAGAATTTGACATATTTCTCCAGATTTCTAAGAATTTTGGCCCGTTGGTGGAAGTAGAAGAATAGGATAGATCACAGGAATTGTTAGGATGAGACCATAAAATTTCATGGCGTGTCCTGTGCTTGCAGCTATTATATCTCTAGAGTTATGTAAATTTTGATGTCTTTACTGACATCTGTGTTTCCTCCATAATGGCTAAAAACCAGTGAAATCCAGCAGTGAACATTTTGCAGCTTTTTGGATGGAAATTAGCTGCTTCTAAAGAACAAAGTTTTGAGTTTGAACATGCTTGTCGTGGATATGTGATGTGCATAAACATAAAAAAGGGAACAGCAAGTCTAACTGCTAATAAAAAGTCGTGTGTCTTTTTCATCATTTTCATTTGCAACACCTGTGTCTGCACCCCTCCATCCTTCACCTCCCACATTACACATGATCGCAGCTTCCCCAGCACCCGAGGGCCCAGACTGCATTAGATTATGAAGACAAACACACGCACACACACATCTGGAGACACCATGTGGTGGGCATATCCCCAGAAAACTCTCTCTTTGTGTCTGTCTCTAACACACACACACAGCCCTCCTTTTCCCCCTTGGCCTATTGTTGAACACTGAATCCACCCTGCAATAATACTGAGGGCCACAGCTGTGACTGTTTGTTCAGAGAAAGAGAGCAACTATAGAAACTGTGATTAAACAGACCCACTTCATTAGATGGAGTCTGTAAAAAGAGACAGGCTGGTAAAATCTCACTGCAGTGGGCAATAACCAAAAGTTACCTGAGCCAAACAAAGACAAGGTCAGAACACACACATACAGGCACAAATCTCCCGTTTTATGCATTCTGACTGTGGCAGGTCCCCACGCTTCACCCCATCAGGTCTCCAAATTGACTTTCGTCACAAGCAAAATTACAAAATTAATAATAGATCAAGTATAAAGAAAAGCTAACAAAGAAACAGAAAAGCACAATACAAACCTCAATTCTGAAAAAGCCAGGTCGATGTGTGAAAAGCCAACAATGCGACAATCTGCAGGTCTGCAGAACGTCTGATAGGGGTTCGCAGCAGTCGTGGGTCTTCTTTTTTGTAATTTGTGTTTCATGATACTCCAAATGTCCAAAGCTGTGGTCTGCAGGTAGGCCAGTTCAGTGCATGGACTCTTCTACCACAAACCCATGCTGTAGGAAAAGATGGAGCATGTAGTTTTATCATTGCCTCACTGAGATGTGCAGAACCTTTCCTCAGATAAAGGTTGTCTGGATGGGAGCATACGTTGCTCTAAAACTTGTCTAACTTTTAATATTAATGGTGCCTTTCCACATGGGCAAGTTGCCTATTTCATAGACACAAATGCATCCTCCATAGCATCAGAGCTGCAGGCTTTTGAACTGAGTTCTGATAACAAGCTGGATCGTGCCGCTTCTTTTTATTCTGGAGGAAGTCCATGTTTTCCAGAAAGAATTTCAAATTTGGGTTCCTCTGACCACAAAACAGGAAATGATAGAAAAGGATGATAGGTTTGGTCTTGGTCATTAAGACAGTGCTCAGTCAACAGAACAAGAAAAGGTCACAAATATGGTCAGGTCTTCAAGTTATTGCTCACCTTTTAACAAAATTTTTTTTTATTAACATACAATTTTATCTGAATAGACTTATAAACATAAAAGATAAAAGTTAGAATGGTGCATTTCTCCTATTTCTGCTCCTTTGCCTTTACGTCTTTTTAAAAATGTTCCTGGTAGTTTAAATATTACTTGATTTGTACCAGAAAATATATGTCTAATATGTTTAAATATTGAAAGTGTATTCCCAAGAACTTTGACAGCTAGCCAGCCATTGAATACCTGTAGGAAACAGATGAAATGTTTGGTTTTTCAATTCTGCTTTTTGTCCACTGATTCCTGTTGAAATGCTCAGCAAGTCTTGAAACCACTGCCTAGTTTCTATTTAACCTCTTAGCCTTTTAAAATCTGTCATAAACGATAACAAAGGCGCTCAACTGGATATAGATATCTGCTAGCTATGCTGAGATCACTGAAATATTATAGTTTCTATATAATAATTGTTTCGTAACCACCACTGAACAGCTGTTTCTGATGCATTTTGTAAACAATCCACAGCCTTTGTGATTTGTCAGAGGTGCATACAGACACAGTGCAGCATTAGGTTTGCTTCCTCTCCTCTGTCTCTTGTCTGCCTTTGCTGGACAGAATTCAGTAGCGAGATGAAAGAGGGAAAGATGAAAGACGGGTTGATAAAGGGATGGGGTGATGGGAGGATAAGAGAATGGGTCACTGCTTCCACAGTTGAAGAGTATGAGTATGAGGCTAGATTCATGTGACAGTTTTTTCTTTGTGGACACTTCTGGTCAACAGCAATGGCTTAGCAGGTGCCACTACAGGAGATTTCTTTATTTTTATTTTAGCTTTCCTGCGTATTGTGTTACGACGGTAGAAAACTATGACAGGCTCAGAAGAAGGGAGCCAAAAAAATCAAACTAAAATAACATCAGTCTGACAGAAAGCATGTGGAAAACATGATGGAGGAATGTTATTCACGTATTAGTCAAAGAATGTTTGTTTTTTTCATTTTGAAATGCAACATGTATTACGTGGAAAAGAAATGAAACACTGATTTATGTAGACTACATAAAACCTACTTTTAGGCAATTTGCTCGACTCTGAGCTTCCTATTGTCCCATTGTGGGCTTGCAGGTGACTGATGACACCGTTGCAAATGTGGGAAAACACAGGAGTTTAACGTGCACCCATTTGGGGAAGCACCATCAGTCAAACACACAAAACACGAAACTCTGGTGTGAGAGAGATACACACAATAAAATAAGAGTTTATTTTTCACTTCCATCATCACGAAGCATTTACACTTTGGTATCAAATCATTTACTATACAACGTAATTATTTAATTATTGGGTTATCAGCCAAACTGTTATAGAAAAATCAGACAATGATATTTGCTGGGTCTCTATTTTTTTTAAGCCTTGACCTTTAAGTTTTACTAACTGGTTCAGTTTTTATGTTTAAAATATCTCATCACCACGTTGTTCCAGCACACAGCGAAGGTTTTCATCAATTTCAAAAATTATGAGTGGAGGAAAAAACCACTTGTCTCTCCACTGAGAAGGAGAATCAGCATCGAAAAGTTGACTGAGAGGTGGAACGTCAGGTCTCTCACACATTTAAGCAGAAATAAAGCGAGGTTCGAATTAATGAGCTGGTGAAACAACGTTTTGCGGTGTGTGTGTATATATGTGTGTTTATGTGTGTGTAATAGTCTCTAATCCTCGGCTAAACGGTGCCCTGATGAGGCTTTACCAGGCAGCATTGTTGCTTAGCAGCCTTGAAGGTTGTGGCTTTGTCTTGTGCGAGAGCTTAACCCTGCTGCACACACACAAACTCGCCCGAGACGACAGGCCTATCATAATGGTTGCACTACAGCGTCGAAGCATCTTTCATAAGATTTCGCCTTTCCCCATTAACTAACAGAGAGGGAAGGGGAGAAAACACAAGGAAGTGAGAGGTCAAAGGTAAAGAAAATGAAATTTTCTCCGAGTAAATAGTGTTTTTTAATTAAGACAGAGAGCGTTAGGGCATTTTAGTTGCCACAGAGATGACGACCTTATGGACCAGCAGAGGTCAAAGGTGAGGAATGTTCCAATCAGGAGATCTAAGCACGTGGTGATTTAAAAGGCCGAGGAGGGAAAGTGTCCTCCCTCGCGCTGACTGAAACGATGATAAATTAAATGTTTACTAATGAAAAGTCCCACATGGAACAGCTGTTTGTGCAAGAGATTTGCTGGGAGTTGTTTTTATACTCTTTGATTTGGGGAACTTAACCAATGTGTTTTTGGCCTGTGGCTTTCATTGATGTCATTATCCAATAATTTACTTTTATTGAAGAGTACGGGAAAACAAATTAATAAAATGCACAAGATAATCAATCACATATAAACTAAACTAAACTTAAATGTGAGATGTTTTTTGTACTCTGGTAGTAGATTACAACACCACAGAAGTGAGAAGAAAGATGCATCAAGTGACACTGAATGTGGTCTGGTTGGTCTGAGTATTTCAGAAATTGCTGATCTACTGGGATTTGATTTCATGAATGGCCACACTGTTAAATAACTACTTGTTACAACCAAGGAATGAAAAAGGTTATCTCTGAATGCTCAGTTCATTAAACCTTGAAGCATGTGGGCTACAACGGCAGAAGATCACACCGGGTCCAATCCAGTCTGCCAGGAACAGAAAACTGAGGCTACAATTTGGACAATCTTTGAAAACTGAACAGTAGATCATTGGAAACATGTTGCCTGATCTGATGAGTCTCAGTTAAAAACACTGATCAATTGTGCCTTGTGTAAACGGTTAAGGCTGGTGGTGGGGCTGTAGTGGATTTCTTGGCATACTTTGGTGTCTTTACTACCAAATGATTATTGAAAGCCACAGCCTACCTGAGCCCAGCTCACCAGTCACATCGTGGATAGATGCTTCAATTGTGTGATGCTGTCATGTCAATATGGACTAAAATCTCTGAGGGAAGTTTCCACCACCTTGTTGAATCTATGCCATGAAAACTTCTGAATGGGCTCTAACAGAGGTACTAGTAAGGTGTAACTAATAAAGTGGCTGCTGAGTATAGAGTGAGTCTATGAGATTTCAGGTGCAGTGTCTAATTAGCCAAAGAGCCAGTGAATAATTTACCAAAATATGCACAACAAGGAGTCTATTTGGGTATAAACTGAACTAACTTATAGCATCAAAGTTGATTTTTTTAACTTTACAAAATGTGGTTTTACAAATTATTTACTTGTAGTCTTTTTTCCCCAACCTGCCTTTTAAAAAGATCCGTATCTGTTGGCAGCACAGTTTGGCCACTGGCTTTGTGTACATACGATATGCAAATATCTGCCATTATGTTTCTCTGAGGAAATGAAGTTAAGCCTTTGCAGCCCAAGACGCTTGCGGGTGACCCCTCCCCTTTCCCTGCTGTCTAACAAAAATAGACACACACTGACACAAACACATCGCTTTACCATTCAGCAATATTTCCTGCCCCCTCCTGTTTCTCTGAATGCGCTTTAACAGATATAAAAACTCTCACACACATTCGATCCGGAGCGAACGCGCACACACACGAGAAAACAGCTCTTTTCAGATCTTTTCAGCATGCATAAAGACATATTGTCGGAGAAATGTTTTCATTGGGACTCTTGGATCACACACATCGACTCCAGCCGAATTGGGGGGGGGATAGGGGGATGTTATTTTGCTTTCTTGTGGTCGACTTTGTGTGTTTTCAGACATTTCCCATGTCATTTGGGTACACTTTATGTCTCACCTTGAGTGCAAACGAACAGTTACAACAGTGTCGAGGTGTTGAGTGTCACTGACTCACTCGTATGAATCACACGACCGCCATTCTGAATTGCTCAAGGCCACTCATTCCTAAGAAGTGATCTGGCCATTCACATCCCAACACAATGCTGTAATTCATTCTCAAGCGATTGAAAGAGGGCTTGCCAGAGCCGTGCTGGCATTATTATGAGGGCACCAGCACAAAAGATTATCTTATACAGACAGAATGTAAAGATATGAAAATTCTTGGCTTTAAGCAGAGCATACTTGTTTCTTGATGGAGCTCAGGAACTGTGCGCAGATGTGTTTGAAGCTTTTTTAATTACATTTTTTTTTAGTAGCACAACACTGCATTAATGGTGTAAAACAGCAGGACCTAATTAGGTCCACCTAGCAAGACCTGATTGAGTCTAATAGACCGACTGGAATAAGTCTGTCTCCATAAAGGTTATGCTGCTCAGCTTTGTTGTGATCCAATTTAATAGTAATTTTGCAGGATGTAATCTGTTGTACTGTTGATTAGTCTTATGTTGCACTGGATGGCTTTTTTTTGGTTGCAATTATTCAATCATTGCATAGACTCTATTTAATATAGGCTTTAGAGTTTAAGAGGCAAACTTTCCACGAGTTATGGATTTCATGTTTCATGTTTACCATTCATTTGAAATTACCACCTCTCTACCCACGTTTGGGATTTAATAAATATTATTAAATATTTAAACATTTTTTGTTTTATCTTCCTTCAAATTTCCATTTCTTACTACTTGATTTGGTCTTCTGCCAGCAGCTTCATTAATCACCTGCCGCCCAGGGCGTGTGAGTGTCAAAGTTCAGGCCACTAAGGTCAAAGGTCAGGGATCATCAGCGTCAGCCAATGAAATATCCAGGATAATGGACATGCCAGCAGCGATGGCGCTGCTTTGCCCATAAACTTGCACAAGGAGTGAGAGTTACGCCTGGAAAAACACACAGAAAGAGGAGGGGTGGATACAGACCGAATGAATGAAGGGTATTTAAGAGGAAGATTAGAGACGTGTTTACTCTCTTAAATGGTGCGGAAAAAAAAGGAAAAAAAGAGACCAGGGAGGAATTTACCGGGGCGAAGAAAGAAGCGCCGTCTCCATTGTGAGCTAGTCATGAAAAGGAAAAAAAGCAAGGGAGTGGGAGAAAGTGAGGGGGCAGCGAAAGTAAAGAAAGGTGGAGAACTAAGGGAAGAGTGTTGTGGAAATGAGAGGAGAGAGGTATGTCAGTGCTTACTGTAGATGGCAGGTAGCCTGAAGCTTGGAGCCAGCAAGTCTGTCAGAGAGAAGTGTCCAGGTGTGTGTGTGTGTGTGTGTGTGTGTGTGTGTGTGTGTGTGTGTGTGTGTGTGTGTGTGTAACCCGAGTGTGGATTATTGGGAGGGGGGGTTACATACCTATCCAACGCCAGGAAGAGCTTACCTGGAAGCAGGTAGTTAAGAGCACAGATTCTGTGTGAATCTGTGTGGGTGTGTGTGAGGTCCTCGAGATCATCAAAGCATTTCTTCACCTTGCTTGTGTGTTATTAAGGGTCACGGTGTGCGGCAATTCCTCCCAGCAAAAACGCCTAAATCATCCTCTTTACTTCCCTTGCTCTCTATTATCTCTACTTCCTCTCCCCTCCTCATTCACATTAGCCACAGTGTTTAACTTAATAACACGAGGTAAACGCCGGTGTTATGCAGCTTAGAGCCAGCAGGATGTATATCCACCCATCTTACAGCCCCTCTGTGGTGGTTGGTCTCCTCAGGGTATCTGGAGCTATAGATCCAGACACCATATTGATGGATGAGGTGGCAGGGCTGGTGAATTATGGGAGAGATTATGGAGTAATCAGTATAATTCATCAATGTTCCTCTGCTAACCTCAATCAAACAAATGCCTACTCAGCAATATTGACCTCTGCTTGCTGTGTGCATCCATGTAGCGTGTGTTTGGACTTGTTGCTGTTGTTCTTGTTGTGTGTGTGTGTGTTTGTGTTTCTATAAAGGTGGTGAGAGTTAAAGTAATATTCATACCATCAGTTTTTAAAAATATTATTTTGGAGTGGCCAGGATGGTGGTGTGGTTAGCATTGTTGAGAGAGAGTCCTGAGTTCAAATCAGGACTCTCGTGGGTCCTATAGCTTCCCTTTAAAAACATGTAGTTAGGTTAACTGGATGTGAGAATGTGAGTAAAAATGGTTGTCTGTCTCCCTGCGACTGACTGTCAACCTGTCCAGGGTGTACCTTGTCTCTCCTTGTGGCAGTCGGGATAGTCTCCTGGTGCTGCTCAGCAGAACAAAATGGATGGATGGATTCATTTGGAACAATAAAGAAAGAAACAAAATCATCTTAGTTATTTTTTCATTAGCAAACACATTCCTGCGATCAGATACAGCTAAACTGTGCTTGACAACCAGCTGCAATGTTCACACTTTGGGCAGGAAACTCTATGAGTAGCAAAACACTGAGTGAGAAAATACGTCAGGACAAAAACCAGAAACCCTGAGTGCTCTCTGAGGCTCGCCTGCAGTTAAATGGAAGACAGAAAGAGCTGAGTTTATGTCAATCAGTCAGCAGACCTAACATGGCTGTCTTTCTCTGTCCTGGGTGCCTCCCTCCCTCCCCTCTAATCCTCCATCTTGGCTCCGTGTCAAGCTGCCTTGTCCAGTTGCACAATATACCCCTCCGGGGCAGGCAACTGCATCCCCTCTCTGGCTCCATTAGTGCCACTCCACTGGCATAGCCGGCATTCTCCAGTGGGACCGTCATCGCTGGCCACTCTATTGGCACCCCTGTCACTCTCCAATCACCACAAAAGAAAACCTCACTGCCCTCCCTAGCTGCCTCTCCTGCTCACTTGGTCTTTTTTGCGCCCCCGTTTTATTCCCCTTACTGCTATTATCTTCCCTTTCTCTCCCCAGCACCTTTCTCTTAATTCTTTTCCCTCTCATACTCTTTCTTGCCTACACACCCTCTCCACTTCCCCTCCCCAGCTCTCTCTTCCCCCGAGCCTACACATTGGTTTGGAGAGGCTTATGCAAGACCCTCATCCATGGTAATGATGCAGAAGAAACCAAGAGAGGAAACTGGGAGCTGACCAGTGATTGCTCCCAGAGATGTTGCTCGCAAGTTTAGAGCCTCTCACATTATTTCACCAAAAGCTGAGTGTGTTTGAAGTGACCAGAGCGACCCAGGCTCATTAAAACGCACTATGTTTACATAATGTGAGGGCTCAGGCCCACAACAACAGATCCATTCGCTGACACTTTGAGAAAACTTTAAGCTTTAAAAACCAATTTAAAAGCAATTTTTTTAACATCAAAGGAGCGAAAAAATACACAAAAACATATTCAAATATGAAACAAATGTGATTTTTGCCGTTAGAGATGGAGCACGAAGGGTTTCTGAAGAGTAATGTGAGCAAGAAAGAGAGAAATGTGACATTGTAGCTCCGTAGCTGGAGGCTGGTGATGGATCAGCAGGTTTGTAATCACAGGTTGGTGCTCGACCAGTGCGCGCACACGCGTGTGTGCATGCACGTGTGTCTTTGTGAGTGTCTAATGACAGGTTTCAACTCTGATGTGTCATTATCCAATTACAGTTTTCTCTCATCTCTACGGTAACACCATGCCCTCCGTAATTGGACGGCTGCTCAAGAGAGCTTTGACCTCTCAGCAAGTGTCAGACTGAAGAACACACACTCTCGGGAACACACACACTGACATACACACGGAGGATGCCAGTAAGATTGGGTAATACAGGATTAAACAGATGCTATCTGAAAGAGTGATCAGATAAACTATGCGCAGACAAGTTAGGACTCTGATCATTTCATATCACTCCTTCCACCTCACACTTATTTTTTCTTCATCTGTCTATATCTGTTTCTGTTTTTCTGTCAAGCAGTAACAATAACTGAGGCTCATGTACTTCCTCACTTTTGCACCCCCACCCCCCCACCCCACCCTTTCAGTCTCGCTCTCTTGCAAGTGCGTTGTGTCTAAATGGGCCTAAATGGGCCGAGTCAAAGGAGGGCTTTTGTGGTTTATCGTACTGAAGCTTCTCTCTCTCGCTTTTCCTCTCCCAAAAACAAAATACAGCATTTTCCCCGACACTAGCCCTCTTAAATATTTCACACACGCGCTTTCCTTTTTTTTGGCATGTGTTTGGATTCCTGCTTATAGCAGACCTTTATGAGGTTAAATGTGATGGTAATACAAAAAAGAGATCTTTATCGTTCAGACAAATCCAATTACGACATATTGGCAGACAGCAGTGAGGGAGCCACGAAGAAGAGAGCAACAAGAGGAGACACAGAGGACAGCGTGTGTTTGTACACGTTTCTTCCCGTTCCTGGGCCAAAGCGCACCAAATTGAAATCAGGGTCACCTGCGACCTGAACGCTCACTGGCAGAGAAACCGCACGAGAAAGACGAATTTTAACATGTTTTTTAACACCAAATTCTGATTCTGAGCTTCAGTATTTAAGATGTTTTGTCACAGTTTTGACACACGTGATGTCTGTCTTCCATGTTCCCACTTCATGCATCTTTATCTCATCCTCAGCCTCAGAACACTTTTAGTCAAAGCTCTGTTTTATATTGCGGCAGTTTTTCTTTTCGGGCTGTACTTATCAACTCGTGACATGTCAGTGCATTTTAAGTGTTTTCAATCAGAAGTCTGCCTGCCTGTCTTCACATTTCAGCTCAGTATCAGGAGGTGGGAAACAGTTTGGCATGCCTCAAATTTCCTTTCATTTATTCTTTCACTCTTATCACTTTCCTCTTTCCGCTGTCACTATCTCCACCAGACGATGAGTTCATTGTTAAATTATTTTATGAGTGTGTGTGTGTATGTGTACTGTCTCCTAAAGATATATTTTCCCATACAACAAAGCTGAATTTAAAATTACAATCTAAGGGGAAATTATTTTCTCTCCAACAAAATATCTTTTAAATCAGAAGGCAGACAGCAGTGCAGTAGTAGCAGGTAGGCTGATGGCAGAATGGTCAGGATAGCTTTCATGCTGATGGCTTTCTGAGACCAATTATTCACATTTTTAATTAGTTTAATTACATTTTTAAGTTTCCTTTCATTTACTTCAGGAATAGATGCAGTTTGAGTTGATATGCGCATTTTTGCAGTTAGCTTCACCTCTGTTTTCTAGCCATGCGACCCACCTGATTATCAAGTATCTGCAACTGGTTGAATCTCAAGAGCAACCATAGCAAACGCACATAACCTGGGAGAAAGTGCATTTTCCTAAAACGTTACTGAGAGTGGAGTTTAAAAAGGGTTGATGCAGTGGGTCATTAGAGATACTTCCACTTTATTAGGTACACCTGTTCAGCTGCTCATTAACACAAATATTTATTAGGCAATCAAAGAGCAGTAGGTGAAGTTCAACCTGAAGTTCAACCTGAGCATCCGAATGAGGAGGAAAGATGATTTAAGTGACTTTGACTGTTTTCTGGTTGTTGGTGCCAGGCGGGCTGGTCTGAGTATTTCAGAAAGGGCTTTTTCCCACACAGTCATCTCTACAGAGAGTCATCTGAGAGAGAAATCGTCTGAAAATATCCAGTGAGCGGCAGTTCTCTGGGTGAAAATGCCTTCTTGATGCCAGAAGAGAATGGAAAGGCTACTTTGAACTGATAGCAAGACTACAGTAACTCAAATATATACTCATTACAAGCAAGATATGCAGACCTTGAGCAGCAGAAGACCACACTGACTGACACTCCTGACAGATAATGTTACTTCATCTGGTGAGTTTGGATTTCTGCAGTGATATTTTGATGGTAGGGTCTAAATGTTGTGTAAAAAACATGAAAGCATGGATCCTTTCTTCCTGTATAAATTGCTCAGGATGCTGGTGTTGTAATGATATAGGAAATATTTTCTTGTTTAACTTTGTGCTCTTTAATACCAACTGAGCATCATTTAATTAATGCCATAGCTTATCGTAGTATTGTTGCTAACCATGTCCATCCCTTTATAATCAAAGTGTACCCATGTCCCAAATGACTGCTTCCTCGAATCATCTCAAACTGGTTTCCTGAACAATGAGTTCATGTAGTCAAACCTGAATTTCTGTAGGACGTTATGTATACAATAATGTCTGTTATTTTTAAAGAGACTCAGTTCTTCCAGCTCATTAAAAGCAACAGCAAAAAGTCAGACACCTGAACAGTGAATTTGCTCACAAGACTACAGTATTTTATAGTCTGAAAGCGAGGCAGTGAGAGAATGAGCAGCCCAAAGCTATGATGTCAGCCTGTTTTACAGCTCTCATAATTACAAGCAGCACTCTGGGTGGGTGGGTTACTATC
>NW_024582471.1:1229712-1234712 GCF_018398535.1 Haplochromis burtoni
AGGAATGATGAGATGGAGAAGGAGGGAAGGAGGGATGAGAGGAAGGGTTATTAACCACAACACATTACCGCCTGGCAACCTGGCATGTTCAGACATAAACCACAAGTAATAATCCCACTGTGTGTGTGTGTGTCTGTGGGTTTAGCATGCTGGTCCCATGCAGGTTTATGGGGGTTTATAAGTTCAGCATTGTAGGCATGGCAAGCCTCATTTGAAGTCTATATGCACGTCCTGTATATGACTGTAAGCTGCTGTCTCTGTGAATCATCTTGCAGCTGGTTGATGCAGAGGAAGAAAAATAGTTTGGATCTGCATTTCTAAAATTATGGCAGTGCTCCTATCTCTGCTTCATTTCTCTCAATCAGCTCTCTCAGGAGAAAGCAGCCATTGGGTTGGCTTGGCTGACTTTTATAGCATTCTGAATTAGCTGGGTTTTATTTTTTCTTCCGTCTTCACCTCTGTGACTCCTTTTACCTTCAAACTCTCACATCTCTTTTTTCAAGTCTGTTTGCTCGCAGCAAACTCTTTTTTAGCATCATCAAAATTCTCTGTTACACATGTATCACAGATGTTCAGTGGTGACAAGTGACGAAGCAAATGTACCAAGTTTTTTCTAGTCATTATATTACACACTTACATAGGTTTTCTGTTTAACCTACATGCTTTTAGACAGACAGCAAGTTGTAGTAGTAATCTAGCTTGTGGATATATTGCGTTTTTTTAATTAAATATTATTTATACATTACTGTGGTGCTGAAAGTTCTACTTAGGTGAAAGACTTGAATTTACATTTGCACCTTGAACACACTTTTCTACCCGTCTGCATGTCTGTAAACCAGCGGTGCAGAAACAGACAGAGACAAGTGATATCTGATAGACTGATGGTGATGACTGTTGCTAGTCAAGCAGAATGGATGGTTCTAATTGAACTGTGTGTGTGTGTGTGTGTGTGTGTGTGTGTGTGTGTGTGTGTGTGTGTGTGTGTGTGTGTGTGTGTGTGGACAGTTGTGCAAATGGAAGTCATTTCCATGGTAGCAATTAAACACTGGGAGTTTTCAGGTCAAGGTTAATTAGCATGCAAAGATGAAAGAGAGTCAGATGAGATGGGGCTGGACGTTTGATCGCTGTTTGTCTTCCGTGACCGTTTGTGTGTGTGCATCCAGACTTCCAGTTGGAGCGTATTCATCGTGCACAATGCACTGTATAGCTGTTGAGCTATGTCCGTTGCCTATGCACGCTTGGCACAGATATTAGAACCTACTGATCCACAACTTAATCTGAGGCAGAATTTCACCAAAGCTTTTAAATGCACCGCTATCTGCATCATGTCCAGTGTAGTAACAGAAGCTTTGTTTGTCAAGTGATTCACAGATAGACACAAAGAAAGATGAGCTATGCTGGGACAAAGCTTTGGGAAGAAATTTCATACATATTTATTTATATATGCGTACCAGAGCTTAAACAACTGCTCAAATACTCAGTGTGATTGCGTAGAGAAGATCATTCAGCTATTAGATTTTTAATTGGTGATTTTTTTTAAATTAACTAAATTATTAGTTAATCGTCTGCATTCATATTTTAAAGAAAGAGGAATGTCTTAAAGTGTTTTATTGACTTCAATTACATTATTTTTTACTATTGAATTACAAACTGGCTGCTGTAACATTTAATTGAAATACAGTCAATTATTTTATTAATATTTTAAACAAAAGCTGCAAGTATTCAAGTTGCCCACTGTTTACATTTACAGAAAGAATCAGAAAAATGTTTAGACTCATACTAATTAACACGCGCAGCTGATATCCATCCCCTTATGTGAGCTATGACCTTTCCATGTCTTCAATCACGGGCCTCTAAAAAGCATTTATCTCAATCAAATGTTTGATTTTCCTTTAACCTCAGCCAGTTTTTTTTAAAAAGGCACGTGCATGTAGTTCTCTTCAGTGATTAATCTAACTTTATATTTCCTGCTGTTAGAGTCCTAGGTGTCATGTGATGAGATTGGACAACATTTAGAGCCAATGTAGCTAAAACAAAACATCGTCTCTCACACTAGAAACCAAAACTAACCACAGAGAGTGTCAACAGTATTTTGGTTAAGATTAGGAAAGAAATGTGGTTTAAATTGATTACATGTAAATAAACATTTAGTGTCTTAAGTCACTTTTTTGTGCGCTAAACAGATTGTCTCGCAAATTCCAGCCAACTGTTGTGAATGCCTGAGCCATAAAAGCAAGTTCATCAGTAAATGTGCTGCATTGTCATCTGCAGTTTGACGATGGAGAGACCTCCTGGTGGAGCTGCTGTAAATATAACTTTAAAACTTCCCACTTTTATAGCGGATGCCAATTACTGTTTAGTAGAGATGTTATCTCTACTCAGCAGCATTGAGAAAAAAAGGCATACCCCACTCCATAAATCAAAGTTTTACCGCAGCATTGTCTCCGAGGGCGTTTCTGTTCTTTTACCTGCAATCACCTGAGTGTTGCAGGTACTTCTCCTCTCCTCCATCCCCCCTTTTCCCTCCTTTTATTTTCCTTTTCATCACTCTGCTCTCTCCCTCTGAACTTTTAACAGCCGAACACTCGGTGCAGAGCTGTAATTCACAGCTCACTGATACAAATCCTGCTGTCTGTGCATTCTGCATGTGTGTGTGTGTGTGTGTTTATGGTGATTGATATGCATTAATGGTGTAAGGCGAACAACCATTAAAAGCTGGGAAACTGTAAGCAGTGCTGCTTTGAGCTGTGACTATTAGTCTGAAAGTTTCCGGTGTTGGTAAAACACGAGGGACTGCAGTGGCAGATGTTAGAGAAAAGAGTGTGTGTGTGGTGTGTCTGTGTGTGGACTACCAGTAGCAGGTGGTAAGTTTATTTCACCCCTCTGGCCCAAACCCATGGTCACAGGGGATTTTGGAGCAATCTAAAGCTCAGCTGTTCTTGCGCAGCAGCTACACTTGTATTTGTGAGAATGCTTATAAGCTCTGGGACAGATTGTCTTTTTACATTAGCAGGACAGTTTCAAAGACAGAGATTTCCGCCTCTAATGTAGTGAAATGAATCATAGCCATACTGTAAATCCTTCTTCGTTGCAGTTTGTGTAATTTCATGCAGTTTCAACTGCAGTGCCCCTCTTTAAGCACGTAGCCGGACACTTTTCCAGGTCTTCACTTAAACTCAAGTGTCGATGACACCCCCCACTCTTCAAAAAAGAAAAAAATAATTCAAAACCACAATGAGATCATCCTGCAGCTTCACCTTCTGACTGAAGGTCATTAAAGCTAATTGCTAATCTGGTCATGTGGAAACTGAGGAGCGATCAGCAAATAATCTGCAGTCTTGACACTCGGTTTAAGTAGCCAGGGCTTCAGGTTTCGAACTCTCCAGATGGGCAGGTTTGCTCAGCTTCAACATAAATAAGGGTTCAGCAGCTCAGGAAGGACAAAAGCCGCCGTTACCGAAGTGGCTGCTGGCCAGAGAGAGGATGAAGCGAAAGGGGAGATTGTTATTAAATTCTCTCTTCCTGAGGTCAGTGACAGTGGGGCTTTTAGTGGCTGCTGGTACCACTCTCCTGCAACACCCCGCCTAATTGGTTAACGACATCTGATGTCATAACATGCCCATTCCCCCCTCCCCTCACTCTCTTTGCCAGCATCGTTCTTCAACCCTGTCTTCGTGTTGCTTTCTCTCCACCGCTCAGTTCCTCTGTTGCATGAACCCAACCCATTCCTCCCTCGCCTTTGCTTTCAGCTCGTATCGATCGAAGTAAAAAAAATGTGACAGCGAACAAATCTTTTTCTGCTTGTGTATTTCTATCTGACTTAATGGAAAGACATGCCAAAGATGGAACAATGAAAAATAGGGGGGGAAAAGGTCATTATATGTGGTTTATTCTGTTCTTTTGTTTGTTTTTGTGTTTTAAATAAAGATTGCACTTCACTAACCTGTTTACAATGTGAGGATCCCACATTCCATTTCTTCTCTTAGACGAGGGAACCGGGCTTGATCAAACTTGATCAACTTTTTGGGATTTCCTTACCTGGCTCACTGAGCATGCATCAAGACAAAGCTTGATCAAACTTTGCAGAAAATCTTGCCTAGGGCACTTTAAGACAACTGAGCCCTGAATTGCGACCTTACAAATGCGTTCGCCGTGTGTTGATGCTTAGCATGCTCATGCTGCATTAGTTTAGCTTGTGCACTCCTACTATTTGAACAGCTTCCACCATGTCATGAATATTACATCGGTAACAAATCTTTTGTCTCTATAATTCTTTGTTAATGTTACAATATATCTTCATATTATTTTAATATATTCTTCATTTTACATATTTATATGGTTCCAAATATTACCTACAATAACAAATTTGTTATATTATTTTGTTCTGGTTAATTTACCAGTATATAGATCTTGACAGATAAATGTAAATCCTCAGAGCTGAGAAAGTGCGATCATCACACCTTTTTTACTTTTTGTTGGATAAATGATTTCAAACAACCAATCATTCATTAAAACAGCCTTTTTGTTATAGCAGACACTTTGACTCACCACTGTAGAAAGAACTAAGAACATTTATGAAAGGGTCCTGTTGAACCTTTCATACTGCGATGCGTGAAATAAAATGTTTTTAATGAAATAAGCATTTTAACTGGCAACTTGTTTTTATCAAAACAAGACTAATTTATTTATTGAGCAAGGATGAATGTTTATTAAGAAAGAAAAAAAAAACAACCTGCAGATTTGGCATCCATTGTGATGAATTATGCGACTCACGCAGCTGTTAAAAATGGCTTTTCACACTCTACAAAAATTAATGATTATATGAAATTCAAAGAAAGAAAAACATTTGGAAATCAGCATTTCAAAATGATTAATAAAATAGAAAAGGTCACTTTTGACTACAGGTTGTAAAAAACCCAGTGCTGTCAGTCTGTCTGACTTTAGTTACCTAAGAACCCTGGACCAAAAATAACAACGCACTGTTAGATCTCTCATTGCCG
>NW_024582471.1:1237212-1239544 GCF_018398535.1 Haplochromis burtoni
GCGAGTGAAGTTTATTGAAATGAAGTGAAAAAAGCTGACAGAGGTTTTGGAAAGCCGGTTGGGGGGGATCGGGGAGGGTTTGTTGTTGAGACAGATCCAGTCTCTCCATAAATTATGAATGTGTTCCACAGGAAAGTATTCAATAAGCAAATGCCACATGGTACTGAGTCTAGGAATCCAACTGTGTGCGTGCAAATATGCAGTGCATGACATCCTAACATTTCGCATTTAACTTGAATACTTGTGTCGAGTATTTGTTTGCTGTTATTATTATTTTTTACTATTATTTACTGCAATCCTCAGTTACACTCTGATGCCTTTCATGAATGGTTATTTGTCATTATAGGTAACACTATCTGTGTTTCATCTTTAAAATTATACAGGGGTGTATTTTGATCAAAATTATGATCTTTTTGGCATCTAAATGAAACCAAAGGGACAGAAAAAAATGTTAAATTACAAAGTATCAGTCCCAGAAGGAACCCAAAGCCTGTGTGTGGTGGAAGTTATATGATTATGCCATCAGCCCCCATCTTATCGAGACTTTTGTCAGTTGTTATACTTTGTTATGCAGAAAGTGGTATTCTGGAGCAGCGCCCTGCAGGTTGAAAAATGATGCTGAAGGATTAGGCGGTATGTGAAAATATGACACCAACTGCTCCTGACTAAGTGTCAGTATGTGATGAGTTGAAGCAGAGCTATGTAGGAGTTTAAAGTTACCTGTGAGCATGGTTTGTGACATCAGAACTCATTTAAAGGTGAATCCTCGCCTAAGAGGCTCAGCTCTATTGTTGAAATTTGAAGCAGGGCATTGCACAGACACTGAACAGTCTTGAAGTGGTCTTTTTGTTTCAAGTAATTAAACTCTTGAAATGTAAATTATTTGCATTCACTGAAGAATTTTATATCACTTAAAGGGGACTTTTAATTTCCTTGAACGTAGTTGAAGTGGATCCTTAAACATAGATCTCTTCCTTTAGTCACAGTTCATGTGCTACCTTGACCCTGAACACTGATGAAAGCTCTAGGCTGCCATGTTTGTCTAAGAGGACGTGCAAGAGCCTGCTTGTCTTTTTCCTCCATGTTGTCTTGAGATCCTTTTCATTGGCAGCCGAAAACAGTGCGGCCACTACTGCGTCCTGCCAGTGTTGCTAGTAATAAAATTGTGCTGAACTGATTAAATTGAAGGCCAACTTAATGAACTTGTTGGGTTTGCAATGCGGCTGTGTGCAACTCTGTCAATAGACTGGCTAATAAAGTTATGTTATCAGGATGGCAGGCAGCCTGCACAGCCTGCTGCTTTTCGAGACATGTCACGCTGTGTGCGAGTTAATAAAGTTATGTGTCCTTTGAATGGGTGTAATACAGTTGCCACGGGCGCTGCTGTGTGATGATAGCATTACAGGAGGCATTTTGATTGTCAGTGCAATAGGCTCGAACCAAATGCCTCTCAGTATGATGAGCAGGGCCAGAGGAAGCACACTGAGTTTCTCATTGCTTTTTGTTCCGTGTGACCCATGTGCAGCGGTTTTATTTGACTGCTAGATCTTAACATGATGGATAAACAGAGGAATTGCAGAGAGGAAGGTGATAACAGAAGCAACATGCACTCCCACAGATACATACAAACAGGAATGACGATGTTTGGTATGTGGCTTCTGTGTCAGGTGGAGCTGAGAAGGGTTGACACCTCGTCAGAGAGTCTGGGAAAGAAGACAGGAGATCTCACTATGTGACACCACGCTTTTTATAGACACAGGGGAAGTAGAGATGGATCCAAATGGATCATGTCTGCTTTACAGGGCCCCTCCACCACTCTGTGGGTTGCGCATGTAAATGCCTGTGGGCCTTTGATTTATAGACCTCTTTTTTAATCTGCTAATCTCATCGAGATTAAAGTCCTATTTATGTAAAGACTTAAAAGAACAACAGAAATAAAACTTTGCCTGCAAGAAACACTGACACCAACAATTAAACAACACAAATTTATACAAAATGAGTCATTGCATGTGGGGATTTTTATGGTCCTAACTGCAAATGGGTTTATTGTTTGCTTTAAACTCTAAGATCAAGTACTTTTGAGTTTCTTGTCATAACTGCAGAAGTTAGAATCTGCAATATGTTGTCTGGAGATCAAGTAATGACATTGTTGCAGTTGATACAGGAATTGCTGAGATATGCAGAAAGTGTCCTTTTGCATAGGGGGAGTTTGACACATTGGTCACTGTCATGTTAGAAATAGATGGAGTCATGCGTAAAGGTCTGCCTCGGGAAGGGGAGCCTTTCTTAGCCAGGTTTGTGTCCTGTTTAAAAGCTTTTTGTTCTTCTTCCA
>NW_024582471.1:1239719-1248053 GCF_018398535.1 Haplochromis burtoni
GGAGTGAGACCTGTCACATTTAAAATAACCTGGTGCATCATGGTGCCAACAGCAAAAAACGCCAGCGGCTGAGACAGAATGGCACTACTTGACACCCTGGGAATGAGAACTTGCTTAAATCTTTGTTTGTTTTGAGTACAATGGAACACTGTATGTCTTCCAACTTTGCAATAATGTGCATTTAATGTTTCTTTCATGAAGGAAAATTAAGCCTACTGTGATATCCTGTGTTTAACAGCTCTCGTGTATGCACAGTTGAATTCTGTGTGTGCGCTCATACTCTTTTGTGTCTCCAAGATAAATTGATTTCAAAATATAAAAATGTCACACAGGCTGAAGCACAATAGGTTGTAGATTGTTTGTGTGCACGTCGGCATGTGTGCATACAGACATACATAGATGCATGGGTCTGAATGCGCTCTGTGCTCAGCGTGAGCGAGTGAATAAGGGTGAATAGTGCACTGCGGGAATACTGCCCCTCTATAGAAGATAAATGCGCTGATATGACAGTGATACATGGTGATGTTTACAGTAAACCCAAGCGAAGACGAAGGGTTTGACCTCCATGGGATTAAAAGAAAACGGGAAGAGAAAGACGGACCCAGCTTGTAGGATGTTTTTGCTGAACTCTGTTAAGCACAAGAAAATTGGCAATGCTTACATTAATGAAAGAGGACAGTTCATCCATCTCTCTGTCTCTACGGTGAAGCTGTTCTCTATCAGCCCTGTATGATATCACCAGAGGAATGTCATTATTATGTGAACTGACATGGTTGGCTCACGTTCAGTGCTTGTTCAAACAGCCAACATACACCCGCTTGCCCCACCCCCAAACACACGCACACTCACGAAGGTGCATGTGCGCATTAAGCCAACTCGTCCCACCCCATTACTGGAAACAATTCCTACAGTGTTTGTGAAGTACAGCATGCTCAATGCAGAGCAAATCTCAGCCCTTTCATACCAAAGGAAGGCGGGAAATTCAGCAGTAAACACAGACTACTGAGAAATTAAACTGTTTCCTTTCAGTAGCTTTATGGACTTTCTAAGGTTTCCCGAGTTTACAATTGGACCCCAGTGGACTGTCGTAGTAACAGAAACTCTATACTTTTAGCTGAATTGGTTTTACAGCAGCACACCACTCTGTGCAGCTTTGTATATCCAAGCTGGTGTATAATGTGATATTGGCTGGCTTTAGGAGACTTAGCGCTGCTGCTCTTGATTTGTTGCAACTTTGTGGGAAAGTTGACTGTGAGTGGGATAAGCCCTTTTTGCCTGCCCTTGTGTGTGTGTGTGTGTGTGTGTGTGTGTGTGTGTGTGTGTGTGTGTGTGTGTGTGTGTGTGTGTGAGCTGATGGATGAACTTGCAGTCTGGTAAGCAGGGACATTCCCCTCTCTGTTCTCTCTCCGTGCCATGGAAACCAGACAGGAGGGCTATGGTGGCCCACAGAAGCCAAATGAGGCGGCAATAATGCAGCGCTTAACCCCACATTGAAAAATGACTTCATTCTCTCATCAATAGAGCAGCTTCTAACGCCCCGCCACGCTTATGCATGCAGGTACACATGCGCACACGTAAACACACACACAGGGATACACGCATAAGTAACTAAAGGGGGTTTGATGCAGTTAACTGTTATGCTTTACACACACACAGATGCACAGCCTCTCATGCATACACCGTATGTGGTATGCTGCAGTGCGGAGAAACCGGTTTGTTCTTTTGGTTTGATTTGAATGAAGATGTGTACATTTCTGTTTGTGCTTGCATTAATATTCAGTGTGTGTGTGCGTGATACTTTCCTCTCTATTAGGATTCGTTTTAGCCAGCCTAGCAGATGCTAATGTTCTTAGGATGCATTAATATTAATACAAAAAGAAAAAAGAAATTTTGAATGCATTTCATCATGCTGTAAAATTCAAATTATTTTTTGAGCAAACACGGTTTCCTAATTGCTCCCGAAAGTGCTCATTAATTGAAGGTCATCGTAACACAACACTACATGCAACAAAGAGCTTATTGATCTGGCCAGAGGTCCAAGACATTAATCCAAACAGCTGCTATTTTTGTGCGTGACAGACATCCCAAAGGCCTTTTAAGATGCTCCTTCTTTCCAGAGACTCTGTGCTCACTTAGTGCTGGTATTGTGCGGCTTTCTTCCATTTTTGTATGTGTGTGTGTGTCAGTGCATGCATGTCTGAGTTTGTGACAAAAAAAGGCAGAGAGTAAAAGAAATGAGGTGTACTGTAATATTATAAGTTGAGCCCTGAGGGCAGCTAAGAGCTTTTAGAGAAAGAGCAACAGAGACTGATGACAGAATGGCAGCCAGGCGTGACGGACAGACAAACGAGAAAACTAAGAAAGTGAAAGAAGAGGCAGATATGTTAAAAGACAAAAGTAAAAGAAAGAAAACAGTAAAGTCATACAGGAATGACTTTACTGTTTTTGACTCCCTATGGAGTCAACACAGAGTGATAAACTCAGAGAGGGAAATCCCTGATTACTGTGTCTGTGTGTTTTTATAATTACCAGTGTCTCTTGGATACCTCTTAGCATCTGCACATTAACCAGAGATGAACAGGCTGTGTTTCCACTTCTAAAACGTTGCCTGATAGCATGTGTGTGCTTGTTTTTGTCAGGTTTGTTTATCAGTGCTTCTTGTGTTGGTTCTTGTGTCCACACACGTGTGTGTGTGTGTGTGTGTGTGTGTGTGTGTGTGTGTGTGTGTGTGTGTGTGTGTGTGTGTGTGTGTGCACGTCCACATATGTTGCCCCAGGGCAGCCTCTTTATATTCTCTCCTCTATAAGGGCTCGAACTGAAAGCTTATGGAAATGATAACCTAGATTTGGCTGTATACACAAGAGACACACAGTAGTGTGCAAAAATCTTGAACCGCCCCTCATTTTAGACAGACGTTCTTGTCATTTTTTAAGTGGTGTAGAGTAATAGTTCTCTGGTTCATTCTGAAGGTCTATTGAAGTCTTTCTTTGGACATTGGATGTTTTTTCCACTCATTTCAGTCCAGTTCATTTTCAGAGGCACAGGGTGATTCCCAAAGAGCTATTAGGCAAACACTTGCACATAACACATAACACACATGTGCAGTGAGGAAACTGACAAGTGAAGATAAACAGTATCTGAAAGTCATGTGTTTAACAAAACCTCCAGAATACACATGATACACAAGCTGAGAGTGGAGCAAGTGGACCTTCAGTTGATCCGTCTACTAATCACAGTCTCACCAGAAATGGTCTCAGCGGAAGGGTGACTGTCAAGAAGACATTATTAAGGAAGGGAAACATAGAGAAAATGCTGAGATATGCAAGATTACAGAAGGACTGGACTAAAAATCAGTGGTAACAGGTCTGATGGAGTCATTAATCCAATTTTTACATTTGTGGTTCAAAATGTCTTCATTATATATGGAGTAGGCGAGGGGAAAGGTACAACACTGAGTGTCGACAGCCATCTGTAAAACACAGTTTTTCTATCCAAGTCACACAGAACACTATCAGTCAGTGGATTGGCCTCCCAGGAGCCCGGACCTCAACAATATTGAAAGAAAGTGGGATCGTCATGACAGAGAATGTAATAAAGGGCAGAAACATCCAAAGAAGAGCATGGACCTCGAGATATAAATGGTTGATGAGCAGAATAAAAAGGAACAATATAATTCAATAAAAAAGAAGTGTGTGCAGGGGGAATAAAGTCATTACTGGAGGTGAAAAAAGGCTCTTTTATTTCCTTACTAGGGAATTGTTTTCTTATTCACTGCTCTTTCTTCTTGCCTTTATCTTTAAAAGGAGAAATTGGGGGGGGGGTGAGGAAGAAGGAAACGTTAAAATAGACGAGGGTTATAGGGGGACCATCTGTGTGAGTACATGTGTGAGAGCGAGGCCGACCAAAAGGGACAAAGTGCGAGAGAAATGAAAGACAGAGGTTAAAAGCTGCTGCAGTGTCTTGTTAACCTGCGTGGTGGGCAACAATAGCTCAGTAGGACCCCTGCACTCCCAAGCCTGTCTCAAGTGCTGCCTGTCAGTATTTAGAGTGCTCTCTTTCTAATCAGGCAGCCCGCTCTAGCGCCTTCACTATGGCCTCACTAGGGCCTCCCAAGACCCCCGCACTAAAAAGAAACAATTTCACAACGCCACCCTCTCCAATCCACTGTGACCAGATCCACCGTGGCTGGCACAATGAATATAACCACTGTGGTTAAAGTTGCACCATTTTCCTCAAAAGTGGCCTGTGCTGCACTCAAGTACTTTTCTTGTGAGTTTTTATACAAGTGGTCATTTTGTGCTTTTTTTAACCTCTGTTGTTTCTGCAGATCACCTGTCAGTCAAACACTCTGTCAAGTGCTGTGCAGGGCTAGCCCATATGTGGGAAGCTTTGCACAACACTTTGTGTAGGCAATTGTAGTTCCTGCAGGTTGCAGTTGTCAGTTTTATATATTCCACAAAATTTAGCTTCTACATATTGAACAGTTTTACCATCTGTTGAACCTCACAGCCTGTGGTGTACCGGTATATTTTGTACTGTACTTTAATGTAATTGCTCTGTTTTTATGTATTTTTCCACTTTACACTGATTAATTTACAAGGATTAATTTGACTTTACCTTTTAGGTTTCAATAGGTTTTTAATAATAAATAATATATAATAGTAAAATTACCTGTAACTTATGTGTTGTAAAAATCTGACATCTTAGTATAATGCATGAAATATGTGTCCTTTTGCATGTCTCCATGAGCTCCTCCTATACCATTAGAAGTTGAGCAACCAAACTTTACTCACATGTACATTTAAGGTCCCTGAAGGTTCTTGTCTATATTTTGTTTCCTTGCAATGGAGTAAAATGACCCGTTCATAGCATTAATTCACCTATAACAACTTATAAAAGCATGTTGAATTTTTAAAAAAGCAATGAACTAAGATGAGTTTTTTGCATATAAAAGTGGGTCTCAATCAGTCCCAATGTTTTTATGTATATCAGTTTACCCACAGCATGAACACACCAAACAACACTGCAGTATTGGCATGTACTAGGCATCTGTGCAAAGTACTAACGATGAATGCAAACGGGGTGGTTTTTGTGTTTTTCACAAAAAAAAAGCTCATTTATCAAAAGCATTTTTTAAAACTCAGAGCACTGTGTCACATCTTCTCATGAACACAGCAAACATAAGCCACTTGAAGGCATCATGAAATCACACCACCACTAATGAAAGAAACTTATGAGTTGATACCACTTCAGTCACAGTAGTTTGCTGTTAGTCTGGCCATATTTGCTGTCCCTGTTTTGATGTTAAAAGAAACTCAAAAATCAAATAAAAATGGCTTGACAGTAGTGAATGGTCTTATGCAAGAATTAGGCTGTTAAATCTTTAAATCAGTGGGGAATCATTTCCTCTGGTGAAACCCAAGACAGAAAATAACCTTTGCCTCAAAAACTTGAACCAAGCGAGAAATCACCATAATTTGTGTTTGTCTTCATATACGTGTATGTGTATGTGTATGAGAGTGAAAGAGAACGAGTATGTTTCCCATTCTGGCCACCTCAGGACAATAAATTGTGGTGGTAAATGTGTGTCTGGGGCATGAAATGGACTTAGACTCTTTGGAAAAAACCACAGTAGCTCATCTACTTAAACTACACCATGTTTGTGTGGGTGTGTGCATGTTTGGTAGTGTTTTATTGCCCCGCTTAATGTGGAAGACTTAAAGGAAGCATGCGTGCCCTCTTTGGTATTCACTGAGAGAAAGGGAGAAGGACAGAGGAAAGGAGGAATGGAGCAGAGGAAAATAAAGAGGTAGGACACAGGACAGAAGGAAATGAAGAGAAGAGGGTGGAAAAGCAGAGCAATGAGGGAAGTTAAAAGAGACCATGTAGACTGTACATAAAAGACGGGCATATCCACCGTAATAACACCTATTAGTCTGTGAAGTTCTGCTTTAAAGTCTAGAGTTTTTCATTACAGTTACTGGAACCAGCATTGACCACATCTGGATAAGAGGCTGATTTGTCAAACGTGAATAGACTGTATGGGCACTTTGATAGCCACAGAACTGCTATTTAGTGCTAAGAAAAATACAAACAAAATACCATAACTAAGCTTATCAAAACTGGACATAAAACATAGACTTCTTGGGTGCAGTTGTATTATATGTAACCACGTAACAAGCCATGTCAAGTGTCAGTTACGGATACCACAAAGAAATACAGTTAAGAGGTTCAATTTAGCAGCTTCTGGGCCTGAAAAAGGCCAAGCCCCTAATACCTTTGAACCTTGTTGTTAAACAAGTGAGATGTTTTAAATTAGAGCAGCTGTTTAAGAACAACAGCAAAAAAGCATTTTTCTTTTTAAAGAAACATTTCACAGGACTCTCTGCAGTCACCCCTTAATTGCTTCCATAGGAACTGAGAGGGCAGTAACAGCCAGGTGCTTCTCAGTCCCTGAAAGAGTAAAAAGGTTGTAGTTCCAGCTACACTTGTATTTTAAGGAATGCTTGTTCCCTTCATCAAGGTCATCTAGAAGGGACCGTGATGAAAGGTACAAGCTAAAACATGTTTGTCAAGCAATAAAGTGGCTGGAGCTTTAGACTTTATTTTCTTTTTCATGCAGCTTGGAAGTAAGTAAAGGTGTGCAAATTACCACAAATTTGTTAGGAAAGGTTACCAGGAGAAAACCTGTTTGCTCTAAAAAGGACACACCAGCATGGCTTAAGTTTGTAAAGTTATTTTCTCAACAAGGACTTTTGGAACAATGTCATTTGGACAAGACCCCGATGCAGATGTTTGGTCGTAATGCACAGAAATGGTCAGTGATACCAAGCAGAGCAGCAAAACTACAACAGAACGGCTGAAAAAGAAAAGAATGTATTGGAAGGATTAAAGTCAATCCATCAGCCTGATTGAAATACTGTGACAGGCCCTAATGGAGTGATGTATAAATGCCTGCAAACCTCAATGAATTGAAGCAAAGTTGTAAAGAAGAGTGGCCAAAGTTCTGATAAAGTCATACAAAAAGGATTCCTTCAACTTATTGATGTAAAAAGGCAGTTTTACAAGCTTTTAAATAATGTGGTGTGCTTAGTTATTCACAGAACTACATAGAGTCCTACTAGGTATTTGAGCTATGAACATGTTTATTTCCTGCTGTAAAGCTGGGCATTGTAACACGAATATCTATGAAATCTGTCTCAAATGACCAACTGAGAAACTGCAGGTTTTTTACTTGCCGCTTGGGAAGAATGGATAGAAAATTAGGCTAGAAAAATAATATGTCAACAAGACAAATGTTGAATGTTGTGGAATGGAAATATAGATAAAGGAAAGAAGAGCTTCATGTAAAAACTGGGGAAAGAATTGAGGACGAAGCGGAAGAAAAGATTAGAGAAATTGAAGGGTTGCAAGGAAGGAAAGAAGGAGGTGTAAGTTAAAATGAGTAGCCAAAAAGGGTTTGTGGTCAAGAAGAAAAAGAGGGGAAGGAAAGTGGGGGGTAAAAGCAGAAAGGGGAGACGGGGGGGGGTTTGAACAGTATGAGAAAAAGAAAGGAAAAAAGTGTCAAATTTGTGTGTGTATGCGTCTATGTATATGTGTGTGTGTGTCTGGGTGTAAGTCTGTGTGTGTGTGTGTGTGTGTGTAGGGGTGAGAGGTCTATGTCTGTCTTCACCAGGATTAAGCTTCGCCCTTATTACAGCCTCATTACATCAGTCCACTTCTTCCATTACAAACACACACATTCGATGTTGTATTACTGGTGCAGGCACGCACACACACACGCATAGACGCTCTCACACATGCACACGCATGCTTATGAATTTAAAAACAGTCGCCATGTCAATCAATCTCTGAGAGGTCAGCGCTGGAGGCTGGTATTCTGAAATGTTAATCAGTTTATGTGTATGCAAGTGTGTAGCTATCTGTGTGTGTGTGTGTGTGTGTGTGCGTGTGGGAGGGTGGACATGTGTGTCACAGCTGTCCAATGCATTACCAACTAACATGACACTCCTGGTGCGCCCACAAACACACACACACACACCCTGCTAATCTAATTTAGTTAACAGCAGCAGGCTTCAGAAAGGAAGCTGATGTGTTTGTGTTGCACAGCGCCTCCTATGTCCCTTCCGCTGGCAGGCAGCTTGTCTAAAAAATCACTTACTGATTTTAGACCTGAACGTGTTCTCTATATTTGGGACACAAACCTCATGGTGGACATTGTACCGTGGAGGATGAATTTCAGTCCGCGCTGCTCGTGTTGTGCTGTGGTTAGTAGAGTTGGATGTCTCGAGACCGGTCTCGAGACCACTTTTACGTGGTCTTGGTCTCGTCTTG
>NW_024582471.1:1249707-1261261 GCF_018398535.1 Haplochromis burtoni
TCTGGTCTTGGTCTTGTCTTGGTCTCGGATTAGGCGGTCTTGACTACAAGTCTAGTGGTTAGTAAATGGAACAGCAGCATCACGTAGGTCCGGACTCAGCAGCAGCAGTCGGAGAGCTGAAGTGTTTCAACTTGTTTAGTGGAAATGTGGGAAATGTGATGCGGTGCTCTACAGCCCTGGTCCTGGTCAGGGTGTGCGATCAAACACCGTGAGGAGAAGCTCTGTCTGATGTTGACAGTTTTGAGAGCTGTCTTAGAGAAGATTTCACACAGGTTTAAATATGCATTCATAGTTCATAACTAAGTGTTTAAAATAAGCTTATAGTCCCAAAAATGAACTACTTCATATGGATTTCTTATACTCACTTGCTCCGAACTTGCCTTTTCCTCCAAATCCTACTTTTACTCCTCTGCCGCCAATAATTGGCTCTCAATGCCATGAATTAATTACTAAATATTAAATGTTTCTAAAAGCTCAGAGACAAGACACAAAACAAATATTTTTGTTAAACTGGCCAGTTGCATAAATTCAGTTGTGTTTAATAGTCGCTGCAGATGTTGCTGATGTTCTGACTTATTTTGCAGACCTACAATTTCCATAAATTTGTGAGCTCACTTTTGGAATCTTAACCAATTTCTTTACAGGAATCTTTCAAATGCTTATTGGGACTGGCTTTTGCAGTAACACAATAACTTGCATTGACAGATTGCTCTACCATGCTTAATAATGTCAAACTAACTTACAGTTTATATACCATAAGATGAACATTCATGCTTCCTCAGGTTGCGTTCTTTCTCGGTCCACATGGAAAAATTTAGAACCACCGTGTCTTTTTTATGTAGAACATGATGATTTTCTTGCTTTTTCATGTATTTTTTATGTTTAAGAAATGGCAAAATTGCCTGTTTTTTTTATAAATAGTGCTTTTCTACTCTACTTGAACACTCAAAGTGCTTTATGCATCGTGTCTAATTCACGCATTTGCACAAGCTCCGTTTTCTACATCTAAATGCTTTCAGTCTAACATTCATAGTCTGACAAACACACTGGGAGTAACTTGGGGTTCAGTATCTTACCCAAGGATGCTACTTAATCAACCAGGAGACTGAAATTTGAACATTTTAACAAACAAATTGTTGGCAAAAGTGGTAAGATTGGCTTACAAGCAATTAGACGTTCCAATACAGTCATTTAAAAAAAATGTTACATAGTAAGATACAGACATGTTGTCAGCCAGATGTTAATAGTTAAAGTATTCATAATACAGCAGAATGTGGACTATCTGTGTTATATAGCAATGTTATGTTACTGTATTTTTAAGGCCATTACATGTGATATTTTACCTGCAGAATCAGTCAGCAATTTCAAAATAAAATTACAGCAACTTCTGGTAATTATATAAGGGTATTTGTGGAAAAAGTACAATATATCCCCACGAAATGTGATGAAGCAGAAATGTAAAGTACCAGGAAAGGGATATACATTAGTGAGGAACTTTAAAATGTGTTTTAATTATCCTACTTGAGCTTCCTCTCACCCTGTGACAACTAAGAAAGGCTCCAGCCCTCTGGATATCAACTACATATTAGTGCCATGAATATGAATATTTTTCTTTTAGCAGAAAGAGTGCAAATCAGGAAGTAATTTTAAAAAGTCATTTTAAACATTAACAATGTAAAACTTTGTGTTAGTTTTTCCCAAATGAACACACAATCACCCAGGATCTCTTTCTCAAAATTCCAGACCTCATATGCTTAAGTAGTTTTTCATTAGTGACATATATGTGCACACATAAATGTGCGCGCGTGTGTGTTGTCTGGCTGGTGTCCAGGAGACTTAATGGCCAACGCTGTTTGCTTTCATGGCCAGTCTTTCCAACTCACTGCTCAGAGGAATGCAGAGCGCACACAGTAATTTTGCTCACTTCAGCGCATATGGTGTTTCAGTAAATGTGGCACAAATGCATTAAAAACCCAAACAAGCAATCCTGAAAGCCTACAACTAGCCTGGATTATGCGTGACTTCTCATTCTCACACTGTTGGTCATATGGAAATAGATCCTCAGCTTCTTTGTTTGCTCTCTGTTTTTCTTTCCCGTCTTTTGTCTCTCACCACTCTCACTCTTTGTCTTCCTTCTATCAGTCTCAAATATTGTATTTATTTTGACACATGCCCAATAAACAAAAATTGTTCCCGGGCATGGCGTCTTTGCCAGTAACTGCCACATTTTAGCACCAGAGTTGCAGTGTGTGTGTATGTGTGTGTGTGTGTGTGTGTGTGTGTGTGTGTGTGTGTGTGTGTGTGTGCTGAGCGGACAGTGGACAGATGGTGCAGGACAGCTGGTCCAGAGTGACAAGTGTGTGTGACCCAAGCCTCTACGGTGGTGAAAGAAAGAAAGACAACATTGACGGAGAGAAACTATTTGAAGAGGAATATTTCAGCTAGCCTGCAATTGCCGGGAGCTGGCAAACAGAGGGGTGGAGGAGATGGGTGTTGTCGGGGAGGGGGGGCGGTTCTGGAGACATCTTGAATAGATTTGGAGTGAGACAGAGAAGAGGAGGTGGAGTAGCGATAAAAGAAAAGCAGAAACTATGCCTTTCTGCCAATTTGTTCTTTTTTTCTGAATAGCGCCTGGATTTCTTTCTGATGGCCACAAATGTTGTTCTTCCATCTTTTTGTGTTCGCCTCTGGCCCCACCCCGTCTGTCGTCCTCTCCTCCCCCTGGTCTCTCCCGCTCTCTCTCTGTGAAGCATTGTGCAGGTGCCGGGTCAGATACTGTAAACTGCCACAGCCTCACAGTCGAGCGGCTGACTGATGAATCGCTCATTTCCCCAAACACCCCGAGTAGACGATTGACAAGAGGCTCATTTTCACACTGAGTTTAAGTGAGAGGCCTCGGGGGAGGAAACACTTTCTGTCTCTAACATACACACAACACACACAGATGGTGACACACACTCTAATAGTGCCTGATGGGAGAAATGTGATCTGCCTCTGCTCTTACGCGATGACCACCTCCTTTTTAACCTGCTTTAATGTGAGCTGAAGCCAAGAGGCCACAACGACCCCGAAGAAGAAGCATCTGCATGTGTTACATTTGGATGTGCTAGTACTGCTAAAGAGCAATTTCATTCATCTGAATAAGTTGGAAAATATTTCTTTTTAAGCAGATACATGACATCTCTGCTTTGTGATTGACTGGCTACCTGCGGTTAAGAAAATGGATGAATGGAAATGACATTGCAGAGGTTTCCTTTGTAGATCAGCTGTCACGCTGATGTCACTCACTGCTGAATACCTGAAATTCTTTGAGAAAGATATAAAGAGGAAGGATATGAAGTAAAAATTCTTTGTATGTTGGCACAGATGGGGTGTGATATATTTAAGACTCAAGGACACCCTCAGGTTTTGGCTCACTTTTTAGGTTATAACCACTGCTTTATTAAACTTAGATTAATAAACTGTAGCTGACCACGCATCCCATCGAGTTAACCTCCTGAGACTTGGTATCCTCATACAGGGACATTACAATAAAGTGTTTTATGCTTTGTTAAGCAGTGGTCATTTTATTGTGTTATGCTGTAAAATAAACCCACTGTCCCCATTTATGAGGACATGCTTTAAAAAATGCTCTCCATTTAAAGATGGTGCTTAGTCTTTATATTTATCAGGTCTTCCCAAAAGCTCTTAAAGATGCAACCCAAACAATAAGAAATACAGCAACTGACTTTTAAGGAGGATTGTTTGTTTTTTTTCTTTCGTGTTACTAAATGCCTGAGTTAATGCTGTGAATCTGTCAACACATGTTAAATATCATTCTGACGACTCGGCCCGTTCATTTTGTTCTCATGGGTTCTCTTGCATGACACATACTTCATTGATGGTTGTGTCTCCTAGGATTAAAAAATAAATAATTAAATAACTGAATGTAGCACTGTGACAATCTCCAAATTTCAACATATGAGATGGCATAAAGGTGCTGCAATTCAAATTAATTTTTTTATAAAACAAAAATATTGAAATTAATGGAAGAGAAAAAAAAAGACAGCAAAGCGTTCTTCCTGGACGATGATGTGCCATAATGTCTAGAGCTAAAGTTATTACTATTTGCAGATTTGTTGTTTAGTCAATCAACAGACACCATATATTTGCCTAAACTGAATCTTAAATCTTGGATCTTAGGCTGCAGCATTTTTAATAACTGACAGTAAGTCAGTTTAGAGAAGAAGTACTAATAATTCAAAGGTTTCAAGGAATGCTACTTATTTCCTTGGAATGCTGTGAGAGCAATGGGATCGTATTTGGGTGGGCAGAGGCGATTGTGAGCGTATGCATCCTTTGTTCGCTATTTCCACACACTGTACAGACTAAACAAATGTTGCTCTGGTACAGCAAATCTTTGTCTGTCTGTCTCTTTGTCCACAAACTCCTCCTGGACCGCCAGGAGTTAAGCAACCAAATTTGGCACACAGGTACATCATGGGAAGGTTCGTAAAGGTCCCTGTCTATATCACATGTCGTGATGTGTAGCAACCACCTAACGATAGGCTAAAAGTTTTCAAGTTTCCAAGCAACTATCGATAACCTGTGATATACTTCCAGGGGTGAGCGACTGAAGCAACTACCAATGAGAGGGCAGCTACATTAGAGGGTTACCTTGGAAACCAGAGTCTGGAATGGCCAGTGTGGACACAGCTTTAATCTTAAATGCTTTAACACCCCTAACATATTTTTTTTTAATTTCACTAACATTGAATTTATGTCCACAAAAGTTGAATTATACATGCAACTACCTAGCAATAGGCTAAAATCTCTCATAAGGAATTTTAAGGGTCTTATTATCTATAAGCTATTAACGAATTACTCTTAAATACTGCAATGACCTTAACATAAGGTGTTACCTTATCAGCATGATCACAAAGACATGTGTAAACTGGAGTTGCGTATGTGTATATGTAAGGAGGGCTTGCCAGCATGTCACTCTAATCTGCTGGGTAAACACAAGGAAGGAAAGACAAAACCGCGCAAACTGCTGAATTAAGGTGTGTGTTGTGTGTGCGTTGTGTGTGTCTGTCGTGTGTGTGTGTGTGTGTGTGTGTGTGTGTGTGTGTGTGTGTGCTCGCGTGATTGTCTCTGCCTGTCTTGTCATGGTTTGTAAACTGTGAATAATGACACCAGGGTGAGTAAGTGATCGTCAGTGCAGGCCTCTGCTACTCTCCACACTCGTGCTCACACGTTATGCCTCTTTCCACAGATCTGCTAACCCCTCATTCCTGATATACAAACACACTCTCCCCGACCACAGACCATAACTTCCTAAGCTCAGCTGTCAATCTCACCAAAAATGTTGCTAGAGGGGGGAAAAACTGACTTCTGTATTTTATAGCTGTATCAAAACCATTTTTGTGCCGTTTAGTTGTTTATTTGTTATCATCAGTGGGTCGCTTTGAACGGCAAAAAGCAGCAGATGGGCTGTTAGGGTTTTAATGATGACAATTTAAGCGTCAGACTAAAATAATACACATGCAGGTTAGGGATCTTTCTCACCACTCCCTCCTTAAGCCAAAGCATTTACTTTAAATAGAATGCTTCTGGATGTCTGACTGTGCGGGATTGCAGGATGACAGATGAACTGCACAAATGAATGATTGATGTATGAAAAGAGTGATGCAATGATTGAGCGATCAGGAGAATGGTGCAGCGATTGATGGATGAAGCGAATTGTGGGGGAAAAATTGATGGCAAAGCTAAGTCTGAAAATGACAAAGGATCGTTGGGCACCAGATTGATACATTATCCGCTAGTGAGTTGTTTTTTTTTCTGTAAGTCGCTGAGGTTTTAAATGGAAAGGAGGCAGACGAGAAGGGAGGTGGCTGCTTGCTGCTTCAGCTTATTGGGTCATGGAGTTTGTGGCAGATCAGGTCAAAGACGTGGGTGAAAAACTTTCTGACCTGGCAGTGGATAGGCAGGCTGAGGCACACATGCAGGCAGATGCACAAACCCACACAAATGGACACAGACGCACAATCATGTGCTGTCACTTTCTATTTATCTTTTCTATTTATTATTGTATGGCAGTGTAAGAGGCAAACAGGAAAAGGATATGATGTCACTCACCAAGGGCTTGTGGCCACCAAGTGGTCTGGCAACTCATCCAGTGGAGGTCATTTTAGCTGTGGTGTGTGTGTTTGTGTCTACATCTTGTGTGTGTTTTGGACGCTCTTCCAGGCAAAGACTGCAATAAATTTGGTCATAGTGCTGAGCTGGTTTTAAAATTCAAACACATGCAGACACACACACACACACACACACACACACACACACACACACACACACATAGCCTATCTGTCATAGGCAGTGTGTAGGTGTTAGCGTTGGGGTTATTGACTCGTAGAGACAGAGACAGCAGCGAGCAGCGAGTGAACACACTGCTATCGGAATACGATTAATACTGTCTGGCTGATGGATTAGACTCATTACAGAAGGAGCAGGGCAGGAGGAGGGTGGTGCAGGGCATGTGGGAGAAAGAGACAGAGAAAGTGGTGGAGACAAAAGGATGGAAAGACCCCCAAAGGAATGAAGAAAAATCAAGATGAAAGACGAAAGGGGGGGGGAAGAGAAATGTCAGGAAAGAAGTTAAATTTGTGGAATGGACGGAGACATCAAAGATGAAATATTCCATTACATTTAAATACTCTTTAATTAAAATGAGATTAAACATCTTTAGAAATCTGGAGGTTAAAAAAACTGAAAGTCCAAGTTGACCATTAGAGGGTGCTCAAAAAGCAGTCTCCTTCAAAGATTTCACTCAAATTATGACCAATACGAGGCTCTACACAGGCACCACTGAACAACTGGTTTGAATTGTTGCATTTCTTTCACTCATTAAAACTGTAAGCCCTCTTTGGGATATGTACATATGTTTATGTTCTTAGAAAGAAGGAATCTTTATCATCGCCAATGCCAGTTAAAGCAGCTTGACTGATAAGCATATGCGCTAGATCAGTAAACTCATGCATGTGTTGATTTCCTGGGGATTAAAATGTTCTCAGCATCTCCGGCATTTGATGTTTCTCCTCTTCCATTTGCCAAAACATGTCTTAAAATGCTTGCAGAATGACGGGAAGAAGAATTGCTTCTAACAAGCGTGTTGGAGGAGCACAGGTGCAGGCCACAGTGGGATGGCCTGCTCTGTTGAGCCAGCTGCAAATCTAAATATCATCATCAGATGGTCCCCATTATTAAGTGCTTCTCCTCATATGTAATTACTGCATTACTGCGAGCCATGTCTATTTCTCCGCTGTGAGTGTGTGCGTTAGTGCAACAGATGTATTTCTCACTTGTCTATAATTACACGTGTAAACATTTCAGATGATGTCATGGTCTCAGAACGCTGACTAATCCGTTCCTGGGCTGGAAAGCAACGTAGTCAGTCTGCTTTTACACACACACGCACACATCCAAACACACACACAAATATAAGATTTTTTTCAGCTTTGTTGTTTTACCAGCTAAAGAAAAGAGGGCAATGTATATTTAGTTTTTAGTTTCCTCAGCAACAAGTGTGGCACGTGGCTTGCAGCTGGCTTTGTTAAAGAAATAACTAACTAAATAAAAGATTGGTGAACAACTGAATGAAAAATGCATGAGCTATTTATGTAGGAGATCAGTAGGCAGAATGTCGCTTTTCTGCTGAGAAATCTTGGCTTTGCTCTCTCTGCATTCAAACTATAATCGAGGAAACATTGCAAAATAAAACCTCAAAATCAGCTGGAAAAGTAACACAGCTCTTACCACATGAGCTTCTCTAAGCTGGGCATTTTGTAACTCACGGAGGCAACACACACACACATGTGCGCACATACACGCACATATACACACACACATGCGTGCGCACCTTCTTTCGGGCAAATTGCCACCTCTGCAGGACAGGCGCACCCACGTACACACAGGGGACATCTCTGTCAAGTGAAAATGTCCCATAGGTGTCCACCCTTGCCCCGTAACCATAGCAACCCTCTCACCTGGTATTCAAAGTATGTGCGTGAGGTGTGACAGTGAATAAGGGAAATAGACAATGAGATGGGAAGAGAGGGAAAGAGTGAGGAGGACTGCAGATCTGTCATTCATGAGCAAAGTCAATATTAGTTTAGGAGAGGGGGACTGAAGGAGAAGGCTGAAAGAGGAGGCGATCTGTGTGTGGGAGGGTGTGTGTGATTCTGCATAATAACTGTCTCTTTAAGGAGGGAATAGTAAGAATCCTTTTTTTGTTCTTTTATTAGTTCTGAAATTCTGCTGCCCAAGATTTACAAGATGTGCTTAAATTTAAACCAGAGAGATCATGACGCGCACACCAGGCGCACGCATTCGTCCACACTGCCAGGTGACAGTCCTGGCCCAGTGCGCTCAATAATCCTCGGCATTGTCTTCAAAAGGTCTACTCTCCTCCTTCTCCATTCTCCTCTCATCTCCTCTCTTTTCTTTGTGAGTCTTTCTCCTCCTAATTGCTCACAGAAGTGTGATCTTTGGGGGTCCACTAATGGCACCGCTGCCCGAATTAGCTGGAGGATCCGACTGCAGGCACACACTAGCGCATACTGAATGTCCCAGCATCATTTTTAGCCTCCCTGACCATCTCTTCATAAAGCCCCTCCAGCAAAAACTGAAACTCACTCCTTCTCCTCCTCTTCTTCACCTTCTCCTCCTTTTTTCTTTTTCCTTTTTGACTCTTTCCAGCTTCGTCTTTGCCCATTCACACATTCTAAAACTTAATAGGATTAAGGTCTCCGAAAGGGATTTGAACAAGATGATTAGTTTACTGCACTGCCAACTCCGACTCATACCCTACCACACACACGCACACACACACACACACACACACAAGCTCTGCCACAGGAACCCCCAGTCTGCTGGACCTGGGAAGAATCTTGTGGCGGTAGGCTTCATACAAAAGAGATTCAGAAACTGTATAACAGTAGGTAAGAGTTTGTGTATGTGTGTCCGGCGTGAGACACAAAAAACAGGGAGGAGGGGAAAGGATGAGGGGTGCATGTGTGAGAATTGAGTAGTGCTCTTTCATGCTTAGGTCTTCTTAGACACGGAGGGTGTCAAAAGCCCCCCTCACATTGAAAAGGTCCTTTAGAAAAGCAGCTCTAAGCTCTTAACACTGAAGACCTGACTCTGTCGCGCATACACTCCTGCACACACGCGCGCACACACACATCCTGGACCACCAGAGGTGAGAAAAACAGGAAGATCCGTAGAAGATCCATTCGCACCAAAATGGATTTCAACAGTGTGAAAACAGACACATACAGCCAGCATCTGGACAGATGTCTCACATAGTCAGACTGGTCCGCTTTGCCCTCCTGTTCACCTGTTTTAAATTGAGTCTGTACACAAATCATAGCCACTAACCACTGTCACTTAAGGTTCATTTAGGGACTATACTGGAAATTAGGTGTTAATTAGAGCTAAGTAACAGACTAATAAAACACTAGAATTTCACTCATAGAAAATGGAGTGCAGCATTCTTGGATGTTGTGTTTTTACCCAAACACCAAGTTATGTCATTTGTAAGATAATAGCATGAAAATGCTCCAGAAGGACCTACAAACTTGATTAAGAAGTAGAATTGAGCAGCTCGAATTAGCTGAAGTTAACCCAGACAACCACTGCTCATGCAAGGAAATCCATACCCCAAGCAGTGCACAACTGTAACAATTGTAACCCTCCCTACATTTGGAAGGACTGTAAATGTGATTATTTCTGTTGTAAAGTTGTAAAGTTGTGTGTTTTAACACAGGCTTCTTTGGGGCTTTCCTTGCTTTTGGAGTCAGCCTCAAGTGGCCATTTGAGGAGTTTGAGTTTTCGACACTTTACTGTTGGTTTTACTTTTCTGCCCCGGAGCTTGATGCTTGGTTTCATTGTAGCCAAACTCACAATTTAGTATTGTCATTTACACATTTTTCTGTGATGAGACCGAAAAGCAAACGCTGCCCGGCTTTGGCACACCGAGGCGTCGGCCAAATCGTTATAAAGGACGAAGAGTGGTCTGAGCATCTATGCTGACATTTAAAATGTGTGACCACAGCGAGGATTAGAGGTTACAGGAAGCCGGCATTTTAACTGCTTTTTGGTAACATTCCTGACCAAAGACTTTTTTCATTGTTTTCAAAAAGCTCAAGTTTTCTGGTGCACTCCAAAACCTGAGGCCAGCATTTTAAGATTTATCTGCGCTCTCAAACAGCTCAGTTACTGAGTGTGAAAAATAACAGCTTGGTGTGGACGGAGGGAGAAAACAGGGACACCAAGTTTTTTTAGATTTATCTTTCTTAGGGTGGATGTCAAAGAAAAAGTGCAACACAAGGAAGAGAGCGAAATGGGACAGAACATTTTCGGTCCTTGCTGCTGTGAATTTGATGCATGTACAGTATCAGCATCGTGTGGCACCGCGTCTGTGTGTGTGTGTGCGGTTAAATCTCTTTTTCTACACATCATGGATAGAGGCTGTCAGCTGTTTGTTTCAGCAGCGACGTGTGTGTGTCTTCTCTTTCAGAAGGTTCCTAACTTAGCAGCATGATATAGTTCCTGTGTGGGTCTAATACCCCCAGCCCCTTCAAACAAAAACACACACGCACGGACATGCACACGCTGGGCTCAGCGGGAGCCTCTTTTAATGAAGCCAGCCTCCCAGTTCAGGCTTAAGGGGCAGAGGTGAGGGGTTAAACCTTGGGGAAGTCCAAAAACAAGACCAATTTAGGAGAAGAGGAAAAGACAGAGAGAGAAAGAGAGAAGGATGAAAAGGAAGAGGAAGTTTGAGAAGAAAAGAGAACGTGGTGGGTTGAACATTCACTAAAAAATCATTTAAGTGGAGATGAAACTGAATCAGGTGCATTGGCGCCAAACGGAGGAAGAAAATCCACTCCAAAGTCGCTAAGAAGTCAATTTACTAGGCGGGATATTCACTCTCTCTTTCTTTGGTGGTCTGAGTGATGAATAGGGTTTAGTGTGGCCTTCTGCACTTCCTTAAGAGCCCCCACATTAACCCAGACTAGCACTCACATGTGTATGCATGTACTAAGTGTACATGAGTGTGTTGTGATATGTGTGTACGATATGTAAGTGTTTGTGTGTGTGCAGTCTGTCTGTTGTTGTGCATCACAAGGGCAGAAAAATTGCTCAGAATCAATTTTCAATCATCTCAGCGCTTTCGAGGATGACGGTGTGTGTGTGTCTCTCTCGCTCTCTCTCACACACACATAGCACTTCTTTCCTGTCCACTGATGTTTACCAAGCTACATTACTCTAATTGCCACAGCAACAAGTTGTGTGTTCCCAAGTGAAGTGTCTGTGTGTGTAAACAGTGAAGGTTGTGTGCAACCTAAAGCACAAACTGTCGAGCCGTCAGAGCTTCACATTTTCGACGTTAACAACATTTTACTGATTGTTACATCTGATACAAAGATGTAGTGGATGCACACACTGGGTGCTATATGCACTGCTGTGTGTGTGTGTGTGTGTGTGTGTGTGTGTGTGTGTGTGTGTGTGTGTG
>NW_024582471.1:1261281-1293781 GCF_018398535.1 Haplochromis burtoni
GTGTGTTGGGTTAAGTTAAAGAACATTTATTTGGATTTCGAGCTCCAGCGGTTAACGGAGCACGGCTGTTTTCCAAACCCCCTTGGTCCTGTAAAAACAGTATCAGGATACACTCTATTTGATTCAGACCAGCCACTTTGTGTGTATGTGTGTGTGTGTGTGTGTGTGTGTGTGTGTGTGTGTGTGTGTGTGTGTGTGTGTGTGTGTGTGTGTGTACGTATCTGCATAAAAGAGAAGAAGCACACGTGTGTTCGCTTTGCGTGTGCAAAACAGCAAAGGTGAACACATTTTACTGGGGGGGGGGCTGCAACTAATTATTGCTTTTTCCCGTCACAATTTTCCGGAGCTCAGCGTGTCGTTCTCAGATCCTTGTTTTGTCTGACCGGTAATCCAACATCCAAAGACTCACAGCATACAATGATTCACAGGGCAGAGAAAGCAGCATCATAACCACTTGAAAGATTAGGCAGTTGTAAAAAATGATCTACATCTTCTATTGATCATCTTACATTTAATTCTCTTGTGTTCGCACAAATCGCCAGCTTACATTTGGCAATTATGTGCAGAAGAAAAAAAGCCCAGAGACTCTGAACTGCAGCGATGTAAAATTGAACTTCTATATGCAGGAATAGATCCATCTCGAATGCAATGTTCAGCACACTTTCGCTGACTTAAAGTGCACTCACTTGTGTCATTTTGACACTTGAGAGTGAACTTGTGCCTCAGCTCTGACACTTTGAACATCTTCAAAACATTTACCTGCCAACGACACAATCTGTTGCCGTGGTTGCAGAATGATGGATTACTTTTCTTCAGTATCACTCCTAACACACGCCTCTTAAAAAGCTACAGTTACCAGAGGACTCTTGTTTACATTGTGTCTTTGTGCCCCTGCTGTCTGTCTCAGCTGTCAATCCAAAGCTCACAGCAGCTAGCCAGCCCTCCCACAGGCTCGTAAGCTAAAAGAAGCATTTTCATTGTCTTTTCAGTTGGATATTAAGGCTCCAAATGAACAAGCCACTTTGTTGTTTTTAGTCTTCAAAACGCCCCGCTTTGTAATTTTTCTCTATTACTGGCAACAAATTACCACTTCAGATGAAGGGCTGGAAGCAGCAGGTGGAGAGATACCTGTAGCGCTGATTAAACGATCACAACTGCAGGAATGCGAGGAATGTGGATGGGCATTAGCTGTTAGCCGATTAGTGTGGCAGAGGACACAGTTGGGGTCGAGAGCTGGAAGGTCAAAGGTGAAAGGTCAGGTGGTCTGTCTGGAACTTAGGTTTGTATTGGAAGCAGAGGACACATGCAGAAACACTCGCTACCGGGCAGCCTGTGGTGCTTTTAGGATGCCTGAGTGTCATCTTTCCAGAGCTGCTTGAGTGCTTTGATTTTACATGCTGTAACACATTTTGACCCGACAGCTGAATTCATTCTTGTGCCTGTGCTTTATGTAATTTATTTATATTTGCACATGTGCGTATGTGATTAACACCTCTGTTCGTGTAACTATTTGTGAGTACATCCTTCGGCACCTTTAAGGGCATGTGTGTGTGTCCTTTATAAACCAAGCTGCAGCACCAATGAGTGTTAGGATGTATGTCACATGATGGCAAGCACTATAATAACATTTAGTCAGTGAAGCACCTGTTTGTATGTTTGAGGGTATTTATATGCCCTGTGTATGCATGCATGTGTATCACTGACTGCAGTAAGTGTTTCCTTTTTTAATGCCAACCTGTCGCTTAGTGTATGTGTATGTAAACTCCAAAACACACACACACACATATATCCATCACTCACTCCTTAAAAGCAGGGGAGGAGAGGGTGGTTGGAGTGAGGTAGAGATGAGTGGGAGTGATGAAAGAAGGAACAGAAATCTGAGGTAAGTGGAGGTCACTAGTGCCCCCTACAGGCTGCCGGAGGGCTCAGAGCCTCTTCCACCTGACTCGTGTGGATGTTCAAAGCAGACAGTTGAATTGCATCTGGCTCTAAATGTGTGGACACTTCACAAAGGAAGTGTTTTATGTATCCCTGAGAGATGAACCAAGACGGCTGATTATATTTGAGGAAGAAGTACTCTGTGTTGATGGAACTCAATTTTGCAGATGATCAATCTGGCTCTGAAGCCCTCCACCCACAACTTCTGCATTTTGATGATTATATCAAGTACTTAGTCTGCAAAGCAAGTGGCCCTGTGATAGCTTGGCTTAACTCTGTGCTGCCTTTATTTTTTCTGTCTCCTTCTCTGTACAGTGATCTCAGCGAAAACCAGATTCAGGGAATTCCAAGGAAAGGCTTCAGGGGAGCTGTGGAAATCAAGAATCTGTAAGTAGCACTTTGGCAACACTCTCTCTGCTTATATGTGCGATATGGTGTAGTGTGGTGTGCATGCGGTTCTATAGGCGTTCACACGTATGTGGCACCTCCTTTCCGACATGTTTGAGAATGTGCACAGCACCCATTTGCCTGTGCATCAATATTTAATTGTGGTAAATGTCATGTGCCTCCTGCCTGCTGTATTGACTGGCACCGCTGCTCGTTAGCAGCTGTGTGCGTGTGTGTGTGTGTGTCTGTGTTCATGCATTAGAGCGCGGATTACACTGCGTGTGTCACATCACTGGCATTTTGCCGTTTCCTCCCTTTGTTTTGCCTCACTCCGAGTTATGATAATTGTTGGTCATTTCACAGGTAAAAGTAATTGCCCATCTTTAATTCTATAAATATGGATTTCTCAACTTTTAGGGCTTCCTGTGGTTTTTTAAATGTCTTGCAATTATTCTAAAAGGACAGGGCATCGTGTGTGTGTGTGTGTGTGTGTGTGTGTGTGTGTGTGTGTGTGTGTGTGTGTGTGTGTGTGTGTGTGTGTGTGTGGGCATCCATTAGAGTGCGGATGACAGCATGATTTACTGTCCTTATGTCTTAATTAAATTGTTTCAGCAAACCGACTTTGAGAAAGAGTCGGGGGAGAGGGAGGAAGAGGGACGAGGTATAGAGCAGCGCATACAAACTAGATGTCAGAAGAGAGCAGGAAACAGAAATGAACACACAGATAAATGCATTCAGAAATGCAGCTACGAAGAACAAAGCTACCAGGAGACCAAACTTTTTTTAAAACAGAGAGAAGGTGAGGGTGAGACAGAGAGAGGTTACTAAGGAGTTGAGGTGTTTTCACCTGGAGCCAGCCGAAGCCTTAAGATATACCTTTTAAACACCTTGATGTCTTCAGTTTCCCCTTTCTTTTAATTCCGTGTGTGTACATGTGTGTGTGCAGCCAGTTGGACTACAACCACATCAGCTGTATTGAAGATGGAGCTTTCAGAGCGCTACGTGACCTGGAAGTACTGTGAGTACCTGCAAAAAGCAGAGGGTTTGGTGAGCACTAACAGCAGTACAGTATAGAACAGCTAATTTCCTTGTTGACCTTTCAAAGACTGCATTGCCTATGCAGCTCCCCAAAAGGAATGAATTGGTATATTTTGAGCAGTGGCACTAACGCCTGGTTCTGTGGTAATGCTGTCATTGTAGAGGGTGCTTGAAGCAGGGGTTCAGGAAACGAAATAGGAAAGGCAAATATAAAAAGCAGAGAATATGCAATTGTTGTTGGGGATTGTTTCTGAAATAAAGTTAAAGCACGACAGTTTTCTTTGTTCACCAACATCTTGAGGAGAGAAAGAGAGCAGCTGAGGCGTCGCTGGGGTTTTAGATTTTTGCTGTATTGGCTAGCGATTGTGCTTCTCTATCATTAACCAAAACATCTTTAACAGTATTTTCTGTGTCACATTAAGGATCTTTCTAAGAATAGTATGTTCTTTCACGTGCAGGGCATCCAGGATTTTTTCATTTGTAAGATGACATGCAGTCCTGACGTGTCTTGAAATAAAAGTGCCCCTACTCTTCACATAATTTGTTAATGGGGCCATTAGGCACACAGAATTGACACTTTTGTTGTCCTGAAGTACTTATTAATGCCTGTAATATTCATTTTGCTTTGATTTCAAAGTCAGTCAGTACCTTAAGTGGGCACTTTATAGCCCGGCCAAAAGCAGAGCTGTAAGCAAACGTGCAAAGGTATGATCGTTCGATCAGGCAAATAAACTCTACCATCTATTTGTATCTGATTTCTAATGATTCAAAAGATTTTCTGTAGTCTGAGCATTCCGGGAGCGAATAAATGGATTATGTGTTAAGCCGATGTCTAAAAAGAAAGAAAAAGAAAAAGCAAGATTAAAGGCTCAATAGCTTTCCATTAAATGTGATTTATTACAGAGCTAATTAGAAGCTAACAAGGTAGTGCTTTGAACACATTAATATAAAAGAGTTGTTTTTTGATTGTTTTTGTGTTACATTACAAATGCACTGTATGACACTGCAGCCTCTTTCACGGTAACAGTAAAATACTGCGGGACAGATTTTCTGCATATCTGTAATATGCTGTGTGTTCACTTTCTTCTTTAGCACCCTGAACAATAACAACATCAGCCGACTGTCTGTGGCCAGTTTCAACCACATGCCAAAGCTCAGGACCTTGTAAGTGGCATCTCTGTGTATTTGGTACACCTCGCTGCCCTGAGGGGAAGGATTCTTCCCATCCGTGTCCATTTGTGTAACAGATTGATTGATGTGTATTTGCAACTCTCTCTCTCTTCCCTCCACCCAACCTGCTCCTGCCTCCCCTGTCATCACACTTCTTATTTCTCTCCTTCCCCCCACCTGTTCTTGTCTGTCCCATCTCCTCCTCTGTCCCTCAGCCGCCTGCACTCCAACAACCTGCAGTGTGACTGCCACGTAGCCTGGCTGTCAGAGTGGCTGCGACAGCGCCCCCGGCTGGGTCTTTACACGCAATGCATGGCCCCTCCGCACTTGAGGGGGCACAACGTGGCCGAGGTGCAGAAGAAGGAGTTTGTGTGCACAGGTAGGTCGGGTTCACCGGTTTGCTTTGCTGTCTGTTTTGTGACTTCCCTCGGCTCGCTGTTCCGCAGTGGCAAACCCATCTTTTGCTTTGTCTCGTCTGCTTTCTCTCATTACCTTTTTTGCTCATGATTTTTAAAGACTGGGATGAAGGTAAGTGGCTTGTCTTTAACTCTATGTGCTGCATTTCCTAAAATATATATCCTCGATCTGATTTTCTGTACAACACGAGAATAGAAAACAGTTGTAGATAGACAAGGTCACATCTAAGGACAGGATATTTCCCTCACTTGCACAGTTGCTCTAGCCGTGCTGCAGATTTTTTTTTCTTTGCCTTTGGGATTTACTCAAAGCATAATCTGTTATCCGTGGATAATATTGGCCCTCTGTCTCTGTGTAGGTCACCAGTCGTCATCATCTTCCTCCTGCAGTGTGTTACAGTGTCCGGAGTCATGCACCTGCAGTAACAACATTGTGGACTGTAGAGGAAAGGGTCTCACAGAAATACCCACCAACCTGCCCGAAACCATCACCGAGATGTAAGACCTGTGATCCAAGTAAACACGTTTGCTTCCAGCCGCTTTTCTTACACACACAAAACTCCCACATCCACACTCGGAGCAGTGATATTTGTCCTGCTCTTTCACTCTGCGTCTTTCCATTTTCCCTCTTTGTCTCTTTCCACCTTTCTGTTTCACTACTTCTCTTTGTGTGGCGAAATAAAATCACACATCTGTGAAATGAGAAAGCCTGGTCATGCAGCTCCTTCCTGCTTAAGAAAATAATAAAGGAATGACAAAAGAAGAACAATTGAAAGATTAATCTGAGAGACGAGGTGGATCATATCGCTATCTGTAAGTGAGAATCGGAGAAAAGTGGAAGGAGAAGAGCCAGCAGATTTAACAAAGTCCCAAAAAATAAGACGTTGATTTAAGATTTGAGATTTGGACTTCTTGAGTCAGACTTAAATGGACATCACACTGCTGCTCTTTCTCTTTGTTTCCCAACAAAGAGAAATAGCACAACACAATCTTTAAATGTGATAAAGCACTCATGAGAAGACAATTTATCTCAGTCTACAGTTTTTAACAATTGATTTCACTTCATTATAAAGACAGTCTTTGTCTATTAGACTTCTCTCTTCCCAACAGCTGGGCTAAGCTGAAGGGCTGACAGTCTTGAGACTGGTTATTAGATCTGTGGGCACTGCAGAGGCTCTAAAGAGACAGGACTCCCTTTAGACCACGGCCACTGGCAGCGATGTGGTGACCAGAGATCTGAATGTCAGTGAAAATGTAGCCAACTGCAGTGTCAAGAGACAAAAGAACTGCAAGGTGAACGACTAATGTGACAGCGAACGGCAGTGAAGTATACCACTGACCGACATGCATGGTGCAGGTGGAGAACAAAGTGCTGAGTGCTGTAAAAGTACAAACAGACCATAACGTCTCCACACGTCTGTCACTGCATCAGATCGCCCCCTATATTAAATACAGATTTGTGACTGGGACTGAGACATGTCAGTCACACCCAACCAGAGCAAATGAAACATGAGTTCTCAGATGGCATTCCAGCTCTGCCATTAAAACCATTAAAAAAATGTATATTTCTCATTTTTAAAAACAATATCTGCATTATTTTGAAGGTAAAGCTTTGGTTACCATGACTATGAAGACATGAAGCCTAACTTGGACTTCTCGCTCTCAAAGTCACTTCACTGATTTTGAGACCCATTGCTTGCTTTGATAAGAACAAAGACCCCCGTTTAATTTAACTGCTAAAAGACGTGTTTTTCAAGACTCAAGATCAAATTTAGCGTTATGTTTTTAACATCTCTGGGATTTGTGCCGCCCTAGAGCAGAATGGCGACCTGACCCAGCTTCACTGAATTGGATAAAAGTTCTATTTGTCTCCTTTAACTTAAGACTTTTTAAATGCTACAGGAAGATTTGGGGCATAATTTGGACTTCTCTTTACTTAGTTAAGACCTGGAACTCTTTCAAATGGCTTGAAACCTTATGTAAGACCTACAAGACTTCAGACATTAACTTCCTTATCGATTTTAGATTTTATTTGGACTTAACATAGCGGAGCATCAACTTGTCTAAATTTACACTTGACTTGGCCTTGTCCTGATTGATTTTAGGCTTAAAAAGGACTTGTTTCTTTTCACTTCAGACTCAAAACAGCTGAAACCACTATAGAACAGGCACATTATGGTTCGTATGCACAACCAGTCAAAAATGTCAGCAGTGAAAAGTTTAGAAAGCGAGAGAATTTTTCACAATGAAGCTGTTGTTTTTGTTTAATTTGCTGTCACAGTGAATAAACACTTCTTTCTTTTTTTCCACGTCTTTTCACTCTAATGGCATCGTCAGATCGATGCACAGTCAGACCTAATGGAACACCTCCCAGATGTTACAGCTGTGTTTTTGTGTGTCCGTCTGACTGTGCAGATGTTAAAGAGGGCAAAAGATCAGAAAAATGTGGCAGACTTTGGCAGGGCCTATTAAAGGGACTTATCTGGAAAAGTTTCCCCTTAGCCATAGCCCCCGGGGAAAGAGCAGCAGCCAACAATGGAGCAGAGATAGCTCTGTGATAGGGGAATGTTAATGTCGCTTCTCAATGGTCTGTGTGTATGTTTGGTTCCAGACGACTGGAGCAGAACGCCATCAAGGTGATACCAGCTGGGGCCTTTTCTCCTTATAAGAAGCTGCGCAGGATGTGAGTAGATGAGGAGATGCGTGTATTCTGCACCCTGTCAACCATCCACAAAAACTTTTGTTGCCGGCCACTTTCCAGTTTGTGTTGACCTCCGTGCTGTGCTTTCTGTGTTTCTCTCTTCCTCACTGACTCTCTGGTTTTATGCTTCTGCTTCTTGTTCCCTTCTCCTTTTGTTTTTCACAGAGACTTGAGTAACAACCAGATATCAGAGCTGGCATCGGATGCCTTCCAAGGTCTGCGCTCTCTCAACTCGCTGTGAGTATTGTGTGGTGTGTTTATATTGAAGTTGTATTTTTTTTAAACACTCTGAAGCACCGCTTTGAGGGCGCAAAAAAGTTTAAAATCTGTTTATGCTCCATAACTTCCGTTTATTTTTCACTTTTAGCTACTGCTTTTATATTTTATGTGAATAATGCGCTCAGGAGTTTAATATCTGAGATCTGTTATGGCCATAACATACTGAGAAAGAGAAACAGGAAACACAAACACAAACACTTGGATTTTCCCACAACAGTGTAGCCAAATTACAGCAACCTCTTCATTAGGAGTGAAAACACAAAGCAAGCCACACCTGAAAAGATCCTCAAACTTTGGACCTCGCAAACTTTTTAATTTCCCAGTAACTTTGTATAGGAGAGCTCCTTTTTCCTTGATGGCTGGGAACCATGTTAAAGTTCCATTACTGCAGATACGTGACGGGAGCGTGGGACCGAATATGGACAGGGAAAAAACAATAGAAATAGCAATGCACTTCAGATGTTTCATCAAAAGTAATGAATGGTAAATGGTCTGCATTTGTATAGTGCTTTTACTAGTGCCGCCTAGGGACCCCAAAGCGCTTTACACACCCAGTCATCCACCCACTGGTGGAGGCAAGCTACAGTTGTAGCCACAGCTGCCCGGGGGCAGACTGACAGAAGCAAGGCTGCCATATCGCGCCATCGGCCCTTCTGGCCAATACCAGTAGGCGAAGTGTCTTGCCCAAGGACACAACGACCAAGACTGTCCAAGCTGGGGCTCGAACCGGCAACCTTCCGATTACAAGACGAACTCCCAACTCTTGAGCCACGATCGCCAATGAAGCAACAAGATGAAGATTTTCCTGACAAACTCTTATTTTTCTTTCAATATTGTCAGCAGATCATTTCTCTCACCACTGTATCTGTGGTGCTGAAGCAAAGTTTGGATTCTTATCTGTTTTTTAATTTGACTGCAGTACTTTGCATTTTCACCTTTTCAGCCTTTATAAAAGAAAAAAAAGAAAGAAAACCAAGACTGTAAAGGAAAAATTAAACAATATTACAGTGCCTGGAAAACAAATTACCTTCAGCGAGCAGCCAAAACATCTAACCAAGCTATCCCCAAGATTTGGTTTCATCCAAAAATCATTTTTTTAATTTGCAAAAAAAAAAAAAAATCCAGTTGGAATAATAATTTTGTGACACTTATCATCTGATTGCTTGTGGTTCTTTCCTTCTCATTGTGTTTATAAGGATAGAAACTACACCCACATCTGTGGAATAAACATACAAAACATAACGCACAAAACAAAAGCGTATACGTGTTTAGCAAAAGCAGCGGTGCTGCTGGCTTTCTGACTCAGCTCGGACCATCTGCTTTGCGTGTGAAGCTGCGGGAAGGACCGTGGAGAGAGGAGCTGAGGAGGAAGTGAAGGATGGAGAGTTATTTCATGAAGGAGTTACATTAAGGTCTCGTCTCTCCAAAGTCAATAATTCATAAATGCTGAATTGCTGAATGGAGGCTTCTGCCACCTCATTACACATTCGGCACAGAAAGAATGGGACACACCGATTCATGCTGACACACCACATGCAGCATGGCCTTCACATTAAGCCACACTGTGTATTTATTGTGCGTCAGTGTTTGGTTAGAGAGGGTGTAAATGAGCCATAGGTGGCATCTGCGCATGTGTCCGTACGCGTATGCGTGTGAACGAGCAGAACTATATGTGCTGACTCGTCTGCGAGACATAAATGAAGCATCCGCTTCCAACGCCGCGTGTTTCCCAACATCGGTTCTCTCAGGGACGGCCACTCGGCACAACGAAAAAAAAGCCGATCCAAAACACATGTCTTCAGCCTGAATACACAACTCTGTTCACAGGGCATAAAGATGTCTCGTGTGTGTGTGTGTGTGTGTGTGTGTGTGTGTGTGTGTGTGTGTGTGTGTGTGTGTGTGTGTGTGTGTGTGATTGCATCTGAGGTATTTGTTGGGGCAAGGCAGTGGCAGTCTCAGCCTTCTCCTTTTTCTGTAGCACTTTTGGCGTGTTTATAAAAAAAAAAGCTATTCTCTGATAACAGTGTGCATTCCTAACATAACACCACAGCCAGATTTATGGATGTTATCTTAATTTTTTATGATATTTAAATGAAAAGTGATCGTCATGTGTTATATATCATGTACAGCCAGGTACGAAGTCAGATTAAGTGATTGAAACTTTTTTTCCCCCCTGTGTGTTTCTGTGTTTTCTTGAGTAAAAAAGCCAAATGCTTTCCCTCTTAGTAATTTCTGCTGAATTCTAGTTAGTTTGTGTCACTTGTGCAGATTTAATCTAAGACATTTTAATGACCATAATTCTTTAGTATTTGGTTCTTAACAGCTGAGTACTTTAAACTTGTTTTGCTGGTTATACATTTGTGTTGAGGAAAGAAAATGGGTTTAATTATTATTAAAAGTGCAAAATATTGTTCAAGATCATTGTCAGCCGAGTGTTTTCAGAAACTTTTCTTCACTTTCTTCAGAAGTATTTTGTCAATTCATGTTTTCTTTATGCTTTTAAACAAATGCTCATCCAGCAGCTCTGTCGGGCAAAGGTTAACATATCACCTCATACACAAATGGTCCATAGTTCGAATGCTAGAGCCCAGATAAATGGAAAGTAGTGCTGTGGGATACTGCAAATAATGGCAACAATCAAAGTTACTTTTAGTTCCATTTTTTTTAGATGTAACTACTTTTCGTGTTTTACCAAAGATTTCTTTAGATTGCTCAGTAGGTGATTTTGTAGTTGTCAGTCATTACCAGTACCTTGAGCTATTACAGCCAAGGTACTGGGCAGCATTTACAATAAAAACACAACGCACACAAAAAATCATGGGAGCTGTATTCCTTTTTTACACGAGTTTACACCAAATGCACTCATATTTTCCCACATTACCACTTTAGAAAATATTAATTTTGCAATTTTGGTTGAGTAAAGAACCAAAACACTGGAAACAGACACAAGACAAAAAGAGAGGTCTGACTCCCTGTACGATCTAGGTTGACTGTTGTTATTAATGTTGCATTTGTTTTCTGCAGGGTACTATATGGGAACAAAATCACAGAGATCTCCAAAGGACTCTTTGAGGGGCTGTTCTCTCTGCAGCTACTGTGAGTAGAAACACACAGACGAGCACAAAATCAGTCGCATTTGCATCTCATCGATATTCAGCGGAAAAGTGCTTACCTCAAACATTGTCATCAGAGTTGAGGCATCATGACTGAAAGCCGTCTTCACTGACTTGCACCATTTGAAACACTCGTCAGAGAACGATAACGGGGTGAGCCTTCATTTCCATTTCTCCCACTCTCTCTCCCTCTCCTTTGTTCTGTCACTTCAGGTTACTGAATGCTAATAAGATAGCATGCCTGCGCGTGGACGCGTTTCAGGACCTTCACAACCTCAATCTGCTATCACTGTATGACAACAAGCTCCAGACCATCGCCAAGGGGACTTTCTCATCTCTAAGAGCCATACAAACACTGTACGTATGCACACACTCACACACACACACACCAGACTTGTAGAGATAAATAAGGAAATGCAGTAACCGGCAAGCTTTATAAATGAACAACCGCCGACATAAACAAAAATCAATTACGTTTTTGGAATAACGTACCAACTGTTAAAAAATACAATTTTTGTCTGTACAGTACAACAGCAGTTTCTTTGCCACTGTTAAGAATTTAACTAACCTCTCTTATAAATCCGTCAGTCAACATGAATGCTTCAAAATGGGAGGGAGGCAACATGCTCTCAGTTTTATTTCTTTCAAGAGACTCAATAGACATTCAACTGAGGAACATCTTTTTGGCTCTAACTATAGTCTCCTGTGTAGACACTTATTGCTCTGTTTCTCATCACTGGTTAGTGATTATAACAGAATATAACAGAAGAATAATTATTGTTATAACAAAGTGATAAATATACAGACTCCTTGCAGTCACACACCTCATATCATTTTTAAGAGAAATAAATCCAGGTATTTGTTCTGGTCCTTTAATTTAAAGAATAAAATAAAGGTTTTTGATGTAAACACTGTTCCAGTATCAGTCTTTGAGCTGCTGTTCACATACATGGTGCTATTACACGCTCCCATTAGGCTTACCTGAATGTGTTTTGTATGTTCTGTGTGTCTCTGTGCAGTCACTTGGCGCAAAACCCCTTTATCTGTGACTGCCATCTGAAGTGGCTGGCAGACTACCTGCAGGACAATCCCATCGAGACGAGCGGCGCCCGCTGCACCAGCCCTCGACGGCTCGCCAACAAACGAATCGGGCAAATCAAGAGCAAGAAGTTCCGCTGCTCAGGTACAGACACGCACACACATGCACTTCACTGCATCTACACACATACAGTAGCTTGCACAAATATAGCTAGTGTAAATATGGTACATAGTAGAGGCTAATTCTTTCTTCTTTTTTTACATTTCTGATCTACATGCACACACAAGACAAGCTGACCTCTCCTCTCTTTTCATTCTGTGTCTTCCTGCTGGGATTTTCCCTCAGCCTCTTTCTACTAACCTCATCTCCCTGTTGTTTTTAGCGTTTTCTGGGATTTTCCACACGTTTCATGCCAAACCACAGCCAGAGTGGGTTGTCTTTTAGTGTAGCTTTTTTTCTTCTGTTTTTCACTTTGACTCTCTCTGTCTCTCTATTAGCTAGAGAACAGTATTTCATCCCAGGTATTGTACAATGAGCATGAGTGTGTGTATGTGTGTGTGTGTGTGTGTATAAACCACTGTTTGCTCACTCACAGCTGATGCTTCACACTCGCACATCCTCGACGCTTTGAGTGACTTGCCCTGTCCGACACCTATTCAATGCCAAAACATGTTCTGCTAATGGTCTGTCATGCATTATGATGCACCGCGTCTAACCAGACACCAGATAATCACACTCTTGTCCTTGCACTGGGTTTTCGATGGTTAACGCAACCTTGATGATCGAGGGAGGAAAAACAGTTGGATTAACAAGCTTGGGTCGCTGTCAGCTGGGCTCTGTCTGTCTGGCTAAATGAAAGGACCCTGGTGCAGCGATCACAGAGACTATATTTAATGCCAGTCCTTCTTGATTCTTAGCAAATCTAATGACAGCTAATGTATGAGCGTGTGTCTGTGAGCATCTGCGTTTGTTTTTTTCGCTGCAGAACATCAAAAGGTCACACAGTCATCATGCTCAGAGGGGTGCTGGGAAATATGTAAATGAGACATGCATATGAGATCAGTAGCAGGGCTAAAGGCGGTCATTACCACAGCAGCACACAGAGGGGCCACGAAGTGTGTTGCATGAGAGAGCGTGCGCGCAAGCGTGTGTGTGTATGCGCGCACTCACTGCAGTCATTAACTCTGTAGCTCACCGGGGGGACAGAGGTTTCAAAGCCCAGATACCACATACGGGGCAAAGCTGAATAATTTAAGAACATTTTCGGTTGAAAAGTTGAATAAACATGTTTTATTCTGCGGTCCAACCTTCATATTGCGGCTAAGATCAATACACCTAAAATCCTCTCGTTTGCATTTACGCTGTTGTCTTATTTCAGATCCTACCTCATTTTTCTGTTGTTGCAAATGAGGCTCTTTTATCTGTGTATGTATGCTTTTTGCCTCACAGTCTCCCCAGAATAGGTTTAAATCGCGCCGTGCTTCGACTGGAAGAGGCCGGGACGTGTGTCGATAAATGTACCCGTTCTGTGTCACGTCACGCCAGCACGATTCTCGCTATTCACGAGTCATTAGTCCTTTAAATGAATCACTGCCTGGGGTCTGAACACGGACTGCAGCACAAATTGCAGCTTTTTTTATTTGCACTCAGTTTTTCATCAGCTTTTTCCCTTCCTGTTCAAATAAACGAGTGAAATCCCTTCTTCTTTCTCCTACTGCCTTTCTAACACACTCAGGAGTACACCATGTCAGCTGTAAGTAACACACACCCCCCACACACACACACAAACGCACAAGGCTCTTCGTCCGCTCTGAATCCCTCACCTCTCGTCCCTGACCGGCATCTGACCTTTGACCTCAACTGCAATGACCCTTCTGTGACTCCTCTTGTCTTGTTGTTCACCATCAACAACGATGTGACGAGAATAATAATTACAATTTACACTTTAGCGCACAATGGTTCATGTATTTTTATCTTGTTTATATACCTATGGGGTGTGTTGGAGTGTGTGTGTGTGTGTGTGTGTCTGTGTGTGTGTGTCTGTGTGTGTATTACCCAGAAGTCAGGGCTTCTCTTGCATTCAGTGCTGCTGTAACTCTCCTCCCACTCCTCCGTAACAGCTGCCCTGTTCCTGCTCTGCTTTCTGTGATGTAGATGTCTGTAGATGTTCCTCGAGCCTTTCCCTCTATTCCTGCAACTTTTTGAACACCTTGTCTGATATCCTCCTTCTTATCATTTTTCCTCTCTGTCCTCTCTATTCGCTGCAAATTACACATTTTCAGTATCAGGTGGCTTCTTCGTTCTTCTCTCCTCCTTTCTCCTCCCACTTCCTCTCCTATGCCTCTTTTCACGCTCATTCTCCCCTCAGCTCCTTTCCTCCCTTTGCTCTTCCTCCTCCTCCTGTCTCCTCTGTCCTTCCCACCCCTGTGTTCCAGCGGAGGAGCAGTCAGTCAGCAGGTTGTTCCTTTGTGCTTGATCTAACCATGTGGCTGCCAGGTTCCTATCGTGGAACATGGTTCTTTCAAGCACCATGGAACGGCCCTGCAAAACCCTACAGCATGGCGCAAGAGACAGCAAACTCCTGTCACTCCCTGCAAGAGTGTGTGTGTGTGTGTGTGTGTGCATGTGTGTGAGCTTGAGTTAGAGCCTCAGTGTCTGTACATTATGATAGATGACTACCTGTATGTGCATGAGCATTTTTCTGGTGAGATCTCAGCTTGTTTGTAGTCTGACAGGGCAGAAAACCTCCAATATCTTTGTTCTCGTGTGAGTGCATGTGCGTCTGTGTGTGTCTGTCTTGATCTTCACAGTCTGTGTAGCTTCCTGTTATTTTGATTCCTTTAAGGCTGCGAAGCACAATGCAGCATTTTGAGCCAAAGCTTATGGGGATTGTTGCAAATGATTGTAATCAGCTTTCTTTTCCTATGACGAACAAAAAAACAAAAAAAAAAGCAGCACAGCCCTTGAGCAGTGTCTCTAAATTCTGCTATTGTGCTGGTGTTTCTATCAGGATCCGTGCCAGTAAATGCTGGGGTTTGACTCTTGCACATTTAGTGACACTGCGGTTATGATTGTGACCAGGTAACGAGGATTACCGTAGTAAGCTAGGAGGCGACTGCTTCGCAGACCTGGCCTGCCCTGAAAAGTGTCGCTGCGAGGGCACCACCGTCGACTGCTCCAACCAGAAACTCACCAAAATACCTGATCACATTCCTCAATACACCACCGAGCTGTGAGTCACGCCGTGTTTGTCTGCTACAAAGTGCATCTATGTGTGGGATAGAAGAAACCTCAGAGCCTCTTTCTCTTTGTTTCTAACCACCTCTACTTTGCTCTGTTCTCAGGCGTCTGAACAACAATGAATTCAGTGTGCTCGAGGCGACGGGGATCTTCAAAAAGCTGCCTCAGCTGAGGAAGATGTGAGTCAGACATGTCTTTAATGTAACAAGGACGTAACGTCACGAAGTCACACTCGGGTCACACAGAGGAAAACTGCGACAGATGCGGATATAGAAATTAAAATGAACTATGTGTGTTTCTCTCTATACACGTAACCCCCCACCCCCTCCTCCCACCCCCTCTTTACATCTCTCTTTTCTTGCTGCTCTCTTACTTTCCTTCCTCCTGCTTCCCGCTCTGTGTAGTAACCTGAGTAATAACCGTATCACTGACATAGAGGAGGGAACGTTTGAAGGAGCTTCAGGGGTCAATGAGCTGATTCTGACCTCCAACAGACTGGAGAACATACACCACCGCATGCTGAAGGGACTCAGTGGCCTCCGCACACTGTGGGTACACACACACCCACACACTCACACATATGCATATGTATTAAGTATGCCAGCAATATCCAAAGACGTTCCCACATACTGTGACACTGTCAAACACAGAATAATATGAGCATGCATAATTCACCAGGTAACACTGCATATTTAGGTTTATGTAATGAGCTTCAGTTAATAGGTAATACGATCCACATGAGGCTGTAAAGATGTTTATTAAGGCATATAATTTTACATTTTATCTACCTTGACAACAATCAAGGGCCCATGCCATTTTTTTTCCAGGGGTCAGGGAATAAACCACCATTAACTGTTAATTAATATATAATAATTAAGACCCTAAGATCCTGAGGAAACCAATGCAGATTAGATTTTTTTTATAAAGTCAATAGTATCAGTCTTAATAAAGCAAAACTAAATGCTTATTCAATTTAATATGAGCCACTGGTTAAACTCAAAAAGTGCAACTGCATTGGTCTCATAAACAATTAGAGGAAGGTCAAGGCTTTTAGTGACATTCCTACACAGTTATAAAGTGTTAATAAGTGTTACTGTTTATGATCTTTAAGACGTATGTAGTGTTATGTACATATAATTTATAAGGAATTATGTGGGGATTTTTTTAGTTATTAGCTATTAGTTAATCGCTATTAACTACTGCAAAGACCTGAAAATAAGGTGTTATCTCATTAGGGTATAAACATAAGTGTATATACTTAACTGTATATACATGTATACTACATACTTAACTGTAGTACAGGTTAATTCATTCACTTTTTTCCTGTGTGTGGGTAGCATGCTGAGGAGCAACCGCATCAGCTGTGTGAGCAACAGCAGCTTCGTGGGGTTGAGTTCGGTGCGTCTGCTGTCACTCTATGACAACCAGATTACCTCCATGAACCCCGGAGCCTTCGACACGCTGCACTCCCTGTCCACACTGTGAGTGTAAACAACACAACCCACAAATGTGACAAATATAAATGCAAAAAATAACAATAATAACAATAATAATAATGCTGAGCACCCTCATCACCTTACTTTCCTACTCTCCAGAAACCTTCTGGCTAATCCTTTTAACTGCAACTGTCACCTGGCTTGGCTTGGTGATTGGTTGAGAAGGAAACGCATCGTCACTGGTAACCCCCGCTGCCAGAGTCCTTACTTCCTGAAGGAGATCCCCATCCAGGATGTAGCTGTCCAGGACTTTGCCTGTGAAGATGGTGAGATGGAGAAAATAATAATGATATTACACGTCTCTCTAAAACAGCTTTTTTATCCCTAATCACTTTTACCATCAGGTAATGATGAGAACAGCTGCTCTCCGGTGCTGAGATGTCCAGCTGAGTGTTCCTGTCTGGACACCGTGGTCCGCTGCAGCAACAAAGGACTCACCACGCTGCCCAGAGGCCTCCCCAAAGAGACCACCGAACTGTGAGTTTATAACAAACACACCCTTTAGTATAAAGCTTAACCAAACTCCACATTTTACAAGCTGCAATCATAAAGTTCCCTATTAAATGTGCCTGAAAACATAAAGAAACATAAATTATTTAAGATCGGGTCCAGACCACTTCCAGGGCTTTGAGATAATTGTTACTTTTAGTTTGGTCCCTTAACACTTTCCCTGCTAATGACAAAAGCAATCAGTGATTTCAGTTGTTGACTGCTTGCACTTCTACATCTTGTTCAGAGAACAAACATTCCACTCTGAGTCAAACTGACCCAACGCTCATTACAGTTAGAGCTGAATCTCCAGCTGTGACCCACAGACTAAACAACGATTGGCAGTTGAAGAGTCCACAAACCAACAAAGCATCCTTTGCTTCGTTTTTAATAGATTCACACAGACAGTTAATCCACCAGGGTCAGGAACGTTTAGTGGATCTGATCTAAACAGTGGTTCGTGCCAGCGTGCAATCCTGCGCTGGTGCACTGTAGCTAATCCCAGACTGAATCTGTGATGCTAAGATCAGTTAAGGTCAGTGCTCCTTGGGGCCGCGCCACCTGCTTCAGCACTCATTGTTCATCTTGTGGCTAAAGATAGCTTTTTATAGCTTTGGCTGTATGTCCAAGGTCTGCATCAGTCGTCTGATGCAATATCATGAGACACTTGATAAATTATCTCTGCAGTGAGACTGTGCAGATGTAGAGCTAGAATAGCAGTGTAATGGAGGATACAACGAGTGAGTCTGGCAAAGAAATGCTGTCCTCTCACACCCCAGAGGCTGTCCTGAGAAAAGTAAGGCCATAGCAGAGGTCAGAGTCAGAGTGGATTTCAGTAGTGCCCACAGAGAGCTCAAACTTATGGTGGATGGAGGAAGTTGAAGCCGTCTTTGACTTCAGAAAACCTCAGATTTATTACGCTATGCATCTGAATCAATCTCTTACCTCACTGGAGCTTGAAATGTTCATTCAGAAAGGTGGAAAACCACAGAACACATGCTTATAGAGACACAGAGACACAGGAACGGTGAACTTAAAGAGAATTTTATTTCTCAGAAAGTCATCAGAAGACATTTGTGTTGTAATAATAATTTTGATTGGTATAGCTGTGTACTCATAATAATCAAAAACTATCCCTCATTTCATTTTGATTGTCTTTGTACCTTCCTGGATCACTTCCGCTTCTGATCTGACTATTTGCGATCATGTTCCTGAGATTTTAAACCAGATCTCACACTTCCACAGAGTAAACATTAAATTCTGTTTCAGCCAAAAAAAAAAATGCATATACAGTAGATGAAGATCATTAAGACGATCTTGAGCTGAGACTTTGACACAGAGAGTTTTTTTAGCTGAGGAGTCCACAGTCTCTAAGCCCCAAAGCAGTGCATCAGGTGAGGAGCACAATCAGGTGGATGCTCCTCATTCTTCTGACGTTAGTGTACTTGAATTCATTCCAAAAAGTGAAAACTATTAAAACAGATTTATACTGGAACATCCTGAGTCATCCATTTAAAACTGTGGCACTTGCCAGCTTGCACCAGTATTCAGCCATGAAGCCTTGAGACCTAATTTTAATCAGTCCTGAAACTTTCTGATCACACTTGGTACATAAAGTCCTGCTCAACAAAAAATCCCTAATGATCAGAGTATTATAATCTTGAATTAAATATCAGACCACAGCTTTAGTGGTATTTTTATTCATTCTACTGTGTCTCCTTTGGGGGACAAGGTTCTTCCAGTATTAACAAAGACTTAATTAATATGCTGGATTAATAGCACATTGTCACAAAGTGAGAGATAGGATCTCACCCGTGAATGTGTGTATGTCTGAGCAAGAGACGCCTGTGGGGATATTAAACTCCAGTGTTTATTATGGCTGCAGCAGTAATGACTGCTCACACTGGTTATGAGGAATTTCCCACATGGTTAACACTTCATTTTCTCCCTTCTCACTTTCTCCCTTTGTTTACCAATCCTCCTCCATATCACCCCCGTGTTCCCTCGTTCTTTGTCTCCCACGCTGTCTTTCTGACTCTCAGGTATTTGGATGGAAATCACTTCACTCAAGTTCCCGTGGAGCTCTCCAATTACAAACACTTAACGCTCATGTAAGTCTCACCCGTAGCACCTCAGTGGAGAGATATTGTATACTTTCACACAGATAATTAAATCCCACTTTGCCAAGTTTAGTACGGTTAACACACATTTTTTTTTAACGCAAAAAGAAAACACTTAAGGATTGGGATTTGGTCTGTGCTTCCTGCACTTTGCTTTTAATCACAACTAACAGACTGAACTCTGTGTTGAATCATTTTTGTGACTTTGTTTGGCCCTGATGTGGTGTGACAGTCTCGGTACGATAGACTAAAGGAGGAGCATTACAGAATCCATAGTCTGTGCACGCGTGTGGGTTTGTTCACGCATGTATGGACAGTGCTGCCTGTGTGGGTTTTATGTATCTGTTGTTTCCTTTCCAGTGATTTGAGTAACAACCAGATCAGCACGTTGTCCAACCACAGCCTCAGTAACATGTCCGAGCTGCTTACCCTGTGAGTCTGGCTTTACATATGCCTTTGCGGTGTGTGTGTGTGTGTGTGTGTGTGAGTGTTTGTTTTTAGGCGTAGTTGTGACTATGTGTGGACAAGAAGCTCATAAATGCTCAAGTAGAAGAAGGCCTCAAAAAAATCATAGCAGAAATCAAGAAAAGGTGACATGACCGCATGTGATTTTTAGCCAGTCCTAAGAGAGTCAGGGGAATCTCTGAAAGATTTTATTGCCACAAAATAACCATCGATGTCATAAAATACTGGCTTCACCTAAACTAGTCCAAAAATTCACTTTAGTCAGACAACGTATGTTTTCAAGTGCTACTTTATTACAACAACAAACTATAGTTAGAGTCTGGCTGAGAGCTCAACACCCTGCCCCACAAATATATTACATACAAAACTGGGGAACGATGAGTAAATATACAGATGGATGTTGGACTGGCGGAGGTGCTTAACAGCTGGCATCAACTCAGGGCAGCAGGGAGAGCAAAGATCCAGTGCAGCTGGAGATGCTGCCTTGAACTAGCTTGCAGCTTCACTTCATTTTTAATAATATATAAAGAATCATTTTGAAAAAATAAAACAGGAAAAGAGTGGAAGGCACTGGAGAAAACAGTACATGATATATACATCTGAGAGCAGTTTCTCCAGTTTATAGTCTGCGCACCAGTGTGATAAATGTTTTGTCTCTTAGTTGCTGTAAATAAAAGAAACAAAATACACATAAAAAAGGAAGAAAACTTGCACTCTGAGTGCTAGATCACTGCCTTGTGAGACCTGCATATGAATGAGTGTATTAAACTGTTCATGTTTGCTGCTTTGCCTGCTTATCTCAGTCAGAAGTAGGATTGTGTTCTGAATTGTCTTGCTGCATGCAAAGATTTCTTGGGGAAAAAAATCTGCCTTGTGTCCGCGCTAAATTGTTAATTCTGTCTGCAAAGAATTCTGAGCTACAACCGGCTGCGATGCATACCAGAGAGGGCGTTCGACGGACTTAAATCTCTCCGTTTGTTGTGAGTATCTGAACTTTCTGATCCTGGGAAATGTCCCAGAGAGTCAGATTAGTGCTGAAGTAATCATCGAATCGTTTTTTATTGTATCTCATCCTGTTTCAATCACGTTTTCTTAGGTCTCTTCACGGTAATGACATATCACTGATACCAGAAGGAGCCTTCAAAGACCTGTCATCGCTTTCCCACCTGTGAGTAACACGCAAACACAGAAACATCACTGGTCATGTGTCGCTGTGTGTTGGAAAAATCTGCCCTTTTTTTCCCCTTATAAAATAACAAATCAAAGAAATACATAATCATCGTGAATATATCTGTCCAGTAACAGCAGGGAGCTGAAAAACACAAACAGAACAAAACTTATAATTAAAGTTGTGACGCGTCGTCAGACAGGATGTTACCTGGCCATCTGCTCAGTGACCTCTATGAATGTCGACTGGAGGTCCTTTCTAGCATTGGGAAGATCGTTCGCTTTAATTTTGTGTGTTTTCCTTTACCATTTACAACAAAATATAACAAAGAAGTGGTTTATGCAGATGCCACATCCTTGTCCAGCTAACTGGTCATGCCATCAGTGATCACACAGGATTGTTTCTTGTAGCTGAGTAGCAGAGCGTCAGTGGTTATATGCAGTCACAGCTCAGAGGTTTACAAACAATTTTCACAATGAGCCAGGTATGCAATTTACACAAAGGTGGGCCTGAATGGCATAAATGTGTTTTTTATACGAGTATCTGTCTTTGTATGTTAAATGGACATTGTGTGGCTGTGTGATCACAACACTTTCAGAAACATTCAATAACAGAATCCATATTTTCCGGTCAGGTGAGATCCACATACTAACCACTTCTAGTATTAGCAATCTAAATAGTAGTTATAAGAAGAATACAATGCACTGTGTTGTAATTTGGGGCAAATTACCAGGGACTTTCCCCCCTGGTAGTTAATGAATTTTCAGGGAAATCTGCTAAAATAATTAAATGCAAAACATAAAAAGCCCACACCCACTGTGACGAGGACGCCCAGAGCAGAAGCAGAAAAATCAGAGAGTCATGATTATATATTCTAACGAGAAGTCCATGAAGCAGAAATATTTTGTTGAAAAGAAAACAAGCTGATGTAATTCAATGAGGTTTTGTTCTGCTTTACTTTATTTTACTGTTGTTTTCTTTGAGTGTTGCCTCGACAACGATCTCATGGCTGAAATGAACAAAAGAGAAAGACATACAGAGGAAGAGTGCGAGCACTAGATATTGCTCTCATTTTTTAGTGCAGTATCAAAAAAACTAAGCAGGCTGCAGAAAAAGCACCGTGGTCATACAGGGTGCAGATGCCTGGTGAGTCTACGTGAGGCGCTCACAAGGATCAGCACCATGGAGAGTGCTTGTAACAGACAGTTCTAATACCCAAGGCTTTATATAAAATGATGGTGTAGCCACCATGATGTCACCCCTTGGTTTTGTAGCTGAGAGTTGTGGTTGTTACCAGTTTGGGTTTTTGAAACCAGACGTGACAAGGAAAGGGTGGATCAGAGTGACAATCCAAACACCGCCACTCCCGAAAGCTTCATGGTCAACTTTATTTAACACCGAAATAAGTTGATCTAACAGTGACACTGTTACCACCATGATTCAAATGCTCCCAGTTATTTCTTCTGCTGTCTCACTTTTTGTCCAATCGGCTGGCAGGGCTCTGGGCGCCAACCCTCTGTACTGTGACTGTCACATGCAGTGGCTGTCAGACTGGGTGAAGAGCGGGTATAAGGAGCCTGGCATTGCTCGCTGTGCCGGGCCCGGCGACATGACGGACAAACTTCTACTGACCACACCCTCCAAGAAGTTCACTTGTACAGGTAAATGGACATATTGTAGTGCAGCAATACAATGCTTTCCAGGAGCTAGGCAAAGAAACGACACAATACGGTTAAATTAGTGTCTGGTCTTGTGCTAGCAAACATACATACACTTGAGGAGAACTCCCAAAGGAGACCACAAGTTGCCAAAAATCAAAACAGCACTATGTATATATTACACTTACTGTGATATTGTTTTCACTGGGCAAAAACGTTAATGTTAATTTTAACATGTATATACTAACTCTATACGTTTCCTTGAGATTCTTGATGCTTGAAAAATGCTACTGTTAATCTTGAAACCTTATTCTATCACTTAACTTTGAACACAAGACTGAAATCTATTTTTGACCTAATCTGACTGACGCACTGTAGAAGTCCCTGGGCCTTGTGGTTTTCTGGTGCCAGGTAAAGTATCTTATAACGGTATTTCTACTCAATCCCAGATTCTCCAGTTTGAGACAGTCCCGTCCCAGTTTTCCTCTCTGTTCAGTCAGAACCGCTCCGCTTCCCTTTCAGCCCTCATGTTCTGACCAGCATTGTGTTCTTGTGTTTTCTGTACATGATATGGTTCTGCAAAGAAATGTCATCTTTCTCAAGCAATACTTGTAATATATGAGCAAGTGAAACCTCCTCGTGATAATACTAAACAACATAGTAAAAGTAACCAGACGCTTTCTTAGATACACCTTGCTAGTGCACAGTTGGACCCCTTTTACCTTCAGAAGTGCCTTATTTCTTCGTGGCACAAATTCAGCAACGTGCTGGAAACATTCCTCTGAGACTTTGGTCCATATCGACATGATAGTATCACACAGTCGCTGCAGATTTATTGGGTGCACATCCATGATGAGAATCTTCCATTTTACCCAGATGTGCTCTGCTGGATTGAGATTTGGAGACCGTGAATTCATGAAACCAGTTTGAGATTAGTTGAGCTTTGGAAGCAGCCATCATCAGAAGATGGATACACTGTCGTCATAAAGGAATAGGCATGGTCATCAACAGCACTCAGGTAGGCTGTGGTGCTGAAAAGATTTTAAACACCAAAGTGTGCCAAGAAAATATCCTACACCACCAGCCTTGATTACTGATACAAGGAAGGATGGATCCATCCATTTACCCTAAAACCATAAACCTGGCTCCTGGTGTGGTCTTCTGCTGCCGTAGTCCATTTTCTTCAAGGTTCGACATGCTGTGCATTCAGAGATGCTATTTGAGAGGTTATTTGAGTTACTGCTGCCGTCCTATCAGCTTGAAGCAGTCTGACCATTCTCCTCTGATCTCAGGCATCAACAAGACATCTTTGTCCAGAGAGCGTCGGCTCACTGAATCTTTTCTCTTCTTCGCTCCATCCTTTGTAAACCATAGAAATGGCTGTTTGGGAAAGACTGAAGTATTCACATTCAAAGTGACTTAAATCACCTTTCTCTCCATTCTGATGTTTGATTTGAACTCAAGCAGGTCATCTTGACTGTGTCTATGCCCCTGGATTGAGTTGCACAGATATTTGCCTTAACGAGTAATTGAACAGGTGTATCTAATAAAGTGACCAGTAAGTGTATATAGAATGCAGGGTAAAAACCACCATCCTTGTCTTCTGCAGAAAAAGTTGACATTTGAAGCTTTTGCAGCTGCCTAATAATGTACAGCCCTCTGTGTAAATCTAGTCAGTGTTCCTACTCTCCAATGTGCCAAATTTTATGCATTGTTAATCATCTCTCCTGTGTATATGTTTTATTTGTGTGGATTGGTGCACCATATAGGCCCAGTGGATATAAATATCCAGGCTAAGTGTGATCCCTGCCTGTCCAACCCCTGCAAGAACGACGGCACATGTGCCAATGACCCTGTGCACTACTACCGCTGCACATGCCCTTATGGATTTAAGGTACACCCAGCATAGAAAGCAAAAGGAATCATATTCACCTGCTCTTTCAAAGCATCTTTTACAATCACTCACTGGTAGAAAAAAAAAACACACCCATGAGACAACACTTCTTATCTTTCAAAACTCATGCAGAGTACAAACTTACACATTCAGACACGTAGAAAGATTATTCCTGCGTGAGCCAGATGAATACATCTGTGAACGAGTGTAGGGATAAGAGACAACACTTTCAAAGTCAACTGATGCAATAGGTGGAAATTTTAAGAAGCTGTTGTTGTTTGAGAGCGCTGAACATATGTGTGTTTGTGTTGTGCACGCAGGGCCAAAACTGTGACGAACCCATTCACGCCTGTATCAGTAACCCGTGCCAGAACGGTGGAACCTGCCACCTGAAAGAAGGAGAAGGCAGCAACTTTTGGTGAGAGACGTTCGAGATATTTTATCCAACCTGGTTAGTCTTGACCGTCAGTTTACCCGCAAGTTATGTTAAAGAGACATTTTCCTTAATTCACACACAAATATCCACCTGTTGTGTATCAGGAGGTACTACTCCACCTGTGAGGCTCTGGAGAGAGCTTTTTAAAGTGGACTCTGATGATGAAACTGGCTGGGACAAAAAAGAAAGCATTGCCGTGTTACATCTGAAAGATGTGAGCATTTACCTGATGGGGCGCATTGCATTATGGGAAATCCAAGAAAACGCATTAATGGATCAAACATTTTTTAAAGGAACTGCAATGTCAGAGCCTCACTTGCATCAGTTCTGACCTCTCTTTTGAACATTTCATACAATAGTATTCTAACTCCAGTATCTGTAGTCCTCTATGTGCTACAGGCCCCTCGGTGTACTCGGTGGTACTTAACTTTATACATTTTAAGTAGTGTTTTGTAAGGATTAGGGGGATAGAGCTAGAGGACATGTGCTCAAGGTGCTAAAGTAAAACTTCCTTTTCAGAATAACAGAACATTTATGGCTGTTTCATTCTTGGAAGATGATGGAGCTGAGCGAAAATACAAATAAACATCAATAACTGTGTTACCGCAAAGCATCTGTTCATAATACCAACCATCCAGAACACCATACATCAGCTATCAGATAGCAAGAGAGCACACGTGCAGGTAATCTGTGGTTTCTCAGCTGATTCCTCCATCAGTGATGCTGCACCGGTAATTAGAGGTGGTGATGAAGTTACGGGAGGCGAATGGCTCAGGAGACTGGTTCTTTTGTGTCTCCAGAGCAAAGTGGACAGACCTGCTGTGAGAACTTTCTTCATTAGTCTATTTAGTGTTAACTGTAGGGAAGCTAATGCCTGTTTGTGTGCTCGTTCCGAGCAGATCTTAACAACGTACGCAGATGATTTAAGAAACCCCAGCTCCTCCCGTTTGTCGTCCTCCATTTCTTTGCCCTCTCTCCGTATCCTCTGCTGCCATTTCTTGTCCATTTATGTCCGTATTTCCATCGGTGTATGATTTCTTTTCCCTCTCCAGCGCAGGGGGTGGAATATTCATCGTGAAGAGCTGTCGCCGACTATATAATGAGATATTAATCCACCCGAGTGTGTGCCGCATAAGAGCTCTTTATTAGACCCATAATATAGCGCTCTCAGTGTGTGTGTGTGTGTGTGTGTGTGTGTGTGTGTAAATGTGTGTGTCATAGAGAGAGTGCTGTAATAAACCTGAGTAGTAGTTACAGAGTTGAGGCACGCTCACGTTAACAGAATAATGACTCTCTTCTGGGGATATGTAGATGGAGCTGACTCTGCCGTTATGAGCAGCATGCATGGATAGTGTGTGTGTAGGTGTGTTTGTTTATCTGTGTGTGTCTGTGTATGTCTGTGTGTGTGTCAGTGAGGGGATGGGGTGGGGACGGAGGGGATATTAAATATGTCTGATATTCACAGGTCCCCACATTCGTGCAATGTTTGCTATTAGAGCTGCAATGATTACTCAATAAAATTGTCCACCCACACAAAATTAGTTGCTGAATATATTGGCAATTATTCAGTAGTAATCAACTGCTTACAATCATCCCCACACTGGGCAGAAAATCCCTACCTGGTGTCTGTTTGAGGCCACTGAGAGTATTGGCGAGAACAGCCGAACACGCCTGTGTATGAAGCTTGATAGTGTGTGCGATGGGACCTAAATTATATGTAAAATGTATTTATATACCCACGAGGGGCTGCTCTGAATAAAATCATGGGATGAAAGTCCCAGCTGTGTGCTAATGCTGCCTCTGTGTCTCTGGTTATAGTTGATCAAATGCTGCAGCGTGAATACTGACAGGGACTAGAAAGAGAGCATATTCCTCCCATGTTAGCGTCGCTTCGTTGACTTCCTGTTAAATCCAGAATCAAATTTAAAATCTTTCTCATCACATTCAGGCCCCATCTTATCCTAAAGACTTCATAGTACCATATACCCTCAATAGAGCACTTCACTCTCAGGCTGCAGGCTTATTTGTAGTTTCAAGGGTGTTTAAAAATAGTTGAACCAGCTCCCAGTTTTGGATTCGAGAGACAGATATCCTCTCTACTTCTAAGATTAACCCTAAAACTTTGCCTTTTGATAAAGCTTATAGTTAGGGCTATATCAGGTGATCCCAAATCCTTCCTTATAGGCCTAGGATGCTGATGATGAGTGTTTTTTCTTCACTCACCTGTTTGAGCTCTCTAGGTTTGTATACACCACTTTGCATTGAATCATTAGTTATTCATCTCTGACTCTTTTCTACAGTTTTTTGTCCTGGCAAGCTAACAAGAAATTAAAGTTTAAGCACACCAATGCAACCTTTATTTTTTCCAACAAAATTACTAAAATAATTATTTTTTTTATTTTCCGGATAATTTACCAAATATTTGCTCTCTTCATCTTATCATAGATGAAAAATCGATGGATTTCCCTTCTGTAAATCCTGTCTGTTGTTAATCTAATAAGGATGAATCAATAGTTACATTAATGTTAGAGCTCAGTGTAGTGTATGTGACCCTACAGGTGTTTATCCACCTATTTATGAGCGCTTGCATCTTTCCGTGTTTGATCTCAGGTGTGTGTGTCCGGAGGGCTTCGAAGGTGACGCTTGTGAGATCAACATTGACGACTGTGAAGATAACGACTGTGAGAATAACTCCACCTGCGTTGATGGAATCAACAACTACACATGCATGTGCTCACCAGAATACACAGGTAACAATCACGAACGAAGAAGGAGCCGATGTTGGAGGCTGGCATGTTTTCCCCATTCTGTATTCCTATTATATTTATTTCTTTAAACACAGAAATACAGGACTCTCCCTGATAATGCAGGGATCCTGTAGGTTTGTGTCATAGCCATCAGTTTTAGTTACTTCAGTGTTGTGTTCTTATTTTTTTTGCATGATGTCGGCCACTAAAATACTGCAGTACCCATAGAGACAGGCCACCATTACCACAGAGAAGAGGTGTGTCAGAGGAACAAATTAGAGCATCTGAAAACAAAGTACCATACAATATTATGCTTAGAGGCATGAATAACAGAATTTTGTGGCTCAGTGACTTGAAATTTCTTACCAAAGTGCACCTTGGGAGTCAATCAAAATGTTACGCCACTCAGCCCGTAAAGAGTGAAAATCATTTCTGGCTTAAATTTTGAAAATCCTGCCTTCAAGAGTTGCAAAATGAGGCAAATCAGTGGCTGCTTAAAATACGCTGACCCCTTTTATGTGTTCACAATGGACCACGCCCCCGCACAGGCATCAACATCAACTTCTTTGTCAAACTGACCCAATTTTTAATCTGAGGACAATCACCTGCCAAGCAGCAGTTTTCTGAAGGTTGTGCAACGTGACTGTCAGTGAGAAGTTCTGCTGTTGTATCTTAAGGCCTCTGGGGGAGACTTCATAAGCATAAACAACCTGAAGTGTGGTGCTGTGAAAACAGTTTTTGGCCACACCAGCACACCAGCTTGTCTGTGTCTTTGTATTCTCCAGACACTTCCAGTACTGGAGGACACGTCTGAGGAGCTTGGAAAGAAAAGCGTCTGGACTTCTTTAAGTTTCTTGAAGACGTTTCACCTTTCATCCATCTCTGAACAGAGGGGGTATCTTACGATACCAATTGTCTGCCATCTATAATCCAGTTTTGAGATCCCTTACCAGACACCTTAACATCCACTCACATCTTGGGTTATTTGTTCTCAGCAAGCCACATAACAGGTTGGGGCAAGGTCTCACAATGAGTTCACCCGAAACCTTGGCTGATTGTGACCCACACCCATTTTCACACCTTGGCTTGAGTGATTAGGCAGAGGATCAATAGGGGGTCCATGACCTTCTTAGGAACACCCCCACTAGGGCTGGGACTCTCCACCAGTTGCTCTTAGAACTGAAGAAGCTTCTTGGATGAGAGGTGAAACTTCTTCAAGGAAACTTAAAGAAGAAGACTCTTTTCTTTCCGAGCTCCTTAGACTACAATGACATCCACTCTGTATAGCAGGGACACAAGTCCTCAGGTTAGAACAAGAAGAGAGTCCCATTCATTTTCTGCCACTTATCCAATTCAGGGTCACGAGAAGGCTGGAGCCTATCCCAGCTGTCAGAGGGCAAGAGGCAGGGTACACCCTGGACCAGCTGACACTCAGCTCCAGAGCTAATACATAAAGACAACCAGTCACATCTATGTGCAATTTAGAATCACCAATCGTCCCACAGTCCATGTCTTTGGACTGTGGGGAGAAGCCAGAATACTCGGAGAGAACCCAGGCAGACATGGAGAACATGCTAACTCTGCACAGAGTTGTGAGGCAATGTGGTAACCACCACACCGCCATGTCAACCTTTCAGCTGTTCCATTTTCACAAGGCTCTGGGTGTGTTTGATTTGGAAGAGTTTTACAGTCTGACTGAAATGGAATTACCAACCTTTTGCCTACCCAGCAAATGTGTCGACCACTACATTATGGAGCGACCTCGGTCACTTGGATGGAAAGATTAGCCAAATTTAAATCAGAAAGGTTTTTTGACCTATTTTCATTGGAAGGGTTGCCTGAGTTTTATGGCTGCAACTTTATTCAATCAAAAACCTTTACTTTTGATTTTTTTTTTACCAAACTGAAAGTTTCTTTTCTCTCCTTTATCGCCTTACTAACACTGACATTATCCAAACTGTAGACGTATAGAAGCTGTCTAGAAAATAGAAAACAAACTCTTTATTCCAGAAATAGTCAGCATGAATATATCTCCCACAAAAAGTCTTCTATCCTTACAGAGAAGTCACAAAAGACAAATGTTTTATCTGACTAACGCTGATCTGTTGCTACTTGTTTGTCTGCATTTGCACTGTGCTAATCATCTCTGAGTGCTAACTTATGTGGCGGTGTTCTCTCTCTGTCTTTCTGTGTTTTGCTGTCCTGTGTCTTTTCTCCCATCTTGCTCTGCTTTCTATCATCTGTCATCTTTTTTGTGGTTGCAGCTGCTACCAATGAGGTGGAGAGAGGTTAGTCTGTTCTTCTCTCTGTCCTTTCTGTCCCTCTCTCCTTCCTAACTTCCCTCATTTCCTGTGCTTTATCCACGGGAATGCTACAGATTCACCATACTGTATGCAGTCGTGCTCCGTGTTAGCAGTGCATGTCTTTGATGTATAAAAAGACCACTCTCAGATTTCTGTGGTTATACTGCTTGCAGCTTCACGCATACATGTGATGACCATTCCAGGTGAATGAGCTGAAATTAGAGGAACTGGCAATAATCTATATTTTTGAAAGTAGAAATCCCATTAAAATACCCAAACTTACTAACATCTAGACTGCATTTATTCCATCCACTCCTCCAGAACAATCAAAATATATATTTTCAGTTTTAAAAGAAGGCTAATTTTCTAAACAGTCACACATTGTACTTGTTATCCAGATTTACTTAAATGGTGCATTTGGTGCCGACTATTTTCAGCGGAACATTTGGGGGTCCTGTGAGTATTTGTTTGATTGTACGATAGACTGAAATAGACTCAAACGTGCGTGTTTAATGCTTTAAAGCTGTTTGGTTGAACAATGGAGGCTTTTGGTATTGTAGGAGTTATATTAAGAGCCATTTGAGTTTGTTTGAGTCTTTTTTGGACCATAACAAAAACATACTGAGTTACATCTTATCTTTTTAATAAAGGTCATTTTAATGTTCCACACCTAGGAATGAAAGTCTGGGACAATAAGCCAGTCTGCTTTCTGAAACGTAAATATCTAAAGTGGTATGTAAAAGTCCTGGGCTACCACTCATTTCTTTATATTTATATAAAACAAGAGAAAGGTGCAGAGATTTATTAAAACAGGCACCAACATAACTTAGAATACAGACTGTTGTACCTCTTTCCTGATCTCCTCTGTACCTACTGACAAAGATTTTAACCAAAAATTTCAAATTTGGGTTTGCTTTTGTTGGTGGACCTACACCTTTTCATGCCTGTCAGACTGTGCCGTCTTTGGCATTTTTCGTAGACTATAATGTCAGTGTGTTTTGTGACAGTCTGTTAGTAACAAAAGCCTAAATATAAAGTTTAAAATTGGTTCTTTGTGTGATAGAACACACATAGGTAACTCGAGTTAAGTGCTTTTTTATGCTTGAATAATCCAGAGGTCAGTATAAATTGTATAATAAACTGAAAAACAAAAACATTTCTGAATGAAAACAAGTGGAAAAGTGGACAGCGTCCAAAGGATGATTTCAGAAAGCCCGGAGAATTAAAAACACTTTAGAAACAAAAATTACTTCTGGCTTCAGAAACTCTGGCTGCTGGAAGCAAAATGTGAAGAAATGATGGGTGACTCAAGACTTTTGCACAGTATTGTACTGTACATTAACCACCCAAAGTTCCTTTTTAAGGAACTAAAAACTTCCTTTCAGGCTTATGGTTTGCAGGCATTTCAACCACAGTGCAATGATTTCTAAAAATTAAACAAACTGGTCCTCTGGTGTATGAAAAAGATATTTTAACACATAAAACTATGTTATACTGCCACTGCACCATCTGCTCTATTATTTCCTTTGCAGCTTTCTTAATGTGAACAAAAAAACAAACAGTTTATACAGCTCTAAATGTTTAAATTGCCTGAAATAAAACGTGGTGAGTATTTTGCCACTGAGTAATGTTTGGCTCAAGGTTCATTTCTACACATACGACAGGACCTTTGAGGCTTCTCTGGAGCTCATTTCACATCCTAAAAAGTCGTGGGGGGGAATAGACCAATATTTATCACATTTAGATCGTGATATTGTGACAAAAACTCACATGTAAATAAGAAGCCATCAAAGTAAACAAGCAAGTACTCACAGTCTTTTAACAGCTCTCTTAATGACAGCTTGTCTTTTAAAGCCATTATGCTTTTCTGTCATACCCAAATGTTTGGAAAGGGGAAGAGATAATCCTAATATGATCATCTCAGTCAGACAGCTCTGTCTTTGAGTGCAGAATCCCCACCCACCTGCTGTTTGGGATGGTCAGCCAATCAGCAGGCTCAAAGGGAGGCTGGCCTTAAATTGAGAAGAGCTAAATTTACATATTTCAGACAGTAGGTAAACTAAGTGGTTGCACCAAAAACATGTATCAGATGAATAACTATTGTTACTGAAATGTGAATTATTAAAAACAACATTTTATATGCATTAAGCAAGTCTGACTGCTTTTAAGTCCGTGAGCGAAAGAAATCACTGTCTAAATGAAGGGCTTAAAAGCACAAACATCTCCTGCTGTTTCACGCTTATACTTATTAATCCCTAGAGGGTTGTGTAATTATTCCCAGCGTGGACTTCAGGAGTCAAGGAAACTGGTTTATTCCCTCATCAGTGATTCATTTGGAGTTCAGAGTTTCAGGAAGATCAGGATACTCTCTGGAGCATCAAGATTCCCAGCACTGAAATCATT
>NW_024582471.1:1296281-1307001 GCF_018398535.1 Haplochromis burtoni
AAAGTCACGGATTTTACACAAGCTATGTTCACAAAAGCTAGAAAGGATCACTAGCGCGTCTTGCACAATCATCCAGCGATGGGAAGGTCTGTGTCGAGGCCTTAAATGGCGACAAGTAATGGCAACATAATAGCAAACAGGTGTGTGGGCCAAGGGCGGGAGGCCGCAATGAGCTCCGCCCAGGCGGAGCGCCCAAGGAGAGAGAGAGAGCAAAAACAAAAACACATGTAGCCTTGCGGTCCGGCAGACACAGGGACCATGACAATCTGTGCCTCCCATCAGATTTTCTAATTTCACTGTGTCGGAATATTTATCATTAAACTCTCATTGGCATGCAGACACAGTTAGTGACTGGCTGGTGAACGTAGTGGAGCGCTTAGCTGCTAAAGAGTCAGATTTCCTTCAGGGGTTTGTAAAGATTCATCTCCAGTTTGTGCTCCTCATGTATTAGCATACATTTAGATCACAGCAGCAACACCAACCATCAGGTTTGCCTTTCAATTTCTCTTCTAGAGAAACCAAACAAAACAGAGTTAAAGTAGGTGAAATCATGTGAATGCACGTATTAACAGGAACTCTCACAACAAGTTTGTGATGCTGATTTAATTTCAGGTTTAAGTAGGCAGGTATAAGTAGGGGTCACAGAAGTACACACATGCTTTGTTTAAGTTGAAGATGCAGATACTTGTGTTTAAAAATTGATCTCTTTACCCAAGTGAGAGTGAAGTAAGAGGAAGGCAAAGTTTATTTCAATTTAAACTCTAATGATATTGTTTTTAATTTGAACAGCTGTGATGTAGAATTTGCTTTGCCTGTATTGCAGATGATTCAGCCTCCACAACTAAACAGAAAGAGTATATTCTCAGGTTAAAGTGAGATTTAGCAGGTTGGGCTGTGGGGGAAATAATCACTTAGAAATCATTTTTATTTTGAGCATAACCAGATTTTCTTTGTGTTCAGGCTGCGATTAGCTGAGCCGAACTGAATATAAATATAAGTAAATCTTTAACTTTCCAGTCCTTCATTTTAGAAATAATGTCTGTCTTCAATCTTTCTCCATCTCAGAGTGAAGTTAGCTTTCATTCTTTTCTCTATCCAGGAAATACAGCAGCTGAACCTTTAGCTAGCAACACACTGTGTGACAAACTGCACACAAACAGTTTGAGTGTTCGCTGATGTTTGTGGAGCTGAGCTGTGAACCTTAAAAACATTATTTCCTTTATGCTCGTTGGATGCTGATGTACTCCGACCACAACTTACAGACATCTGCACAAACGTGGATGTCTTGGCCTGCTTTAACCCCAGAGTAAAGAGTTATAAAAGATCTATAGATATTCTGTGCAGTGACTTGAAATAATAACTCCCCTTAAATATCTGAAAGCTAAAGTTTGTTTTGAAAATGTAAGGAGTAAAAGCAGAGATATTTGTGTACACATATAGGAAGTAAAAGTGATAAGTTTTCAGAAAAATAAATACACAACTAAAGTACATATACCTGAAAATGACTTGACAATTCTTACAGCAGGTGAAAAGAACTATGTGCACTTGTAGGCCACTAACATGGAGATCCTGCTGTGTTTTCAGATTGCTACCGATGAGGACAGTGGCGTGTTGTTGTATAAAGGGGATAATGATCACATTGCCATGGAGCTGTACAGGGGACGCCTCAGGGTCAGCTACGACACTGGATCCTATCCTCCTTCTGCTATATACAGGTATACAGAAAGCCCGTTCCCTGGCTCCACGTTCACATGATGGATGATACAGATGTCTGAAGTGAATTTCTCCCTCGTGTCTCTCTCTCGCTCTCAGTGTGGAGACAGTGAATGATGGTAATTTCCATGCCGTGGAGTTAGTAGCATCAGATCAGACTCTGTCTCTGTCCATCGATGGCGGGCCGCCCAAATCCATCAACTCCCTCAACAAGCAGTCCACACTCAATATAGATTCTCCACTTTATGTGGGAGGTAAGGACTCAGCGCTATGTATATTCTTAATGGCTGTGTCTGTGTAAGTGTTGTAGAACAGATAGATATCGTAATACTTATACAAATTATAGTATAAATACTTAGATTTAAACATTATGTACAGGTGGCCAGAGGCTAGGTGTGAAGCATCAAGTCATAAAAAGCTTTCACGTTGAGTTTGGACCTGATTTTATTTCCATACACACAAAAATATAATTAAGATGATCTTTAATCATCTTAAATGAGGTGCTGAGATACTTCTGTCTTCATGCAGGGATGCCAGAGCGAGCCTCGGCTTCTGGCGGTCTGTCGGCTCTACAGCACAGCTCGGGTGGCCGTAATGGCACGAGCTTCCATGGCTGCCTCCGTAACCTCTACATCAACGGGAAGCTCCAGGATCTAGGAGCTGGGCTTGAAGCGGGGCTCCCAGGATCTGGAACCACCCAGAGTACCACCAGAAAGTGGTTGGGCAATGGGGTGGAGCCGGGCTGTCAGCCGTGCCAGAGAGGGGCCTGCGTCCAAGGTGACTGCCACCCAACTGGACACCGCGGTTTCACTTGTACATGCCACGCAGGCTGGACGGGAACTTTGTGTGACCAGCAAGTTAGCAACCCCTGTGATGGCAACAAGTGAGTGTTTCTGCGCTTCGTCTAAAACCACAGCTAGTGCAATGGCTCTCAAAGAGAGACCACGATTTGTCTGTCCAGTTCTTTACGTTCTGTATTCCCCTCTTCCACCCTACAGGTGTATCCACGGTACCTGCATCCCAATCAACTCCTATTCCTACTCCTGCCGCTGCCAGCCTGGCTTTGCTGGTGTCCTCTGTGATGAGCAGGACCAGGATGCAGCTAACCCCTGCAGCCTGTCTCGCTGCAAACATGGCAAATGTAGAGTGTCAGGCCTGGGCAAGGCGTACTGCGAGTGTAACAGCGGATATACAGGAGAGGCGTGTGACAGAGGTAAGCGAAACACGGATGCCTGTTCGGTGCACTACCTTAATTCTTCTAAAAATAATAATCTAATACTCCAGTGGGCTTCTTTTAACAAAGTCTGAGCTTCTCTGTTACTTGCTAACTCTCTTTAAAGTGTCTCAGCAGCGTGTGTCTCAAAGTGTTTAATCTCTCTGCACTGACGCTTCTAACCTGTCGCTTTTTCAACTCAGCATCTCCTGAGCCTCCTCTTAATCCCACACGAGGGGTTACTCAGGTGAGACCACCTGATCGCATGTTAACATCAGCTTTTCTTTACTAATTTTCCCTCCTGCATGCAGCCCAGCAAACCTCTCATCAGTATACTTGCTGTCACCTCATGCAACATATAGCATGAAAAGTTCCAGCTTTTTATTTTTTTTCCCCACTGTAATGGAGCGCCGCAAACTCTGCAGAATAATAAAACCTTTTTTAATACTAATTTTAGCATTACAGGAATACATTTTTGCAAAGGTAACATGGCTTTATATTAGTGGAATTATATCCCAGGACTGGTAAATCAGAAAGAACCAAGTCTGTCTGTGTATCGAGGGCATTTCCTTTTCTGAGCTGGATACTACTTTTGTCAACTCATTTCACAGATTTATCAACAGTGTAAGATTCAGCTTAACAGCTCTTGACCAGTTGCCCTCACATCACATGTGTTGAAGGTGCCTAAGATGCTAGTGTTGAATCTCTGCAGTTTGTAAACAGACCAAGTCTGGGAGATGATGATACAATCATTTACATGCTGCAGAGAGCTTCTTCCCATCTAGATAGTAATGGCTGCACAATGAGGATCATCCTCTTTGATTTCTCAAGTGCATTTAACACAATCCAACCGCTGCTGCAGTAGAGAAGCTACAGAACGTGTCAGTAAACACATCCACCATCTAATGGATTACTGACTACCTGACAGATGCAAGACTGAGGAGAGCTGTCTGCTGTGTTGATGAGCAGCACAGGAGCTCCACAGGAGAATTACACTGTAATTCTGTTTACCTACAAAAACATTAAGGTAGATACATTAGAACAAGTCATATTTTTTCAGGACTATACTATACAAAGCAAAACTATACATATATAGCATGTGTAAAAGTACATACACATTACTTAAGGTATAATTATTTCTTCATTATTTCTTCATTTCCTTTTACCCCGTTATTGTAGTGTTAAATATTTGTAAATAATTGCGTTGTAATTTCAAATAAAATACACACATGGCAGGCCAGTTTTTCAGGCTGAGCTATTCAGTGTGTGCAACAAATTGATGGGCCATTTGAGGCGATTGAAGTGTACTTTGCTGCGGTCTGTTGGCGGAGCAACATCAGAGCTGATGACACCAACAGACTGAATAAACTAATTAGGAAACCTGACTTGAAGCTGTGGTGGAGATGAGGTCACCGTCCATCATGGATAATCCTGACGAGCTCCGGGCCCAGCCGCTGCTTACTGGATGGCGGTGAAGGACAGACCGACTCAGCTCCACTGACACAAAACCAGATACAGAAAGTCTTTCATACCACATACTACGAGTCTTTGTAGTAGTGTAGTAGTATCACTTCGATGTTACTACCAAATTCCTAAATATGAAACAAATAAAGTGTTTGATTGACAAAAATCAAGTTTTCAGCTGTCGAGTTGTTAAAAAGGCTTCTAGAAAAAACTTTCTTTTACATCTGAATTTAGTTGAACCAGCAGCAGACATCGACTTCTACTAAACTAACGCCATTGAACCAAATTAAACCCGAAAGTTTTATGAACAGTTCACTCAGCAGTTTATTTCTAGAAAGGGTTTTTCTTTATTCTTCATATTCGTGCCATTTTTTCCTCTTCTTGCTCTTCTTGCTGTCCTCTTTGTGTCATTGGTGTACTGACTTGTTGTGTTGCTGCTTTTACCATTAAGATTGCCTGTCATTTGAACACAATAGAGCACTCCTGTTTGAACATTTCATTCCCACAAAACTCTTTTTTTTTTTTTTTTTTAAAAATCCAAACAGTAGTCGTATCATTCATTCCTAATATATTTCTTACTTTGTTGCCAAAGCCGGACAACCTTTTCCCATGATGTGCAGAATTGGTGGAGTTCTCAGTAAAAACTTTGGACACCTTGCAAATATTCTTTCTGTTCCTTGTGTCCGCAGAGGTGGCCTGCCGAGGGGAACGGGTCCGAGATGTCTACCAGAGACAGCAAGGCTACGCGGCGTGCCAAACCCAGGAGAAGGTCTCCCGTTTAGAGTGTCGAGGCAGCTGCCCGGGGGGAGCAGAAGGACAGGGCACCTGCTGCACCCCCCTTCGCAGCAAACGCAGGAAATACACGTTCCAGTGCACTGACGGGTCTTCTTTTGTCCAGGAAGTGGAGAAAGTTGTCAAGTGCGGCTGTACAAAGTGTTCTTCATAAAAAAAAAAAGAAAGAAAAAACAGAGACGACACCCTCAGCAGATTTTTCTGTTCTCCAGACATGTTCTGTGTTCCTGCTCGCCTTACTTGATCCCCCACCCCCTGTTGTCCAAGATCCCAATTCCCCGTGAGGAAACCATGCACAGTACCCCCCACCACCTTTTTTTAAACCCTTAAAAAACAAACAAAAAAAAGTTTCTTTTCTTGTCAGTGCTGGACTGATGATTGATGCTTCCTCGGTGGGGATGTCGAATTGTATTGTAAAGTACGAAAACAGACTTATTTTTTATTATGAAGTGGCGAAAAAGACAAAAAAAACACACACACACACACAGAAGTTGACTTTTTCCTTTTATCTACTTCTTTTTGTTGGTCATGATGACTCTAATGGTGTGCCACACTTGTCTCTTCCCTGGAGGACTGACGTGTCACTGACAGCTGACCACTTCCTGACCACAGACTTCCTGCTTCCTGTCCCCCAGTTGTGTGTTTTAGGAGTAACCTTAGTACCACAGACTCACCACTAGGAGGAGCTGCGTTAAGGCACTGGGAGAGGGCGAGCAGTGACAACCTTCACAAGAAATCACCACTGCAGTCTGCAGTCTCCCTTTTAACAGACCTCCTGAACCCTCTGAGACTGTGTGCATGATCCTACACACAGCTGTGCTCAATCATGTGCTATTTTCTACAGCTACTGAACAACACACACAAACACAAACACACATAAATACTCTCACCTATAGAGGTAAACCTATTACCTGCCAGGATAAACACACTTCAGTCCGTTTATTCTGCCCCCAGTCATGAATGACAAGTATTTATTGTATCATAAATACCTGTACTTATTCAGTAGATTCCCCATGTATCAATCTGATTCTTTTAATATATATTAATTTATACAGTATTTGTCCTTATTTTTGTATTAAAAAGACATAATCTGTCAAGATAGCTGAACTAACAAAATGGTGAGAAGTTGTTTTTTCCTTTTTTTTTGGATCACTGAAACTATTGTGCTTGCCAGAGACCTTTAGTTACATTTTAATCTGCAAATGTGACGTGAAGACATTGTATATTTTTGTCGCGTTTCCTGGAAGTTTGTACTGTGCCATTACCAGAAGGTCTTTATATTAGAGTATAAATGTATAGATAATTTCCCTACCTATGTATTTCACACACAGATCTTGTGAGTAGCATTGACCCTAGAGGATGCTTAGGACTGTTTTTACCTTTTTAACAAATTTATGCTTAAAGAATACTGTGACTTTTTTCTAAATGAAACTACTTTGTTAGCCCCTTGGTCTCCGATGTTAACATGTTGCTGCTAAGTTTTTGTACCGTAGACTTGGATCCTGATCTGTATGTTATATAGAACTTCCTGCTCCTACTGTACGGGGGGCACCTTGTGTAACAGATAAATATGTCCCCCCCTCCACCACTACACATGTGCATTGTGCTTTATATTTCCCCGTCTCCATCCCCAGACTAATGTCAGTTCCCTGACTGATGTTTGTTTATTAAACACAATATTTACCTCACACTTCTCAGCTTTGCTTTTCTGTCACACTAAGAAACACCGAGGAGAATGATTATTAAAGACTGGAGGTCAATAATGTGAAAAATAAACTCCCATTATTTTGAATTTTGTTTGCGTAGTGCAGAAAATCGAGACTACACCGGAAATCCTCACCTGTACCCCGTTTCATCCCCTTTCTTTAACTTGTTAGATATTTAATCATCTTAATTGTTTTTCATTTTCTTTTAGTGTTTCTGAGGAATTCAGAGCATACACATAACAATTAGAACAATTTTATTCTTGCTATATTTTACCAATACATGTTTTCCGAGTAGAGTATTCTTCCATAAGAGTTTGGTTTTGTTTTTCTTTTTAAGTTTCTAGCTCAGCTGACTCGTAGAGTGGCATACAGGAGGGGGGATATAAATATATTTATTTATTTATTAAATAAATAAGATGTGCATTATTCCTAAAAAGAAAAAAATGAATACCTACATTTATATTCATCATTTCTGCTTGCAGTGCAGTCGTTAGCTGTCTTAACCAAAGGTTGTATCAGACCCATGGTCGTAAGAAGTCAGGTAAGTAAAATGGTAGAGACGTAAAAAAAAAAAAAAAAAGCAGTTACGTTTACCGCAAGCTCAGCATTCGTTGTTAAATGTTACAGTTTTGTATTTTCAGCCCTGGTGTTACTGTTTAGAAAGGTTTGGATTCAGTTTAGGCTAGTTTCAGTGTTAGTTTTAAAGGGATTTTTGTTTTTCTTGCTTTTCTTATTATTATTATATGAAGAGTGTTTGTCCAGCTAAAATTTGGAAAAGTTAAAACAGGTATTACAATAAAGACACAACACTTTGTGAGGCTGGGTATTTGCTTGTTTAGTTATCTCATGTCTCATCAAACAAATGCGTCATACTCGCTGTGTTGTCAAAAACTACAAGTAAGGACATTTACTGCAAATATTTGTATTTTGTTTTTATTTCAAAAAATCATTTCAGTTAGTTTTCAAGTGTGGGTGTTGTTTGTTTGTTTGTTCATTTGTTTGTCTGTCTGTCTTTTAGGTTAAATAAAGCCACACCTAGTCTTAGCTTTTAATATAGCTCTAGATCAGGTTAATAACATTCTAATCAAAGCAGGGTTTCCATGGAAACGCATTTCATCTTTACCACATTTCTTACTAAACCTTCAGTGAAAATTTGATGTTTAATTAATCAGATCTTTAGTTCCAAGAATCAGAGGACACACATCACACAAGGGAACAAATGTGCAAGCTTTAGACCTCCAGCATCTGTTTGAAGTCCATGGCTATATCCAGCCAGCGTGGCCAGTTTGTCTTTCAGCTATAGGTGACCTCTAGACCACCTGAAGGTTTTTATGTCATGAGCTGTCAGTGGAAGCAATGGACACAAGATTTAAAAAATACTCAGTTTCACTGGTTAGTCCTGAGTATTTTAGGTGTATGTGCTCGTCAATAATAATGAGGATGACTTACATGCAAATTTTTTTTCATAAAAATTGAAGGTTAGACCGTGACCATGAAATCTATTCGCAGTTCATCTTTCTTTTTCTCTGCTGACTAAAACAAACTGTCAAATTAATTCCAGTAAAAACAACTTTGAATGTTTCGTGTAACTACACAGTTCAGCAGTGCCATCTACGGTTTGTGTTGCTTAATTACAAATGATTCTTTCACTGTCAACTTCTGATTTGTTCTCCAATAAAAGAGAAATTTTATGATTGATGGCTGTACAAATAAATCTGATGTCACCTGATCTGGTTACAGCTGGGACTGACTATAGTCGAGGCTACGCAAACCCACTCAGCGGTAAAACAGTAACACAGCAGCCTCGGTCATCTCTTTGGAGGCGCTCCAGCCTTGCTCTTTGCCCAGTCTGTCGTAGTCAAAAGATGGGAAGTCCCCACACTGCTCCTCAGGGTTGAAATATCCTCCTCCTCCTATACAATACTAAAAACAGGGTTTTTACACCATGTGTACTCACACAATATAGGCAGATGTGTGACGACTGATTACTCACATGTTCAGTGTTGCAACCGACAGTCGGCTTGACACCAGAGCAGATAGCCATGGCCGCAGATTCCCAGTTTATTGCTCTGAAAGTGATGAAGCCTGGTTCAAACTCCCCTTTCATTCAAACAAACAAACAAATTAAATAATTAAATAAACATTCATATGACAACTGGTTTAATTAATAGAGTACTTTCATAAATACTTAAAAACTCTGTTATTCATTTTGTGTTGCAAGTTTAAACAACTATTTTATGTGTAAAATATGTAAAAGACTCTTATTACACATTAATTGTCTAATTAATTGTCTTCTAATGATCCAAATTATCATTTTCAATCTGATTAAATGAGCTTCTTACTTCTTGGATTGGGTCCATACAACTTTTTGGTGGACTCCGCGTCTCCGTGGTCGTATATGATGGGAATAGCTGGCCCTCTGTCACTGCATGTTCCAACTTTGTATCTCACCGGATATTGCTGCAACAGTGTTGGGGGGGTTTGTCATGAGTGTGTATGTATGGACACACACTCACACAGAAACACACATATATATGTATAAAAGTAAAGAGTAAAGCCTCTGAAAATTGATCCAGTGGTTTATATTCTGCAGTAAAAAAAAACGTCTTCCAAGAACATTTTGAAGGGGATGGCAGGATCAGAATTTGGCATAAACAACATGAAGGCGTGGCTCCATCCTGTCTTGTATCAACAATTAAGCCTGGTTGTGATGCAAAGGTGGTGTAATATTTTCTTGGCACACTTTGGCCACAAGGAATTGAGGCAGCTCAGAAGGCAAAGGGGATCCAAGTTGGTATCAACTAAGTATCTCTAATAAAGTGACCAGTGAGTCATCCTCCTGTTCAGTTGTGCTCTGGGGTCTCTCACTTCTCTTTCTTTTCTGGTTAGAACCAGAGGAGGAAGTAGCAGACACGTTCACAGCCTTTATTTCTCGGGACAAGTATACCATTGATGCAGCAGACAACTAACGATCTTTTCACAGGAATTTTTGAAACTTTAAAACGTTCCACCAACGTTCCACCTTGGGAAACGGCTGATTTACTACAGAATATAAACTACTGGATCAATTTTCAGAAGCTTTTCCTCTTGATCATTTATGTTTTTGAAATTTACAAATTAATAAATTCTTCAGAGCTTTAATTACCTTGAACAGCTGAAAGAGATTTCCTCCGTACAATGTGAGGAACTGGTTTTCAGTGTGGTAGCGGAGGATGGCTGCAGCTTCTTGGTTCCAGTGCTCCAGCGGCAACTTGTTGGGAATGTGCCACACAGACATGTCCTCAGCTGTTATATCATAGTAACCTGGATTCTGTGTGAGGGTACACACATAGTTATGACTCAAATTAACACTTCTGGCCCAGTTAACTTCTTTTGCATCACAAATTGCTCCATTTTGCTTTTCAAATATTTTGCTTTTCTTTTCAAATAGAATTTTTGTGACATCCCACGCCCACCTGCACCGAACCAATTCAGTGACATAAGCTGGAACTGTAGCTTATAACCAGCTAAAATATACTATAATATCAAAAGTGTTTGACACTAAAGTGAATATTTTTTCCTATGGTAAATATTTTATCTATGATATTAATTGGTGTTTAATACTGTTATTTACATCATGGTTAAGATACACAATCAGACGATAAACCAAGGAATTTAATTGTTGCTTCTTCTTGTTGTATCCTGTGAGCATTTCTGTCTAAACAATTCATCTGGCAAGAAACTGATGAGTTTCCAACAAACTAACCACAGCAGTGTGTTGCATTTTATGATCTCACAATCAGTTTTAAGTAAATTAAGTAAAGTGCTTCAGTTAATGTTACTTTCCAGCACT
>NW_024582471.1:1307021-1308297 GCF_018398535.1 Haplochromis burtoni
AAACTAACCACAGCAGTGTGTTGCATTTTATGATCTCACAATCAGTTTTAAGTAAATTAAGTAAAGTGCTTCAGTTAATGTTACTTTCCAGCACTGTTTTTACCACCACGGCTGATTTTACCTTAAAGTCATCAGCAGTGGCGCTCTCTACTGTTCCAAAGGTGTTTCTGTTGGACCAGTTTCCATCTCCATCAGGCAGGTCAGCATTGTTGCCCTGCTGGCTGGACCAGCGATCGCCGGCTGTGCACCTTCCGTAAATGCTGTTCTCATGGACGCTCGCCACCAGCGTCCATCCGCCTCCAGCTGTGGTCATGTCACAGTAAGTCTGGTACAGCATGCCATTAGCTGTGGTGAGGTAGTACACCCCATCTGGAAACAAAGTATTAAGAAAACATAGTTTCATTTTAAGAGGGTAGAAATATCCTGAATGTTGCCCGTTAAATAATTATGACTTGTGATTTGTGTGATTGCATTGTCCTCACCTTCATATTCACCATATCGGTCCTTGATCTCTTTACAGCTTCTTGCAATATAAGTGAATCTGTTCCTGAGTTTCTTCAGCTGTTCAAAGTCTTCTGTCTCACGTGTGGTTTCTGTGCATTTTTCTGAAAACAAAGTCAAGAAAATGTAAGAAAGTACACATGTAAAGCAATCTGGAGATTTGCAGTTGTGTGAAAAATATAATAGAAAACAATTTGGTCCTTTAAGTTAGGTTCATACTACTTCAGATAAACAACAACACATATTATAACATGTCTGTGTCGGAGTGTGGCTTGTGGCTCAGCTGCAGCGGAGGGGTGAAGCAATGGGTTCAGGGTGTGGTGTCAGTTGAGGCTGACTCACATACCTGACCTCCATCATCTGATCATGTCTCCCCTTTTGAGGATGTTGCCGGGACCAGGGAACGAGCCGTGTGTGGTGCTGAGCCAAGAAGGCAACTGGAAAGCTCAGCAGTGAAAAGCGCACAACATCTTTTTTCCCACATGGAAAAAAGTGACATGGTGTAAGATGTTTTGAGTTGTTGTTCATCTGAGGTTGTATTTACCTCATTTTAAGACCTGCTAAGGATCGATTATTTTTATTATGTCCTGATAGGTGATAAGTGTCAGATGGTGTATTTTCTTGTCGCTACGTGTATGTGTGCTGTATCACTGAAAGCTAATAGAAATAGTTGAAACGTTTTCATATTACCTATTTGTGAAGAAGTAAAATCTGCAAAGGATACTTGTTCCAAAAATACCAGACTCACAAAAAGCAAAATTATGCGATGTAACAT
>NW_024582471.1:1308317-1311134 GCF_018398535.1 Haplochromis burtoni
TTCATATTACCTATTTGTGAAGAAGTAAAATCTGCAAAGGATACTTGTTCCAAAAATACCAGACTCACAAAAAGCAAAATTATGCGATGTAACATCTCTGTGGGTGAAAAAAATACATATTAGGTGCTTGATGATAAATGTTATCTGACACAACACATCAAAATATGGAAGCTTGTTTCCACCTCTGGGGAAAAAAGGCATCCATATGTCAAAATTTCAGGTTATTATCTCAAAAGTCAGTATTATTTTTTTGAGTTTTGACAAATATGTAGAAATATTTACTTTCTTTCCTGAACAGAAACATTTTTTTTACTGCTTGAATGTTTATGTTTAATTTCTAACATCTCAGAGAAGTCTAGTGTTCTCAAAACTGGGTGTAAAACATGAATTCAGCAGGAATTTGTCTGATAAATAAAAACATGATTTTTCATTTTTAACAAATTTGAGGCATTTTTTAAATATTTGTGTGTTCTTCTAGTTAACGATAGACGGTCTAATAAATTTATTACGCTCTGCATCTCAAAATCTGAACTCACTAGCTCAAATGTCTGAGAAAATAACTTGAATTTTCTGCTGAACTTAAGTCAAAACTTCAAGATAAATTATTTGTAAAATATTTCTGCATGGCAGCAAAAAAAGTGAAATGACTAAATGAACTAAATAAATAAAAGAGTTTTTCAGTAGCCGTAACAAGCAGAATATTTAGTTAATTCATCTCCACCTCAAGAAACCTAAGTTTAAAAAAAACAAATAGTAATAATGCGTGTGCTTGTTTTATTCACCTTTGTTTGTTTGAATAGGTCTTGAAGATTATGAAGCTCATTTCTTAAGAAAGAAGAAAGGAAATTAATAATTCTTGGTCAAGAATAACTTTTTTTTTTTTTGTATTTTAGTGCTAGTTATGTTTTAGCTTCTTCGGTTCTTGTTATTCACGTCCCGCTTTATTTTCCTCTGGAGTCTTATGTGTAGTTTTACTTCCTCCCATGTCTGATTGTTTTTATTGCCTGGGTCTAGTTTGGCCCATGTGTATCTGCTTGCTCTGATTGGCCTTCGGTGTGAATATTTAGAGCCCTGTCTTTCCTGTTTTCATCACCAAAGTCTTTCCTCTTCTCGTCTATGCTGCCTCTTGTGTTCTTGGAATTTTTAGTTTTCCTCAGCTTGTGGATTTTTTGGACTTGTGCAATTGAGCTGAATAAGTTCCTTTTTTTTTCTTTTTTTTTTGCTTACTTGGACATTGTCATATAAGCCTTGAATATATAAGCATAAAAACTATGTTCAAATCAACTTCAATTCAAATCATGAAAATTTCAAGCGCATCCAGTGATCATGAATAAAAAAAAGAAAGAAAATAAACTAAATGTTCTTTCACCATTATCACCAGAGAGACGATCCAAGTTCGACTACACAAAATTTATCCTTCAACTTCCCCCATATGTGACAGATGTAAAACATCAGAGAGCACATTGGCTCACGCTTTCTGGCATTGCCCCTCATTGACCAATTTTTGGTCCAAAATATTTGATTGGTACTCTAAAGCTTATGGGATTTCCATCTCACCCAATCCAGAAATTGCAGTTTTTGGCTGTGTACGTTCCAGAACTATCCCTGCGACTGTGCGGGTGCCAATCGACCTCGGAATGATGATTGCGAAAAGACTTATTCTAAAGGAATGGAAGTCCGCTGCTCCTCCCTCCTTCAGTGTCTGGCTCAATGACATGTTATCAGTCATTCAGCTGGAAAAAGTTCGATACCTGCAAACACCTGCAGCAAATGTTTTCTCAAAATCCTGGACTCCGTTTTGTTCTCATCTTGAGAAAGCTCACGTTGTATAAACATGTACCATGGCACTGCAATTTCCCTGTTTATTACATATTCATGACATTTAATTCATTATGGATACTGGTAGTTTCTAATTTTAATGTTTTCTTTCTTTTTTCTTTTGTCTTTCCCTATTGATTATTATTATTGTGCTATTTCTTGTCCTATCATCTCAGCGCCTGAGCTGTATTTGTTTGTTGATGGAGTTTTCTATGCTGAAAAAATTAAAATAAAATATTGAAAAAAAAAAAAACAGCTAACCAATTTCATTTTCAACAAAACAGTGAGTGGCGACGGGGAAATATAAAGCATGATGCACACGTGTAGTGTGTTAGTTAAACTATCTTGTAAATATGTCTTTAACACAAAAAAGATTAATGTTTAACAATACAGGAGAGGGTGTGTGTGTGTGTGTGTGTGTGTGTGTGTGTGTGTGTGTGTGTGGTGTGGTGTGTGTGTGTGTGTGTGTGTGTGTGTGTGTGTGTGTGTGTGTGTGTGTGTGTGTGTGTTCGCGTTCAGCTGGTCAGAAAATGACCATGTTTGAGCAGTGATGCGTTCAAACGACTTCTTCTGACAGAGTTCTTCAAACTCTCTCTGTCATGTGAGCCAAACTTTCTCTTCATATTCTTCTGTCATGTGAATAAGTCTTATTCCTACTGCAGACTTCATGAGACAATTTAAATAGTGGAGAAACAATCTGGAAATTAAACAACTCGGATTTAATTGTCAGTCACTGAAAAAAATTTTTTTAAGAGCATTGTCAGCTTCACTGACTGTGAGTATCTTTCTTTGTTGCTTTTATAAACATATAGAGCAATTCTTTATCAATCACGTTGAACCTCATTGTCCTGCTGTGAATTTTCATGTAAAATCTCTTCAGGGGAAAAAAAACAAACACGGGTTTTAAACTAATTTCTGTTTTAATAAAACACATGTAGTTTATTGTGTCAGATTGGCAGTCTGTCCGGAGTGTACCCCACTTCACGACCCATAGTACCT
>NW_024582471.1:1318659-1378891 GCF_018398535.1 Haplochromis burtoni
TCCCCTCGCACGGTTTATTTCTCCGAATTCAGCGTTTTTGCTTCACAACTAAAGCGAGCAGTTTACTTTGTGCACTAACATGGACTCGAGTCAACCAGCGCCACCTCTGGCCAAGTGCCACAGCCTACAGCCAGATCAACTTGTGACACACATCTGCAGCACGTTTGAATTCGTGTCATGCACAGTGTTGGGACTAACGCGTTATTAAGTAACGCGTTACAGTAACTACGTTATTATTGTGGTAACGAGCACGGTAACTAGTTATTATGCCAAAATCAGGAACGCGTTACTCGTTACTGGGATTTAGATAGGCTCGTTATTCGTTACTTCGTGTGGTGGCTATCGCGGAGCTTCCACAGATTCAGTAACATTAGCAAGTGGTGGAGGCCAGCAGGTGGATGAAGGAAAAGGGGAGGCAAGAGGAGAGACCCGAAGCGGCCGCCCGTCCGAGTGTCAGGTGAACTGAACTTCAGGTAAGAAGTTATGACCTGCAGTCTCTCTGGGTCAGATATAAACCAAGTTTAGTTGGAGTTTATTTTCGTTATGTTGACTTTTTCGTACTGCGTGCTAGCTAGCATGACGGGGTTTCTATACAGCTGGGTGGGTGCTATGTTACTGATGTTGAACTTTATTTTGTTCATACGGTTAATTATTAGAGTTGCCAACCGTCCTAAAAAACGGAATCGTCTCGTATTCAGAGAAAATATTACGCGTTTCGTATTGAGGTGAAAAGGAACAGTTTGTCCCGGACTTCAGCTACAATGAAAAAGACACAAAGCTGGAGTTATTCTGTGTCTTTGCTGCACAGCTGCCTCTTCTTCTCTCATTCTCTCCCCCTCCCTCTCCTGTTGCTACTTTAATCATGAAACTGATCAATGATCAGCTGATCGGCTTTTCCCTCTTGTTTATTTATCGTCCGCTTTGCGCCAGAAAGAGGAAACCACCGGATGTCACGTTAAACAACAGCAGCACGTTTGATCAGCTGTTGTTAGAATTTATTTAATATTACTTTCTAGTATCAGCTGATGTTTGCTGGAGCCACAGCTGTAAAGCTGGATATGTGGTGGTTTTGTCCCAGTCCAGCCCTGTATGCAGCTCATCTGCAGTCTGGTGTTGCCTACATCTTCCTATTCGGAAGGCAGAATTTCTGAGTTCTGAGTACAATCAAAAGCACCACGACTGCAGTTTTTGTGTTGGATGTAAAAAGCGCACATGACGCTGTAACGTAGGCTAGAATCATTTCGTGAGAAATGCAAGAAGTACATCTGCAGAAAGCACACAGTTACATTCTGTCCATCATGTGGACAAAATAGAAAATGTTGAGCATTGAAAAACTGAGAACGTTGGGCAAGTTCAAAAGAAATGTGTTTGTAAGAACGAAAAACCAAATTGTTCCTAAAATAGTTATGGAAAGTCTAACTGTTGTATGTCTGTGTTCTACATGTTTATCTAATGGAAAATAAAGTTGCTATTGTTTTATTGCAGTTTTTGGATAATTCTGAGTGGATTTACACAGTACGGATCTAAATGACCCGCAACAAAATCAATGTCAATTGTTTGTTCTTCAACATAATACAAGGGTTAATTTCCAAAACTTGCTTATGATCTTCAATTTGTAGCAGATCCACTATCACACAGCAGCTGGAGCAGTCTCCAATGGAGGTCAGTCCACTGCTGCCACCTGTGGCCAAGTACCATAGCCTACTACTAGATTAACTTGTGACACATCTGCACCTGCTGCTATGATCACATTGAGTAGAGGCTGAGTGGCTGCACTTACCCCTGGTACATCCAAATCTACCCACAAACATGTTGAAAGATGCAATGCCAGCAATGTGGATTGTCAACACTAAAAACAATCAGTAAGCAAAGACAACAGGGATCATTTTTTCTGTTTATTTAGCACCCACAACATTTGTAGTCGCCTTCTGCACAGGGGAAGTCCACACACACTGTGTGGTACCACTTTCCACAGAAGGTGCATTCAATCTGCAAGATTGAATGAGATTGTCAGGGTCATTGTCTGACTGTTTATTACTAATCACCTGCTGTACATTCACAGTAACTGCCATCTCCTTACAAATGTTTATTAGATTAACCACACTTATACAGACTGTATATAACAACCAACTCTAAAATGTTTGTTCGCAGAGAAAAGACACAGACAGACTACGCTAACGACATGTGATGTTACAACACTAGTGAAATATTAGTGTCATTTCATTCATTTCAAAGGTTTATTTGCATGACGCACAAACAGACACAATTGAAAGGTACAAATGTGCATGACACGAATTCAAACGTGGTGCAGATGTGTGTCACAGGTTGATCTGGCTGTAGGCTGTGGCACTTGGCCAGAGGTGGCGCTGGTTGACTCGACTCCATGTTAGTGCACAAAGTAAACTGCTCGCTTTAGTTGTGAAGCAAAAACGCTGAATTCGGAGAAATAAACCGTGCGAGGGGAACGATAACGACGACAAGAGTCTCCCGATCGTTTACTCTTGCTGTCCTGTGAACAACATCGGCGTGGTGTTACTTGTTTGCTGTTTTCGCGATCGCGTCACGCATGAGGATATCACCAGGTAAACTCGCCACATTTTTAAACATTTTGTTGTTCAACAGCATCAAGACTGACGGAGTGTGTTTGAGATAACCTCACAAGTGTCACAGGTGACACATTTGGCGTTTTTTTGCTGGTTTGTCGGTAGCAGCTCCTGAAACGCAAGTCTGCCACACATCTGTTCGACCAACGCCAGTTGATCTAAACGCCAGTAGTTTAGATCAAACGCCAGACCCCCCTCCGACAGCCAAACCCATCTGTTCTCTGATTGGATTGTTACATTTGTGATTGACATGACATTGACCAATCAGATGAAAGGAAGAAAAATAGGGTCAAAATCCGTACTTGTAACTTGCAGGGTTTTTTTTCTAAGTCCACACACAAATCTTTTTTACACATACAAATCTTTTTTACGCACACACAAATTCTTTTTACACATACAAATCTTTTTTACGCACACACAAATCTTTTTTACAAGTACAAAATATTTATGACCACATTTTGAGCCCATACCTCGCATGCACAGGAACAGAGCCAAAGAGAAAAAGAGCGAGGGACAACAACGTCACATTAGAAAGGTATAGTAGATTCAGAAATCATGCAGGCCCATATGACAGAGAATGTGCATCTTCTTTTTGTTTTAATATTTTAATTTATATTTAATTGTGTTGTGGTTTGCAGTGTTTTGTGTTGTTTCACGTTAAATTTGTTTAAAAGGAAAAAGCTGAAAATTTAAATAGTTAAAAGTTTAAAATGTAAATAGTTGTTTTTTGTATTATATGATTTATTTATTACATTTTATGTGGAGTGAATAAATAAAAGTATATTTACGGTGGCCCCTACAGACAAAACACGTACAAACTCCAAAACACGTAAAAACTCAGAAGCACGTACAAAAGACAACAGAAGTGCTCCAGGATGCTAGGGCGCAGTGTTGAGCTTTTGTTACCTAGTTTCTACACAACCCAGGAAGTATCAACAACCGGATTTGGTGTGTGGTAGTAACAGGTAAATGAACTTTTTTAATTATTTGAATAAATATGAGTGTTTGTCTATAAATACACAAACAATACACATATGCTTTCAATTGTGTAATTTAAGTGATCTGGGTAGCTCTGTTTTGGAAGTTCAGTTAACGCTAGAAATGTGTTTTGGAGTTTGTACGTGCTTTTTGGAGTTTGTATATGCTTTAGCGTTTGTACGTGCTTTGTCTCTAGGGGCCATATATAAACATATATAATAAAACTACTTTTTTTACATTAGTAATTCCTTTTCTGCATAATTTTATATTATTGTTAATAATAAATTAATTAAAGCAACAAAACAACCTGAAGAGCCGGTTCGGAGCCGAAAGAGCCGGCTCTTTTTAGTGAGCCGAGCCGAAAGAGCCGGATCTCTAAAAAGAGCCGGAAATCCCATCACTACTAGCGCCCCTGTGGGTAGCTTCAACAATAGCAGCTATCATTACACCACTCACTGTGTTTAAAGACTGATAGATGCAGCTTACATCAGCACATACATGAAAATCTAACCGAGAGAACACAAACAGATTGGCGACCTTTGACGAATGTATGAAATAATAACAAGGAAACATAATTTTTAAAAATGAATTTATTTTTGGTTTGTAAACAACATCAACAGTGTTTAATCTGTGAAGGCACTGTTGGGTGCTGAAGACTCCGCAGGCTTGGGTCACTGATGGTCTTGGTCACTCAGGCCTGTGAATCCAGTTCCTGAAGAACTCCGTCACCATCCTCTGCAGGAATATCGCAGCAAGCTTCTCTCTGTCACCATAAAGTATCACAGCCAGTCCGTCAGTCTGGTGGTAGATGAGATGGAAACGAAACCAGGAACACACACGCAGGACAAAGAGCAAAATGGCATCTTCACCGTGTCCGTCCATTGCAGCTTCAAGTCTGTTAGAGGGAAGAACAGATCATAAGTCACAGTCACTGATAGCTAAAGATGCGTTCAAGAAAACACTATGCTTATTCTTCTTTATGTCCACATATTCTTACCTTTCCCCTGTCTGTCCCTGAGTCTTTTCTTTTCACTCATCACTCACCCTCACGTGTTTTTTTCCATTGCCTAATTATTTATACCACTGAACAGTCCACTCAGAAACAGTAAGATTCCATGAAAATTGATAAGAAGCCTAACATCCCAGACGGACTTTTATATGTGCATAGAATAATGACCATTATATGATCATAATAATGCTAGCTGTTGGAAAGGCTGTCAGCTGTGTGGGGGGGGCCCCCTTGTGGCGAGAGAGCACAGTTGCACTATTGAGCACATGTTCCAGTGATCAGAGTTGGAGCTAGCACATAGCAAGAGCCACCTGGCAGACTGACTCTTAGTAGTGATGTGCGATACCACTGATTTCCTTTCCGATCCGATACCAAGTAATATTCAGGGTGGTATCGACGATACTGATCCGATACCGATACTTTGTACAAAAACGTATTTTATTTATTGTATCTCAAATTATAGCATCATAATGATTACAGGACATCAGATTACTTGTTCTTATCACTTAATAATGCAGAGTTCATCATATAGAAATAAAAAAAACTGAAGTTGTGCGCTATTTGAACACCTTGCCTGCCTGCAGCACTAAAGGACTCCGTGAGAGACGTCTGTCTCGCCCTAGCAGCACCTGTCCCTGTCCTCCTCTTCAGTTCGCCTCAACATACGCTCGTCATATTCTGTGATATGATTTACTCTGAGGTGTTTGACAAGGTTAGTGATGTTGCCACAACCATACATGCCAACCCTCCCGATTTTTCCGGGAGAATCCCACCTTTCTCCAGATTTTCCACCCGGACAACAAAATTGAAAAACCATATCGCAGAATTCATAGCGCGGCCCAGCCAATTCCAGTTTCCAACAATGACGGCAGCTACTTAGTTTTAATATTACTCTTATTTCTCTTTCTGGGTCGCAAAAAAACTTTTAACATATTTTCAGGTGAGAATGTAGCTGTGTAAACTTCAAATATCTGAGCCGACCGACACATCGTCTTCAAACCCCCGCGGTCTTTCACTACTCGGGTTAAACATGATATATAAGTCACTTTGATAACTTAAAAATGTTATTGTTTGGCTTTTTCAGTGTTTTATTTGTTCGTGAGTAAATCGGTTTGGCTGAGATTAAAGTTATTAGATTAGATTAAATTAAATTTAACTTTATTAATCCCTCGGGAGGGTTCCTCCGGGGTTTTCACACAGCTGAATAAACGTCAAACAGAAAATGATTAAACAGAAGTGTGAGACGGTCGAGAGTTTACGCCCGGTTAGATAGCAAGGAGCAGACGGCAGTTTCACTCCACCGAGGGAGCTCGTGACGTACTACCCGGCTTTCTTTAGACCGAAGGCCGGGTCCTCAGGTGGAAGCAGCCTCTGAATTTGGACACCCCCGCTGTTTCCGGGCCGGCCAATAATAACGGTGACATTTAACGTATTTTATCCGATAAATAAACACTGTAAAATATATTTATCCCCCCAAACAGCCCTTTTGAATGTCTCCCTAATTCTGAGGTCTCAAGGTTGGCAATCTCTCCATCAACAAACAAATACAGCTCAGGCGCTGAGATGATAGGACAAGAAATAGCACAATAATAATAATTAATAGGGAAAGACAAAAGAAAGAAAACATTAAAATTTGAAACTACCAGTATCCATAATGAATTAAATGTCATGAATATGTAATAAACAGGGAAATTGCAGTGCCATGGTACATGTTTATACAACGTGAGCTTTCTCAAGGTGAGTACAAAACCGAGTCCAGGATTTTGAGAAAACATTTGCCGCAGGTGTTTGCAGGTATCGAACTTTTTCCAGCTGAATGACTGATAACATGTCATTGAGCCAGACACTGAAGGAGGGAGGAGCAGCGGACTTCCATTCCTTTAGAATAAGTCTTTTCACAATCATCATTCCGAGGTCGATTGGCACCCGCACAGTCGCAGGGATAGTTCTGGAACGTACACAGCCAAAAACTGCAATTTCTGGATTGGGTGAGATGGAAATCCCTTAAGCTTTAGAGTACCAATCAAATATTTTGGACCAAAAATTGGTCAATGAGGGGCAATGCCAGAAAGTGTGAGCCAATGTGCTCTCTGATGTTTTACATCTGTCACATATGGGGGAAGTTGAAGGATAAATTTTGTGTAGTCGAACCTTGGAATAATGTAGCCGATGGACAATTTTAAATTGTATTAATTGATGTCTACTGTTAACAGAGCAGGAATGAATTTTTGATAGGCATTTGTCCCACATTGATTCTGATATTTCTATGCCCAATTCCTCCCTCCAAGCATCTCTTATCCTCGAAATCTGCACTTCAATGCTGTCATCAAACAAATGTACAATTGTAGAAATCAAATGTTTGGAGTAAGGAGGGCTCAGGAACACCTTAAAAAGATTATGTTCATGTGGAACATCTTGGTAATTCTTCATATTGGATTGCATAAAATGCCTGACTTGTAGGTAACGGTAAAAATGTGAATGCGGTAAATCGAATTTTTGCTTAAGCTGATTAAATGATGCAAATTTTTCATCAATATAAAGATCTTTGAATTTGATTAAGCCCTTCTCCTTCCAAACATAGTAGGATTTATCATCCCAGGGAGGCAAAAAGGCATGGTTATCACATATTGGTGCCTGCACAGAGGAGTTTGGCAGTTCAAAAAAGCCTCTAACTTGGTTTAAAATCCGCACAGATTGTTTCGGAACAAACCCCAGTTTCTTAAGACTCTCAGCCCTTCCTACTTTTGAGAAAAGCAGGGCCTCTAGAGAGGAGCCCCTTACAATGCCAGCCTCCATTTTAACCCAAAGGGGGATGTTGAAATGACCAAGATCTGAGGATGTCTGTTGCCAGAAGGTCAAGGCTCTTAGATTTGCAGCCCAGTAATAATGTTTAAATATTGGTAAACTCAGACCTCCCTCCGATTTGGATTTTTGTAGATGTAGTTTTGAAATCCTAGGATTCTTGTTGTTCCATATGTAAGAAGTAATAATTGAGTCCAACTCCTTAAAGAAAGAGGAAGTGAGATAAATAGGAAGATTTTGGCAAAGATACAGAAATCTAGGAAGAGAGACCATTTTTATGGAATTTATACGACCGACCATAGATAGGGGAAGAATTTTCCATGACTCGATGTTATGCTTTAATGTTGATAAGAATTCAACAAAGTTCAAGCTTAAAAAATTAATTTGGGATCTTTAGGAACAGTTAATCTAAGGTATGTGAGATGGTCGTTAACTATTTTGAATGGAACATTACAAAGAAAACTCTGCGAACCGGTTTTAGATAAAGGCATAAGTTCACTTTTAACCCAGTTAATTGTATATCCTGAAATTTTGCCAAATGAGGTGACCAGATTAAGAAGGGATGGTACAGATTCTTCTGCATTACGCAGGTATAATAGTACGTCGTCTGCGTACAAACTAATAACAGTTTCAACCCCTCTGACCAAGAGTCCTTGTATTATTGGGTGTGCTCTTATCTTAATCGCAAGGGGCTCTAATGCCAGAGCAAATAGAGCAGGGGACAGCCCTGCTGAACAGAGCGCTGCAAAGGAAATGGCGCCAACCTCTCTCCATTTGTGAGAACTGAACAGATTGGATTTGCGTATACTAATTTTACCCAAGATATAAATATTTCACCAAACCTAAACTTCCGTAATGACTCGAACATATAAAACCACTCAACCTGATCAAAGGCTTTGTGTGCACCAAGAGCTAAAATTGCTGCTCCTCACGAACTACCATGGTCAGAATAGATGGTGTTGAGAAGACGTCTAACATTGAAAAAAGAAAGTCTGCCAGGGATAAATCCCGTTTGATCGGAGTGAATAATGGAGGTCAAGTACTTGTTCAGTCTAGTTACTAAAATTTTGGTTATCACCTTTCGATCAAAATTTTGAAGAGCAATTGGCCTGAAGTTAGCAGGATCTGAGTCATCTCTGCCTTTCTTCAAGATTAATGATGTTTATTTATTAAACACAACATTTACCTCACACTTCTCAGCTTTGCCTTTCTGTCACACTAAGACACACCAAGGAGAATGATTATTAATTATATATAATTAATAATTATATAATTATATATAATTTTTTACTTTTCCTTAGCGTACAACACTGTAAACCCAAAGAAGTTGGCAGCTCAACTCTATACAGTGATCTTTGTTCCTACAAGTGTAAGGCATACACCAAGTTTTGACCTGCCAGTATCTTTGCTTTGGTCAGAACAAGAACCTATGTTGCTCATCAAGGTGGGTAAAGTAGCCACATTTGGTTTCTAGTAATTAGACATTTTTGAAAGAGACGTAAATGAGAATTCTGATTTTCAAAAGACTGGCGTGCAGCAACATATTCCTCTCAAAAAAATTCAGCCACTTCTCTACATGGTCATATCACTAAAAGTTAACTTCTCTTTGCTTTTACCAGCTCATGTCACTTACCCAACAATTACTCCTTGTCTTTTTCATCAGTTCTGAAATCTTCGCTAACGACATGAAACTAAATTTCAAAGACTTTGTCATAATCTCTGTATATAATAGAATATTGTATCAAAAGAAAAAGAAAAAACAACCTCAGAACAACACACTGAGTAAATCCTAAAAACTTTGCAGTCTGTCTCAGCTACCGCAATGAACTCAGCTAACTTAGTGAAGTGGCTGTGTTAGCTTATTAGCTGCTAGCTTATTAACTGTCAGCTATCTATCAGGGGACCCAGCATTTTCAGTTTATATTATATTTTTGATTTCTTATGTTATATTAAAATAATGTAAAGTTCTTGTTTTATTATTTAGTTAGAGTTTAGTTGGTTTTTATTCTAGTTTATGTTCATCCATGTCTCTGTGTTTATGAGTCTTTTTCTGTCTTTGGTGTAAGTCTGTCTTGTCTTGTCCTCTATGTTGTACTTTTAACTATGTCAGTACTTTTCATCTCTCTTTTGCTCCCCTGTCTGTCATGTGTTTCATGTTAGTTAATTTATTTAAGTACTTTGAGTGCCTTTTTTTCTAGGTGCAGAAATTTCTATCTGCAGTCCAGATCTTTCACAAGCTGAAAACATTTGGTGCATCAAACAAAAAATGAGGGGAAAAAAAGATCCAGGACTGTTTTTTCAGGTTAAAAAGTTTATTTGTTTTCTGGGTTCTTTTGTAAATAAAATATTGACACAGAAACGCAACTTGTTGGTATTTCTAATATCTGTCTGAAATTCATAGCTGTATTCTGCCCACAGTCAAAGCATCCATTGTCTCTTTCAGGTTCATTCGGCCATTCAAATCACTGAATTCATGTGTTCCAATCATTTCAGTGGCCACAGTTGTATAAAAATCAATCACATAGGCATGAAGACTGCCGCTACAAACATTTGTGAAAGAATGGGTCGCTCCGAGGAGTTCACTACTAAATATTCTACAGTCAGTGGTTAGTGGTATTAAAACAAAGTGGAAACGATTGGGAACGACAGCAGCTCAGCCACAAAATGGTCACGCATAGTGGACAGAGATCAACAACTTTCTTCAGAGCCCATCGCTACATACTGCTCTAGAGTGCAGTGAAGGTGTGTTTCTTGAAGTAACAAATCACACTCAGACTGGCAATCTGATGACCAAGTCTGGGTTTCGTGATTGCCAGAAGAACGGTACTTTTCTGATTATACTGTGTCGAGTGTTAAGTTTGGTGTAGAGGGATTATAGTGCAGGGTTGTTCCTCAGGAGCTGGGCTCAGCACCTTAGTTCCAGTGAGAGGAAGTCTTGATGCTTCAACATCCCAAGACATTTTGGAGAATTTCATGTTCCCAACTTTGTGGGTTTGGGGATGGCCCCTTCCTGTTCCAACATGACTGCAAACCAGTGCAGTCATGCTCATCCATATATTTATATCCATAAATACATGGATGAGCGAGTTTGGTGTGGTGAAGAACTAAACTGGCCTGCACAGAGTCCTGAGCTTAACACAATAGAGCACCTTTGGGATGAATTAGAGCGGTGAGTGGGATGTTACTCAAGTTTATCTCCTTGTGAAGGCAGACGAGCAAATACTTTTGGCAATATAGTGTATAGGTGATCTCCAAACTGATGTTATTGGTATAATAACTGGTTTATTGGTAACAAATAAACTGCCAATATTGTCCGTTCATATTTATATTTGTCTCCCGCATTTCATGTCTACTGACTATTAAATACAAGTACCCAAAATAATTTCAGAGAGCTCATCTTTTAATCATTTTATTTGAATACACAGTTCATTACTGCTGGTGTGTGCCTTAATTACAAATGACTCTTAATAATCTCTCAATTACCATTTCTTTTTATATGTAGAAACTATGTGATTAATATATGTTTAAAAAAAATCTGTAGTCTTCCCTGATCTGGTTACAGCTGGGACTGCTGAACAGACTTTAGTCAGAGACTACATGTACACAAATCCTCTCAGCGGTAAAACAGTAAGACAGCAGCCTCAGTCATCTCTCTGGAGGTGCTCCAGCCTTGCATCCCACCCAGTCTGTCGTAGTCAAATGATGGGAAGTCCCCACACTGCTCAGGGTGGAAATATCCTCCTCCTCCTATACAGTACTGCAAACACACACACACACAAATATTGTCAGTACACTGGATATACTTTGATACAAGGTACCGTCCCTACACGCTGCATTGGTGGCTGCCCACTGCTTCACTGGGTGATTAGATGAAACTTTATTAATCCCTCGGGTGGGTTCCTCTGATAAATTCAGTAATTTCCCTATGAGGACTAACACATACAGCATTATTATTAAGCATTTATACCATTTGTTGTGATTACTCATTGCCTGCAGATGTGAGATGACTGATTACTCACATGTTCAGTGTTGTAACCAACAGTTGGCTTGACACCAGAGCAGATAGCCATGGCGGCACGTTCATTGTTTATTGCTCTGAATGTGATGAAGCCTGGTTCAAATTCGTCTTTCAAACAAGAAACATAAAAATATCATTAACTTTGGGATGCAATCTACACTTAAAAACATTTTACTTAACCTTTTATTAGTATAGATGATAATCCATGTGTATCCTATTCATCAATAATGGTATACACACACACACACACACACACACACACACACATAGATAGATAGATGGAGTTTTTATCTTCTTACTTCTTGAATTGGGTCCATACAACATTCTGGTGGACTCCTTATCCCCGTGGTCGTATACGATGGGAATAGCTGGCCCTCTCTCACCGCATGACCCAACATTGTATCTCACTGGATATTGCTGAAAAGATGAGACAGTCTTATTATGTGTAGATCTGCATGTTTGTTTGTGTAGTTAACAACATTTTTAACCACTGTTTTATTTTATACTAAAAAAGTGTCAGCTCTAACTGGTTAGAAATGGCTCAGGGCTGGAGTTATTTACATATCTGTAAATAGTTTCTGACTGAAAAGCAAACAAATGTAATGCTTTTGAAAATACAGTTTAAAAATCAACATGTGTGGCTGTGTGAATATGACTTTCCTGCTTCTGTGGAACAGCTACAGGCAAAACGAGAAGACCACAGAGACAACAAAAAAAGTGTCCAAAGGGAGTGAAGTAGTGCAGCCAGATATCTTCTTACCATTTATTTAAATGTAACACTTTTAATTTAATTGAACAGGACATTTTGACAGAAAGACGTCATAAGTGCAATATTCTTTCTTTGTGTGAGTCTTCAAGTGTTACAGAAAGAGAAAGAAATGCAAACAAAAACACTTATTTTTCAGTTTCCTTTTCCCATGCACAGACCACCCAAAGAAAGAGATCAATGGCAACAGTCATTTGTACAAAGTATCACCCATGCAGTAGTACCACCTTGTTAATGACAGACACTAGCTGCCAGGTAATTGATACCTAGCAGTTTGTGACCTTTTACCCTGGTTATAAGTTCGGTTTTTGGACAACTAAATTACCTTGAAGAGCTGAAAGAGATTTCCTCCATACAGTCTGAGGAAGCGGTTTTCAGTGTGGTAGCGGAGGACGGCTGCAGCTTCCTGGTTCCAGTGCTCCAGCGGCAACTTGTTGGGAATGTGCCACACAGACATGTCCTCAGCTGTTATATCATAGTAACCTGGATTCTGTGTGACGGGTACACATTACTGCTGTGACTTTAAATAAGAACTTTTCCACACTTATGCAATACTTATTTTGCAACAAATAGGTACATTTTCTCATTTCAATCAACCTTTGAAATCATGAAAGAGAACTTACTTTAAAAGTAAGTTTTGAAAAAGTAAAAGACAATTCCTAAATACAGAGACTCATAACAGAGACAGTAAAACAGGCAGTAATAGCAAGATGGGACAGAGAGAGGAACAGACATGGAAAATGAGAAAAAAGAAATCAAAGCAGAAATTCTAGGACTCAACAAGGGCTCTAAACTCTTTATTATGTTCTACCTATTTACCCTCAGGTACAGCTAGTTGCAGGTAATTGTAGCTAGCTAGCTTTAGATAGTAGAGTACAGTAACGGTGCACAAATCAAAGGTAAGTTTTACTGACTCTTTATCTTCTTTACATCTAGTTTCTGGTAAATCCAGTAGAAACAGAACTAAATGGATGTATTTTATTATCTTACTATGCCTTTTTATATGTAATGCTGATGTGAAATATTATTACAATCAGTTAAATGCAGTGGAATAAAATATGAGTTAAAAACAAGTAGAAAGTAATAAATGGAATTACTTAACCAACCTCAAAATAAAGTAAAGTAGTGTTAATGTCTCTTTCCACCACTGGTGACTTGTTATTTTACCTTAAAGTCATCAGCAGTGGCGCTCTCTACTGTTCCAAAGGTGTTTCTGTTGGACCAGTTCCCGTCTCCATCTGGCAGGTCAGCATTGTTGCCCTGCTGGCTGGACCAGCGATCACCCACAGTGCACCTTCCATAAACGCTGTTCTCATGGACGCTCGCCACCAGCGTCCATCCGCCTCCAGCTGTGGTCATGTCACAGTAAGTCTGGTACAGCATGCCATTACCTGTTGTCAGGTAGTATACTCCATCTGGAAATGTTATAGCATTAAGAAAACATAATTCAGTCTTAAGAGGACATAAATGCCTTGGACTGTTATGTTACATTTATGAATCTTGTCCTTACCTTCTCGTTCATCATATCTGTCCCTGAGGTCTTTACAGCTCCTTGCAACACGAATGGATCTGTTCCTCACTTTCTCCAAGTGCTCAAAATTTGTCCTGGTAAAGTTCTGCATCCTCTCAGCATACTCTCTTGTTTCTGTGATATTTACTAAAAATTTAAGCAAGTTTAAAAAAATTACATTTTGACAGCAGGAAGGGAAAGTACACAAAGTGCATGGCTATAAGCACATATATGTGTTGTATCAGGCTGTAAGGCTAATAGACATAGTTCACACATTTTTGAATTACCTATTTGTGAAGAAGGAACCTCTGCAAAGGACACATGTTCCAATGACAGCAGACCCACAAAAAGCAAAAATATGTTGTGTAACATCTCTGAGAGGGAAGAAAAACAACACAATTTAAACAATCAAACTGCTCAATGTTCTCTCACACCTTTCCGAATATGAGTATGCATGTGTGTGTTTTTACTTTAGCTGTGTTTCTTCTTGAAGGAGCTGTCTTGGTAATAATGAAGCTGTTTTCTGGTACTGAAAAATAAGTGATTTGTAAAATATTTCCATATCTCCCTTTTTCTCCTATATATTCCAGGTTTTTGATCAAGAAAAACAAACAACTCAAATCACTACAAAACAGGTATGAATCTTATCTGTAGACAAACACAGCACTGATGTGTCTGTCAGCAAGATTTCACAATAAAATGCTGACCTGAACTTTGTCATAAATGTGTGAGAGGAGTAAGGACAGAAAGAGAACCTATTACATTTTTGTGCAGATTTGGATTAATTTAAAAATGAAAGTGAGGATAAGCAGTTATAAACTGCTTATCAATACTCTGTATAAATAAAAATATTTTCAAGATTTTAAAAACTAGTACACCCGAAGTTTTAAACCAAAAAAAAATTGCCGTTTGTATCCCTACCATGTAGATCCTGTCCCGGGTCGAAATAAGGAAGTTGGAATAAGGCTTTTATTCACGTAACAGAAGAATATATAGAGCTGTTACACCTGTCATGTGACATTAAGAGCAAAGTTTAAATTCATAAGTGGGTCAAGTTATTGTTTAGCAGTTCATAAATTGTTCATAAATCATCTCTGCAGTCATTAAATTCCATTTTACTGATACTGGATGTTGTACTGACCTCGACTGTCCTGAAATGTTAAAGTCATTGACTGTGGAAAAATTCCTGTTGTTTCACTTTTCCATTTTGTTTAATTATAATAAAATGATTTGTAATCCTCCTAAAGTCCACATTTAAGTGTTTATCCTTAGCTCAAACTCTTTAACATAAATTAGTGGGTGTAATATCTGACATCAGCCACTAGATGCCGACGTTCTCGTGCCTGTATCAGGTTCATTTTCTGACCAGGACAGACAAAAACTCTGCTGCTTCCCTCCGGGTGCGTCTCATCGTGGTCTATTCTTAGAGGTTAGAGGGACACTGTGAGAGTGGGCTGGAAGGTTTTCTGACACCTCGCACTAATAATTCAACTGCCTCACACAACAGAACGAATGAAAACTGGCAGGAAAGATGCACCGACACAGCTGCACCGGCCACTTGTGGCCGTCTGTTGGAACCGTTTCTTCTTATTAATAAAGCATTGTGTGTCCTCTTCTTGCACTTCCCCAATTGTTTTCTCTCCCCCTCCAAGTGTTTTTTTCAACCCTGGAGCTATTTCTGGCTCTTGTCCCATGTACAAATGTAAATCAAAACTGTTACATAAACGCATGTCTGAATTATTTATTTTTAAACGGACACTGGCATTGGCAAAGGTTATTTTTCTTTTAGTTTCTCTGAATGATTGTTTAATCAAAGTAATTTTAAACCTTAGTAAGCCTGCGATGTTTCATTTTAACTAAAAATGTTGTTTTACAACAATAAGATTTAGTTCTGGTTCTGCATTCATTTTTTTTTATTCTGTATCTATTTTCAGTGCAGATCAAATTCTGGCATACACACAGCTTTGACTCGGTTTAGTTGAATACTCCAGACTATCTCTACCTTTACTTTTTTTAACTTTCTTTTTTTTATCTGGCTTAATTCTCTCGTGTTCTTTGACTTGAATGCATGCTCTTGTATAAGAGTTGTGTAGATGTAATTATAAACCAGGACAAAATCTAAATTTTTAAAAATGTGTTCTCTATAAATCTATAATAATGCTGAAAGCAGGGACTTCTCTCCCCCCAAAGACTTTTAGGATTATTGCAGCAAACAGTGTGAGAACTTTATGATCTGATTTCCCAAAGGACCAAAGGAGGATTATAAGGTCTGTCAGATAGAGAGACTTTACAAACCACAGTGGAGAAGAGAGAGAGGTGTGCAGGAAAGTCCACGTATCCTACACATAACTGCACATTCTCATCCAAAAAAAATTTAAGTTGGTGGGGTTTTTCTGGAAGCAACAGTTCAATCAGATTATGGTGGTTTTTAAAATAATTCAGAGATTTCCATATTATATCCCACAATTCTAAATAGATAGGAATGCTCAAAAACTAATGTGATTATGCACTGATTCACATCAGTGAGTCAGATTAAGCTACAGTTAGGGTGATGTTTCTGGCACCAATGGCTATCATTCAGCCTTGGTAGTAATCTGCCTTTGGTATGATGCACCTATTCACTTACACTGACATTACTTTAAACCTCTTAATTAGAAAACAGGTATCAAATGTTCATTCAACACCTGAAATCAGCTCCAGATTTTTTGTGAAATAACAAGGAAGCAGACCTCATGTGCTCATGAAACTACTTGTCAGTCAAAAGTTGTGTGCATAAAAATGGCTGTAATTGCTTAACAGTAAATCCAATACGTTTGTTAAAGTCTGAATTAAAGCAGAAATTCCACATTTCAGTCATACAACTATTGTGTGATTTATAATGCTCTGTGCAGAGTGTGCAGGGGTACAAAAGCTTTGCACTTTGTACTTCAATCAAATTCTGTATGTTATTTTATTTTTTGCCTAATGTTGAAACAACTGATATGATCTCTGGATTCCTTAAAGTGCCTTAAAACCCTCCCTAAAAGCCCATTTTTATCAGACTGGCAGGCCTTGTGGAAGCCATCAGCTTGTGAACATGGCCTAACCCTCCATGTGGTTTAAAGATTCCAAAGAGAAACTGTAAGCCGACTGAATTTTCTTGATTGGAAAAGACAAATAAAATCCATCAAAGCTTGTCTGGGTCTAAATCCAATCCATAGGAGAATGAGGAGAATGAACATCCGCAGGAAACAAAGATTAGAGTGGGACCTCTCTCATCATCGTTGTGTAGGATAAGAGTAGATTTAGCCTTCCACTCACAAACCATATACAAAAAAATGGTTTGTGATTACATATACATATTCACCAGTCACTTCATTGGGTACATCTGTACAGCCTAAATCATTTAGGCCTGTAGACAGGATCAAGATGACCTGCTGATGTTCAAACGGAGCCTCAGAAGGGGGAAAACGGTAATGTAAGTGACTTTGAACATGGCGCGGTTCTTGCTGCCTGGTCTGAGTGTTTCAGAAACTGATGATTTGCTGAGATTTTTTTTTCTTTTTTGCACAAACGTCTCTACAGTTTACAGGGAATGTTTAGAAGAAGGCAAAATAGCCAGTTGCTCTGTTGATGTCAGAATGGCCAGGCTTCTTCCAGCGGATAACACGCCATGTCACAAATCAAAAGCTCAAATAATCTCACACTGGTTTCTTGAACATGAAAATGAGTTTACTGTGCTCAAACGACCTCAACAGTCACCAGATCTAAATCCAATAGAGCACCTTTGGGATGTGGGGGAACAGGACATTTGCATCACGGCTGTGTAGCTGACAAATTTGCAGCAGCTGTGTGATGTCATCATGTCAACATGGACCAAAACCTCTGAGGAATGTTTTCCAGCACCGTGTTAAATCTGCACCATGAAGAATTAAAGTCACTCTGAAAAACAAAAGATGCCCCAACCTGGCACTAGCAAGGTGAACCTAATAAAGTGGCTAGTGAGAGTATATGTTCTGCTATGCATACAAGAAATCCACTAAATGACAGAGTGAAGTGGAAAATGTTTGTTTACAGGAATTCAAATTCTGCTTTTTCTGTCCTGTTCTTTTTTGAAATATTTGGTCAAAGCTTTCTAATAACTAATTTAAGACCTAAACATTTATTCAACTTCTCAGACTTAGTAGAAATTCCTGTTTTCGAATTCATGAAATAGAAATTAACAGTGAATTAACATTTGGAAAATGCCTCACTTTTTCTATTTGCTGCAGATTTTACATTTACTTCCCTTCACTTAAAAATTCTACAAAAAAAAAGATAATTGGCCATAGATTTATTATTACAAGGGAGGGTTATCATGACAAACCATGTTCCTTAGAAAGCTCAGTGCAGGAATTACCTTTATTAGAGGAGTTCTCCCTCCTCAAGTGCACACATCGATTAACACCTCCCTCAGAATATCTCTGCTGCAGGGGCTCTTTTAACTCTCACACTATCAAGGTAGGCAGATGTGGCCCATAAAAACCTTCCCCCGGCGATCTACCTTGGGAGACACATTAATGCAATGAGCTTCTTTTGAGTAAGAATGAAATGAGGACAGTCATTAGTCAGTTAATATTAATAGATATAATCACTTCATCATGAACGGCACTCCAGTCAGACCTTTAAAGACTTTTCTCACTCCCCGTGCAACATCTGCACATTTTAAAACATTTATTTGACCTTTGTTTTATTAATCCTCTTTGGTGTGGGGAATATTCTTGTGCACGGTGCAGCTGAATGTCCCATGAAGGTTGCAAGAGCATTACAGAGCGAATATTATAATTAGAAGCATACCATAATGTCTTTTGCAACTCTTACAATGCACAGACACAAACACGGTATAACTGTTGCCTTGAGATTATATTATGGTTCTCCATATGTTTTCAGTACAACTGGGAGCTATGACTAACAATTATTTGCTGCTGTTAATTAAAGGAAGAATTTAACATACTGGGAAGGACAGGTTTCAGTTTATAGTTGGATGACAAAAATTCAGTTGCAGCTGAAAAATGAATCCATTATAAGAAGCGTGTCAGACTGATGCTGGCTATTGGAGAGAGAGAATCTGCATAAATCCACATATTAAATGAGCTGCTTTGATACACAGCCTGTTATAAAGAAAAGCAGTTTTGGCTTGTATAGCAAATATTACCCTTCATAATAAGAGTATGGAAAGGGTTGAATTTTTATACCTAAAGTAAAATGTTATAACTGAGTCATTCCTCTGAGATGAACTATGCCTTCTGCTCAGCTGTCTTCAATTTGCATCAAAGTTTTATGATAGAAAATTTGAGTGTTTATATGAATGCTGTGATATTGTAGCTTCATATATCATACACATAATTATCTCATAACCTTTTAAAGATAAGAGTCTGAAATGTTCAGTGCTCTTTTTTATCATCAAAATGAATCAGAATCTGTAATTTGGGATTAATACATTTCTGAGTATTAGCTAATTAAAATATGAAAAAAAAATTCAATCAGTGTTGGAAAGTCCCATTATTGAGCACTCACTAAGACTTTACATTGGGAATATATATACATACATATACATATGGTATGTTGTTGAATTACACAATTTACACATTACACATTACTGCAAAAAAAAAAAAAAAGCATGTAGAACACATTTTACCAGGAAATTCTGAGTCACAAAAATTAAAATCATATTTACATTCAACTTTTATCCTGGAGCAAGTATGATCACAAAAAAAGTTGTAGCACAAAAACAGAGATATCAGTAGATTGTCCTGTACAAACAGAACAAGGTGTTTCCAGATGGTAGTATGATTATAAATCGGAAGATAACTTAGTAAAATATGTGGACAATTTTATTTTTTAATTTTCAAGGCCTGGATCACTCCAATCTCAAATCATCAAATTTTTCGAATAAATCTTCACATTGCAAAAATAACTACTGACAATTTATGAATAGTATATATTTATATTTCACAATAATGCTAAAATAATAAGTATATATGCATGTATATTCGCAATGTAAAGTCTTAGCGAGGGCTCAATAATGGGACTGAAAGCAGTCCCATAATATATATATATATATATATATATATATATATATATATATATATATATATATATATATATATATATATATATATATACTATATATATATATATATATATATATAATATATAATATATATATATATATATATATATAATACCTATATACAATACACTTACTATATATATATATATATATATATATATGATATATATATAATATATATATATATATATAATATATATATATATAGGCCCCGGCAGACCCAGGACACGCTGGAGAGATTATATCTCTCGGCTGGCCTGGGAACGCCTTGGTATTCCCCCGGACAAGCTGGAGGAGGTGGCTGGGGAGAGGGAGGTCTGGACCTCTTTGCTTAGGCTGCTACCCCCGCGACCCACGCTCGGATAAGCGGATGAAGATGGTGGAATGGATTGATGGTTTTTCTAAGGTTTTATGGACTGATGAAATGAGAGTGAGTCTTGATGGGCAGTGATGGGCCCGTGGCTGGATTGGTAAAGGGCAGAGAGCTCCAGTCCGACTCAGACGCCAGCAAGGTGGAGGTGGAGTACTGGTTTGGGCTGGTATCATCAAAGATGAGCTTGTGGGGCCTTTTCGGGTTGAGGATGGAGTCAAGCTCAACTCCCAGTCCTACTGCCAGTTTCTGGAAGACACCTTCTTCAAGCAGTGGTACAGGAAGAAGTCTGCATCCTTCAAGAAAAACATGATTTTCATGCAGGACAATGCTCCATCACACGCGTCCAAGTACTCCACAGCGTGGCTGGCAAGAAAGGGTATAAAAGAAGAAAAACTAATGACATGGCCTACCTTGTTCACCTGATCTGAACCCCATTGAGAACCTGTGGTCCATCATCAAATGTGAGATTTACAAGGAGGGAAAACAGTACACCTCTCTGAACAGTGTCTGGGAGGCTGTGGTTGCTGCTGCACGCAATGTTGATGGTGAACAGATCAAAACACTGACAGAATCCATGGATGGCAGGCTTTTGAGTGTCCTTGCAAAGAAAGGTGGCTATATTGGTCGCTGATTTGTTTTTGTTTTGTTTTTGAATGTCAGAAATGTATATTTGTGAATGTGGAGATGTTATATTGGTTTCACTGGTAAAAATAAATAATTGAAATGGGTATATATTTGTTTTTTGTTAAGTTGCCTAATAATTATGCACAGTAATAGTCACCTGCACACACAGATATCCCCCTAAAATAGCTAAAACTAAAAACAAACTAAAAACTACTTCCAAAAACATTCAGCTTTGATATTAATGAGTTTTTTGGGTTCATTGAGAACATGGTTGTTGTTCAATAATAAAATTATTCCTCAAAAATACAACTTGCCTAATAATTCTGCACTCCCTGTATCTTGAAAAATATATTTGATGTATTAAGCTAAAATGTAACTTCACTCATAATATGTGTTCAAACTTTGGACCATAAAGGTTTTTATAACTCACCTGTTTGGATTTTAACGTTTAAAGTTTGGACTGTAACCACATTGACTGAAAGCTGTGCTGACAGAGGAAGGTGTTGCAGTCACCATCTACTAGACTAATTCTTGTCATTCAACCATGTTACTCATGTTAATGCCTCTTGGAACATTTATGATGGTTTTATTTGGAAAAACTAGGTGCTATGCTATGAGGTACAGCCTATTCAGGAAGGGCTTCTTTGGTTTGAGAAACAGCTAATATATTGATGTCAGGAAAAAAAAATAACATGAGTTTAATAGAGCTTTTCACAACTCTATTCAAAAGAAAAGGAAGTTCCATTTTTTTAGATTAGCAGTAGGGCTAAAGAAGTCCCAGGTTTCACAAGTGCTGGAAACATTCCTCTGAGATTTTTGTCCATGTTGGCATGATAGCATCACACTGTTGCAGCAAATTTGTTAGTTGCACATGCATGATGTCAACCTCCTGTTCCAACACATCCCAAATGCGCTGTTGGATTGGAATCTGCGGAGGCTATTTCAGTACAGTGAACTCACCGTCATGTTCAAGAAACCAATTTAATATTAATTAAGCTTTGTGACATAAACGATTATCCTGATATACGATGCATCAACAAGGATGGATCCAGACTTTGTAGCCTCAGTTTCCTGTTCTTACCTGATAGGAGTGGTACCACGCGTGGTCTTCTGCTTGGGCTTCAAAATATGACATACTGTGCCAGAGATTTTCTTCCACATACCTTAATTGGAACAATTAGTTATTTAATATTCTCCTGCCTTCCTATCAGTTCGAAGCAGTCTAGCCATTTTCCTCTGACTGCTGATATCAATATCAATTTTCACCCAGAGACCTGCTGCTCACTGGACATTCAGCCCGTTTTCTGTAAATCCTAAACCATTTCATGTTTAAAGTCATTTAAATTGACTTTCTTGCCCATTCTTATGCTCAGTTTGAACTTCAGCAGGTAATCCTGACCAGTTGCTCCAGTGTGATTGGCTGATTAGATATTTGTATTAACAAGCAGTTCCAAAAGTATACCTAATCAAGTAGCCAGTGAGTATAGACTGGAAATGAGTAATACAGAAAGTCACCTTTATTTTTTTGTTTAGGCCTCAAAACACAAATAAAAGTGGGAAAACAGCAAATTCTGGTTTACAGGCTTATGTGTGTGTGGTTTTAGAAACAAACTGCAGTTGAAAAACATATTTCTTGTTGGTTCCATTAAGGCTTGGTGGCTCTTTCAGGTCACAACAGACGCGTTCATATTTAACACCAACAAGGTCCTGTGAAATTAAAATGAACAGATAAAAATATGCAGAAAGTTCATCCAGAGCAGACGAGACTGCGTGCCTCTGCTCTTGTGGTGGCCATTTCTGCATCAGCCTTACTGCAAAGAATCACATCTTGTGTTTTCATGAGTTGTCACCATAAAAGCTTCTGTGTTCTTGCTGGTCAGGACATCTTTCACAGGAACAACCACTACAAATAATTCATGATTGTTTCTTTCAGGGGAAAGAGGGAGGGGTGGCTGGGTTAGGTGGGGGTGTGCGGGGGTAACAGAGTGCACCGTGCATCCACCAAGATGCACAGCTGACGGGTGCTAATGTGAGTTACTTACATAATCCCATTTCTAGAGAGTCACAAAAATCCTGACCTCTGGTAAATCTCTCTCCACACTGGGGGAAGAGAGAGAGGAAAGCCAGCTAATTGCCTTTTGAATGGCCACTCTGCAAAACCCTTGTCCTACTGAGTAAATTTTTCTGTTAATCCACCCATCCATGTAAAACATCTACTCCGATCTGAAAGCTGGAGGTGAGGGTGAGAAGGATGCACCTCCCTCTGCCTGATTCAAGCATGTATTCACCTACGGGTGTCCCCTTTACTTCCAAAGTACAACTATATATATTTTCTTCATAAAAAGGTCATATTTTCTCCCTTTTTCTTCTCCACCTAACTCAACCTGCTATTTTTATAAACTATTCAAAAGCCCCCCTTCAAATTTTGCTTCAGAATATTTTAACCTAAAGATTTTGTTGGGCACTGATCAGCAAAGATAAAGCTTATGTCTACACACAGGTAGAAACAGCTGCACCACCCACAGTTATCCAAACACACTCCCTAATCCCAGGATGGGAAAAAGACTTTAGAAGACATCCAGATGCAGTGTAGCAGTAAGGTGGGTTATTTTGTGGGTCCTCGAGATCTCCCTGGTGGGAAAAATTCAGTGCTTCACTTTTCCTGTCCCTCTACATCCGGGGTTTAGTCTGTTCTCCTTGTGTTTGCCTTACCCCTCGACCCCTGAAATGATCCCTCTCAGATGGGAATGTGCGTCAGCTTGTCTCTGTCGCTCCTGTCCTCAGTGTCCGTCACTTGTTCTGACCTCGTCCCTCTGTGATAAAACACAGTCACCGTAGTGTTCCCGCTGTCCTCACTTCCCCTCGTGTTTGTCGCGCAGGAGACGTCCAGCCTCACCTTCGTCGGGCTTTCTCGCTTGGAGTTTCCCGCCTGGTTACTCGCCATTACCGTCTCCACCGCGGCACTCACCGCGGCCAAAAAGCCGCGTCCCCGGCAGCGCAACAGGCGCAGGAAAGCGTCTCTGAAGTCCGCGTTGAACGCATATATGACCGGGTTTAGAGACGAATTGCTCCAGCCGATCCACACAAAGACATCAAAAGTTTTTTCGCTAACGCAGTAAGGGCCGCGTTGGGCCGCCGGAGCAGCTGGTCCGGGACAGAAAGGCAGAGCGCAGTTGAGGATAAAGAAAGGCAGCCAGCAGCAGACGAACACGCCCATTATGATGCTCAGAGTTTTGAGCACTTTTGTCTCTTTTCTGATGGAGACTTTGAGCTCGCAGTGTGACTGATTAGAGGGCTGGCAGTCCGGATGTAGACTGATGTGAGACTGAGACGAGCGGGTGCTCATTTCTGTGCACAGGTGTGAAATCAGTTCAGGAACGTCCGAGCGGCAACTCTGCGCGTGCTCAGCAGCCCGCTCCAAGGAGGATATCATGCGTATCTGCATTTGGGCTATCCGGTAGATGCGTGTGTATGTCACAATCATGATCGCGACCGGGATGTAGAAGCTGATGAGGGAGGAGGAGATGGCATATGTGCGGCTGAGGCTTGAGTCACAGCTGTCAATACTACTACCGTAGTGCGCCGGATTCTCCCCGGTTGGGTCACCGATCTCCGCCCGGTGCCAGTTTAGCTGCACAGGAACGAAGGAGATGACCACAGACACTGTCCAGGTCACACCGATGATGACGGATGCAACCCTCCTATTCATACTCCTCTCATAGCGAAACGGGTTGGAGATGGCCCAGTATCGGTCCACACTAATGACGCACAGGTTTAGGATGGAGGCCGTTGAACACATGATGTCGCAGGCCAGCCAGGTTTTACAGAAGCCCCCGAACGGCCAGAAACCGGCCACTTCGGCCACTGCCTTCCACGGCATCACCAGCACGGCCACCAGGAGGTCCGACAGAGCCAACGACACGATGAAGACGTTGGTTACTTTTGCGCGCAGGTGCCGATAGCGATAAACGGCCGCGCACACCGTGAAGTTACCTAAAAGTGTCCAAATGATGAGCAGCGCCAGAACACAGCCCGTCAAGACGCGGTGCGCCGGTAACCCTTCCCGGCTCCTAGCTCCTACCAGCGCCAAGCCGGTTGTATTATTCATCGCCTCGTCCTGCGCTCGGCCACATGTCGAAGTTAAAGTGCGAGAATCCTCGCCACTAACAAAACAAGAGTCTTAATGGTAACCCACAGTGGCGACTGAGTGTCCTGCTCCACTCGGGCTGATCTCAGCTTCTGCTCTGAGCGCACAGCAGACTGACTGGGGACCTGATGCACCACCAGCTATGCTCACTGCTGACAGCACAGCTCCCAGACGCGCAGAGCTGAGAGAAGTTTGCCACCTGAGAAAAGCAGAAATCATGTCGAGCCATTTTTAATTTTCTCTGTGAACAGTTTCATTCTGCATTACTGTTTGAGATTAATCCCTTCCCGGTCTCTCTCCCTCTCTCTCTTATTTTCCTAATCTCAGGACTCTTACCATCAGTGGAGACGTTGCTGTAACTAAATGAAAGCAGGATGATTCAACACAAACACACAAAAGACTTTCCTTTACAGATGTTCCCATTAATTTAGGCCAGTTTTTCAGTTCATAGAGATTACAGCCAGAAATGCTGAAACTAAAATCCCCCCATTTTATTATTTTTTGTTTCATGCATTTGAATCAGGATATTAGTTTTGGTTTTCTTTGTTTTTTCTTTCCTCACAGACACATTCAGTGTCTCTAATCTTTATTTATAACAGTGTCTTGAATATTTATGTATGACAGGACTACATGGCTTTTTGGTTTATTATCTAAATATAGTTGTCAAGATATTCTATGTGGCAGGCAGAGTGTGGACCCAAATGCAGGACATAGAAACAGTCCTTAACTCCAAAAAGTTGTATTGCTTTGTATTTTAGTATTCTCACAAAAACCAAAAATACAAAAGCCAAGTGCTGGAATCAAAAATGCAGAAAACTCAGAAGATAAGGAAAAACTAAGGGAAAACACAAAATATGGGAGCACACTACTAGAGAGGAGCCTCAGAAAATAAATACACAAGAGGTGGGAGCACAGCTGGAACTAAAGTTAAACTAAACCCTTAACTAAACTTAGCTAAAACCTTCAAAATGACACAAAAGTTACCAAAACAAAACTAACTAACTAAAACAGGAGACAGCCAAGACAGAGCCGGAGACTTAACAAGGTACGGGAAACACACAGCAGGCAGAATAAACTGAAACGGAATATAAGAAAACTACAGCCAAGTATTAAAAATATAGCCTGAGGATGTAAACAAACATAATATCTGCAATCCATTAATTAAAAAAGAGTCCATAACACACAACGTTGCATCAAAAGACCCAGGACCATGACATCTCTTCATCTGGTTTCACTCAAAAATATTTGCATGTTTTCAAAACAGTGAAGTCAGTCACATCATTTGTAGTGTTTATTTTCCCTCAATCACCCAGTATCCAAACAATCACGTCCTTAATCTCATTATATTGGTTTATCAGCTAATCATTATATTCACATAATTTCTGTAAATCCATGCTTTGGTCAAGGACACAGGAGAATTGTTACAGTATCAAATTATTCAATTTCACAACAATAGTTTGATTTTCTGCTCAAAAAGATGCTTTGACTGACCAGGAGACAGCTGGCCTGTATCCAAAGGTAACAAAAACACCTACAAAATCCAGTTTGTCACATTTTCAGTCTTATAATAAGTTAACAGACTGCTGGCTGTTACTTACGATGATGGTGATATGGTGTTTTTTTAATATTAACTCTCAGAGATTCAGACTGTATTCCCTTATGATTTGTTTTACCATGTATTCATGCACTGTGTTGTACTCTTTTATCTGCCAGGCCTCTGGTAGAGAACCCAAACTTGAAGTATAAAAAAACCCCACAGTCAATCCTTCAAGCTCGGGTCCTCTACCTGAGGCCTGGGAGCTTGAGGGTCCTGCGCAGTATCTTAGCTGTTATATATACATGGCATGCATACACATTTCTTCAGAGGACTTTGACATATACTTCTTTTCTGGAGACTTAATCTAACCCAAACTCAGACTACTACTTTACTCACTTTACTTTCAGGTGAACACTGAAACGAAGTCGGAGAACAAGTGCTCAGCTGACATAAAGTAATTTACATTACTGGAATTCATATTTTGTCTCCAAAACAGAGTTAGGTCAAGACTGTATAAACAGAATAATGGTCTGTTCCCACAACATCAGTAATACAAGTGCACTCAAACACAGACACACACAGACGCACAGGGCAGTGGATAAAAGCAGAGTTTTTGGATGGGAACAGAAGCAGATGGCACAGTTGAAGTCACAACATCGGTAATGATGCTGAAATAGCACTCAAGCAATATTTGATCTTTATTAATGGCAATGGGATTTTATTCGAAAAAAGGTTTAAATGAAAGAGATAGAGATAGCAGCACAAAGCAGAGGGCGTGGCGGTGATCATCAGATTATGTCTGTCACCGTTGAGATTTTGTACTTTTTTTGTGCTTTTGGCAGGGTAAGACATACAAAGGAATTAGGTCTCTTCGTTGAAATGAAAGTGTTTACACATGGGCATTAACTCCCTGTTGCAGGTAATGGTCAAATCAAAGAAGACAGTTTAAAGGCCAGAGCATATTATAGTAATTAATAATAGTAATTATTGTGCCAGCAAACACATGAATGGTAAACATTTAACACAAAGTGTTAGTGCTGTTATTGTACACAGTGGTGAGTTCCAGCATTCACAAAGCTGCATTCAGTCTCATCTCTTGTCCCTGTGCTGTCTCTCTGCAGAGATCCTAACACTTACTGTCAAACTGCTTTTCCATCTTTGGGATTTCCTTGTCGCACTTTTCTCGTTCTCTTCACAGGTTGTCCTCCAGTGTCTCTTGGGGCTTTCTTCACTAACCTTTTGTTGCTCAAACTTTATTTTGATGGGTTTTACTTCATCCTCGAAGGGCCTCAGTTCTCAGCTTTTCCATCCTCAGCTTTTCCATCTGCATGTCCATTTCTTTGTGAATTTTCTTCCTCTGATCTGTGAGTCCATCATCCATTTGCTTTTTCCCCTCTTCTCCTCTGAACTCTGGACGAATTAATTTAAGTGTCTTCAAAGAAACTCTCGTCACATCTTCCCTTTTGTATTTCCTGAACTTCCCCTTCAGTATTTTTATTTTTTTACTGTAATCTTTTTAGATCCTCTCCTCCATTGATTTTATCCCTTTCTCTTTCTACTCCACCTGCTCCTCAAACATGTTGGTAACTTTGTGAGGTCTTATCAGTCAAGTCTTACTCAGAACTTCAGTCAACTGCTTCTCTTGTATCTTCTCCTTTCTGTCATTTCCCTCAGGCTCTCCCCTAAAATCCTCCCCATTTCTCTTACCAGTTTCTCCTTCCTCTGATTTTTGCTGAACCATCTCTAAATTTCTCTCATAGTGCTAATTTGTTACATTCTGCTGCTCCTAGTTCTCATTCAATAACCACTTCTCCATCTGTAGGTGATGAGCTACATCTTCATCCATTTTCTAGCAATTTCCTGTGATTTTGTGCTTTTTTTTTAATTACCTTGCTTCATAATATCCACCAAGCAAAATGACTTCCAGCACCTGTTCTTTGCTACAACATAGTACTTTCCATCTCTTGTGGCCAGCAGCTCAGCCAGATTCCTGCTCCCACCTATCACACCCCGTTCATGGATGTGCACCACCAAGAAATGTCTATTAGTTCTGTCTCACTTCCTCTTTTTCCTCCTATCTAGGAAGTAGAGGAGGCTAATACACCTTTCTTCTTCCACTTTCTTCTTCACTTTTTGTGAACAAGGAAGGAAAAAGCAAAGTGCAAAACTGATGAATGACATGAATTATTGTTTATCCTCATTATTCTCCCAAAACACTGTAGTTCTGTAGATATCTCGGTAGGTATGTCAGACCATATGGTCCCTCTGGACTCTAACCGTCATTACTGCTTTTTTTCTCATGATTGAAGAAAGTTTGTATATCTGAAACACTCGGCTCAGCAGGCCTCTGCTCTGAGAAAACACAGTCCAGAAAGAAGCAGCCTGATAATGCAGATACAAGCAGTTTGTGAAGAGATTGGGAGGAGTGTTGTCAACAGGATAGTAATGTGATATTTATATATGTATTCGTCATTTAAGTACCAGGGGTCAAAAATGAGTTGTTATTCTGTCCTTGTTGAGGTCAAACAATCCAAAGAAACAGACTGAAGCAGACACATCTGCACAAGAATGTCTAAAAGTCTTTGCAATAACTTTGTGTTGCATCTCTTGGCGAGAGGAAATTATCAGATAAATGTTGTCCTCCGTGTTGCTTTCATAGCACGCTGCTAACTGTAGGCTAACTCAGTATTTCTTTTTCCAAACTCCACTAGATGGAAGCAAAGATTAGTTCTTCTCATAACAGCCTGACAGCGATGTCTTTGTGACAGCAATGACAAGGAGGACAGTAGACTTTTTTTAAAGATTATGCAACAATTGATTGTTTTTTTTATTATTGATGTAATTTTTTAAAAAATACTGCAGAAAGAAAATCATTTAGTCAGCTATGAAGGAATTTATTTGGTGTCTGAAAATGGGAAGGTAAATAATAATGAACTTCAATTTAAGCCTGCAATAAACTTTATTACTTCCTATTACTAATATGTCCTTCCAATTCGAAAAAGATTTAAAGAACAATGTACTTTTTTGTTGTTGTTGTTGTTTTGTGTTTTTTATTTAGGAACATGAGAGCCAGTCAGTTGCATTAATGCTTTTGTCGATGATCATTGTCCTTCAGAAGGAACCAGAGGCCCACTGAACGAGCCCAACCTCTGACTGTTGGTCAAAAATGTGAAAATCTGTATAAGATTTCAAGGATTTCCCTCCCAGACCTTCACCCACTTCCAAACCAGTCGTGTTGGATCATGCTGTGTGTGTGTGTGTGTGTGTGTGTGTGTGTGTGTGTGTGTGTTTTATATGCTTGTCTACCTGATTTTAATGAGTACTGACTTATAGAAAAAGTGCTAATACATTAATTTATGATTCTATTCTATCCTTTACCTCTTGTACTGTTAAAGTATCTATGGGACATTTGGTTATGCAAGTTCATTCATTAATTCATTCAGTCAGTAACTGAATCGTCTCTAATTTGACCTAATCTGCCCTCCAGAGGCTCTTTTCTGAATTGAAACATTTAAATAAAATAAACCAGGTTCATTCAGTTGCCTGCCCTCTACAGTCCAAACAAACTGCTAATCATCAAAAAAAAACAGGTGAGGGAAAATGAGTGTCTGTGATATGGATAAGATACAATGTTAAGTTTATAAGCTGCATTTTATATAAAAAAAACAAAAAAACAAAAACAGGACAACAAGAAGGGGACAGAATTCACAAACACACCAAATAAGATTTAAACCACCACAAACTGAGCAACAATCATTTTTAATAACACAATATCAAAGGTTTATTTTTAATTGTGCCATTGAGCAAAGTGTAAATTAGCAATAAGGTAGAGTGCATCACCCTTTATTGTGAAAAAGTATCACTAAGGTCAGATAGTGTGTTAAAAGTCTTTGTGAGGTAAATGTTCACCTTTTCTCTTCAAGTATGGAGAACTTGTAAACCAATGTCAGTTTCATGTGGCTTTAACAGCATTAACTCACACGATCTACCAGTGATAGTGTCTATAAGGACAGATGTGATTCATAGGCTGTGTCATCGACATTTACACTGTTTCAAAAGTATTTCAGGTTTTCCTCTTGGTGCTCCCTCCCACATCGTAGCCAACTCTGGAAAATAGCATCCTCTGGTTGCTTAAAACGTAAGGCAAGAAATGTAATGCCTATAGCTGGATGTTTGGCTGTTAGCTCATCAATAATAGAGTCCATGCATGTTCAAGGCAAGGCCTGGATTGTCTTACTGCTCCACTGCTCTGTGACACATGCAAACAGATCTTACATAAACTAACCGAGAGGCTTTCCGTGCACACGTGTGGTTAAATGGATGATTTGTGTGCAGTGACCTCGTCTTCTTTACGTCGAAACAAAACAAAAACCCCAGACAAACACATACACGCACACACACACACACCACACACACACACACACACACACACACACACACAACACACACACACACAATACTGACATGAAACACGGTTTTCTTGCGGACAAAATAGTCTTCATTTGTCTCACGTTGCATTAAAGTCGAACAGAGGTGTAACAAGACTGGAGGTTTAGTGTCGATGAAAAGTAGAAGAAGCTATCAAGACGCCTTGGCAATGATGAGAATGCTCATGAGGAAGACCATGACGAAAAAGATCCACATAAAAAACCGATCCATCACCTTGGCAACTTTCTTCCACTCTGCTACCTTGATGCACGTGGCTCTCTGCTCACGGAAACAGTTTGCAATGTACTCGATGTTCTTAACCACCTGAAGAAAGGACAGATGGACACTTAAAGGTTATTTATATAACATCCAGAAAGCCATTACTGCTAATGACACTTGTGGCCATTAGACAAACTGCAGTCTATAAGTTTCTAGAATTTACATGACAGCAAGAGGTTCATACCAGACCGTTCAGCGCTGTTATGTTGCAGTGTTGCATTTGCTGTAGGTCCTTTATGCTTTAACACACTTAGTTTGAAACATCGTCTAAATTTAATTTAATTTCAAAGGACACCAGGGCATGAGAATACATCACCAGGGAAGTCTAACAAAAACACTTTTACAAATTGCTGGCTTTCCCCCAAATAAGGTTTTTAAAAAGATTTTTCCCTGGAAGTTTTACTACTATCAGTGCTGTCAGGTGAGTCTAGGGCTGGGCCATATTATACCGTTCACGGTAATACCGGTATAATGTTAGGCAACGATAGGAAAATGAAATATCGCGATAGAATGGGAGTAAAACGCGCATGCGCAGTGCCTTTGTTTTCATACGCACATGGCCGATTGTTGAGTGAAACAGATGAACCAGAATTGGTTTGTAAAAATGGTGCAACTTCAGTGATGTGGAACTGGTTTGGTGTTTGTCCGTCAGATACACAACAAAGCACATTTTTTTGCAGAACATGCAAGCGGCCGTCGTTATTGTCGTATTTGTCGGACTAAGATGCTCTTAAATCTGGGAGTAATCTGGGTCCTAAACTCCGTATGCTTCAGGTCAAACAACACTGCAGCATCACTAGAGTTAAAAACTGTCTAAATTCTTTCATCTTTAATAAAACGATCAGCATTGCTGCTTTACCAGGTGTAACTATAAGTTTAACTTCCAGGCATCCATGAAAACAAAAGTTATTACATTTAACGGAGTTAGAAGTTAGCAGGAAGCTAGCGGAAGTTAGCTCGCTAGTTTCGCTAGTTACCTAAGCATGATATAGCATGTTCTGACTGAGAGATTTCTGAAAAAATTCAAACGTACAGCTCTGCTATCACTTCCAACATAAATGAAGACAGGAAACTAAACAGCAGTGACGTTTGTAGGGTTACTGAAGTTGGGCTAGCTGGTATATAATGATGTGCTACGTGATCGCTAGCGACACAGCTATGTTAGCATAACATAAACAGTGAAGCTGGAGGACGAACACTAACACTTTTCCACTTATAAAAGTTAACGTGAAGGTTTTTCATGGTTAGAGACAAATGCAATCGCATGGCAGGATGCTGTAAACGGACCAAACTTCAGTCAGGAGAACAACTGAGATAATCCATCCACAATACGAGGTTAGTCATTAATATACTGCAACAACATGGGAATAGAGCAGCTGCCAGAGAATTCAACATTAATGAATCAATGGTACAGAAGTGGAGGAAGCAAGAAGAATGAGTTTAATAAAGTTTGATTTATCTGACTGCTTTGTTTCGCTTAATGTGCCTTATAATCCCGTGCACCTTATGGTCCGAAAAATACGTACTGCACACTGCAGTTTAATGTTGCAAAGCACCTCTTTTTAACTTCAGTGGATATTATACATGGTTATGCTCAGGATATGTCAGCCCATTTCTACTGGAAATGCCTTTTGGTTAAACTTTCAGCAAGGAATTTGCATTTGCACTGTTACATTTTTATAAAGCTTTAATGTACATAAAAACCAGCTTCTTGTTTAAGTGAAAATAAATGGAAGGTTGTCTTTTTGCGCTAGTAATGTTGTGGAGTTGTATTTTGTCTCGCATCAATTATATCGTCAGTTATATCGTTATCGCAAATTTTCAAATATATATCGTGATAAATATTTTTGGCCATATCGCCCTGCTCTAGGTGAGTCCAGTGTCTCCTCCTTATAATCTTCCTCATTTTCCCCCCTTTTCTGTGGGAAACAGTTTCTTGCTTTGTACCATTGCTTTTATTTATTCTTGGATAAACACACAGTCGGACTCAACACTTAAGATGCACCATGGCTTACGTTGGCTGATGAAGCATTTTGGTGTTCATGTGCATAAAAAAAGGTTTGCAAGCTATTTATAACTTTGCTGATAAATTAATTTACTGATTAAGCCATTTAAAACGATCCAGATTACCAGCCATGGTAGCCCTGAGGGTCTGAATAAATTAGCTTACTCGCACTACATTCGATAGTTAGGCAGGCTAAAATTACCTAACATTAGCAAGAAGAAAGCTTGGGGTCGGCTTTTTCTCTTGAGGTTGTCCTATTTGGTTTTCTTCTGCCTCATGTTAGCCAGTGTTAGCAACAATTCCAAGTGTTAAAGTGGACTGAAACTATCAGGTTATGATGTTCCAGCATTTCCCAGGATGCAGCCTAACTGCTCATCTGCTTTATACCAGTTGAAGTTCAGGGTCTTGCTGCTGCAGTCAGCATTCACTCAGATTTCACTCTGGATTCTTGACTAGCTTAACGTTAGCATGCCCTCTTGGCAGATGCTTTCAAAAACCCAAAGTTGTGTTAGCCGCATGATGTGTTTGTTTCTGTCCTGGATGCAGTTTTCCACTTTACCATTTATTTTGTCCTTTTGTGCAATAATAATAAAATAAATGTCCATATCTACGCTCTAGACTGTCGCTATTTTCCTCCTCTGAAATGCAAACTGAAATCAGTTGATTGTAGTACGAGTGCAAGAACCAACACCGGGATCGATAGGTAGACATGCTAACAATTTTAAGAATTTGGACTATTTCTACAGAAACCGGTTCCCTAATGCTGTAGTCTGGTGCTGCTTCCTCCTGATAGCATAAGATGCTTGCTTAATATAAAGAAAATAATATCTAATTCCCACTTACACCCTCAACATATTTTTTTTCTTTCTCAGCACTGTGTTTCTAAATCACGCATGATTTTTTAAAAATCAGATATTGGATCAATGCGTCATCCATGAAAATACTGGGAAGTTTAGTACAGATTAATACTGGATAAACTGGTTAGTTTGCAGTACTGTAGTGAAGTTTACAGTGATGCAATATGTTGGACTGGTGCAGGGTAGTCTGTGGCGTTCATTGTCAGTGTACGGTTACATCAAGACATCAATTTATATTTAAGCTGATCAGCTTACATATTGTTCAGTTCAGTTAAATCCCAAAAGATCAGTAAGCTTCAGATCAGCAGGAACAGAGTGTTAATGGTCTATATGCAAAGAAAACCAATCTACTGGAACTCACAATACAAGCTTTTATAGATCATTCAGAAGTAGCTTGAAATTTCCAGGTATTTAACCCCAAACTTTTAGATAATATCTAAAAAAATTTGACTTTGATCTAAATCTTCCTGGCATTTTCTTTCCAGTGGCAGAAATAAGCTTCTAAAGTTTTGTGTGTCTATTTTTAGGTGGTTTTCCGAGGTTGCACAACTAAACCAGATATTAGGGTTTCCCCTATCTGACAAAGCACACCCCTGGCCAACACAAATGGATTTCTGACTTGCCAACATAGCAGCTAGCTCACTAATCTTAGTTTGTGTCCTCGCTAACATTTTTAAAGAAAAATCCTCATTAATTGATTACTCATTGGTTTCTGTCCTTATCTGGAGTTTCTTTTAGAGTTTATGCTGTGATGAAACAAACTGTTTTGTGGTTTGTACATTTCCTTGTTCCTTGCCAGCTATTGTTCCGTAATGGCAAAGGGGCAGAAGAGAGACACTGAGGGAGGGATCATTAAAATGAAAATAACTCCTTCCCCATTCACCAAGTTCACAGGCTGTAAGGGGCAACCCAAAGACATGGAGAAGATGTCATTTTACCACTCACACACTGGCAATAAAAAATATTAAACATATAAAAGTCCTACATATAGCTTCTAAATGAATATTAGTTGCGTTTAAAAGTAGTAAAGGATGAAACAGCATGAAGTGTCACCTGTTTATGTTGGATAGAGGGGCAGCAGCAGGGACAGGCAGGGACTTGAATCTTCTCTGAGGAATAGAGGATCTGCTCCTTAAACCCCCCATTCAGGTGTTGGAGGTGCAGTGGATGCCGAGGAGCCTGGTAACCTAGTTCATCCCTCCTGATGTGGTGGTAACGCTGAGTGGGCTCATGCTTTGCGTCACCCCTCTCCAGCCTGGAAGCGTGGTTGTTATGGTTGTTGTAATGGTGATGCCTGCTGTTGGTGTTGCCGTTTGCTTGTCTTTTGTGATGGTTTTTGTGATGATGTACACCATTCCCATTGCTGTATTTGTTTGGATCACTGTCAGTATAGTAGAAGCCATCATGGAAGCGGTCGTCATGGTAGCAGCTCTTATCACCCATTGGTTCCTCTGGGTAGAGCGGGGTCCTCTCGCTTTCTGGCGTGGTGCAGTTCTCCCCGACTTCATAGACAAAGAAGATTTTTGACATGTAGTCAATGATGAGCACCTTAGCCCAGTAAGGGACTGGTTTGGCTTCAGCACCGCAGAAATGAATGTTCATGATGAAGATGGTGAGAGAAGTGGAGGCTGTGATCATAGTCATGGTGGCAATGTAGTACTTCCCTAAAAAGGAAGATAGAAGAAATTACAGATTTATAAATAGAGTCAGACACAATCTATCTATTAAAAAGTCTGTAAAAAATAATAAATACATAGGGTCAAGTGTATGGGTAGCTTAAAAGTAGGTAATACTGGTTTATTTATCTTGAGATACCATGCAAAATTTTAATATATAACCACAAGACTAAGTAACCAGTGGGGCCCCGATTTATGTGTAAAATCGGTCAAAATCTTGACCTTGTGCTTTATATTTTTGAATGAATTTTTATGCATTTTTATTATGCATGTTTTTATTGTGACTTTCAACAGTTTCCATACTTCCATAAATAAATCAGACCTATGTAGGGCATGCTTTCTGCAGGAGGCATGCTCTCAGCCACCAACAACTGGAACACAGTGAGCGCCAGCAGAACCGTCACCCCCAAGGAAACTTTCTCCCCCGAGTCGGCTGGAAGGTAGAAGCCCAACGGAGCCAGGAAGGAGATGAGGAAGCAGGGGAGGAGCAAGTTGAAGATGTAGAAGGAGGAGCGCCTCTTCAGGAGCAGGGTGTAGGTGATTTCAGTGTAAGGATCGGAACAGCAGCCATACATCATGACGTTTCTAACCGCTGGCATGCCGTGACACTCCCACTCCACATTCTCCACAAAGTCAGACAGGTCCCCGCTGTCCATGCCCAAACTGATGTCCACCTGTGTGGAGTCCATACAAGAGCACGATGAAAAGATGTTAGTGAAATATGTACAAACAAGTAGAACTACGATGATGAAATCATGTTAAAACCAAGAAAATGAACATTTAAATCACACAAAAACAACACCCACCACAATAACTTAAACCCAGTGTTGCAAATTAGAAAATCATTCCACCCTGGAAAACAACAGTTCAAAGAAAAGCTCAAAATTACCACAATGAGTGTATTTAAACTTCTACCACAACTGTATGGAGAAATAAGCTCCTTAAACATCTACTTTAGCACATTTTTCTTGTGTTCATCTGTTCACTCAGTAGTGTCCATGAGTGTTTCCATACTTTCTATCACTGAGTTCAGCAGCGAGAACATACTGATAAATATTTAAGACGCTATGTGTTTGTCAGCCATATATCTGTCTCCTTCTTGCTCTGCATGCTCCCTGTGTGCAGACACACCTGGTTTCCATTGTAGGTCCAGGAGCCAAATGTGAGATTGCACTGCTGCCAGTCAAAGGGGAAGTAGGAGACGTCCACCACACAAGAGCTCTTTGTGATGGCCGGAGAGTCCCAGATGATCTCTCCGTTGTAACGCAGCTTCACGTTAGTGTTGGATGGGCCTGACGACTCCTCATCTGCTCTACGTGGACAAAAACAGAAGGAATGCGTGAGCTCGATCAGATGCACCTTTTCCATTTGATTAACTATAAAAATATGATTCCTCATCTTCTTTCTGTTCTTCTGTCTTTGTTTGTTACTGACTTGTTATAGAGGACAATGTCGGGCTTCCAAACCAGGTCACTGGGGATGTTGATCATTTCAAGGTCATCATATTCCTCCTTGTCCCACTTCAGGTAGGCATCATGCCAGACCTGTCTGATCCACAGGTATGTGGTTAACACCTGATTCCTCTCATCCTAAACACACACGAACATAGACACAGTGACAGTGCCTCGACTTATGGCTCCCACAAACGGAGTACACTTGAAGACTCCTACTTTATACTACATTATCCTGAGTGTGATCCTCACAGTACACTGAAAGGCTGTATGCTGAAACCCATCTTTATCTGTAGCTCTGAAGATGTGACCACTGGGAGTAAAGAAGCTCTGTGAAAACAGCCTCTTTGTCAGATCTACAAAGGTTAAATGATCTGGGTTTCCCAGCTAGTGCTTTTAGAAATGTAAATTTGTTACTGAATGCTTGAGTTTCAAACTGGAGGCGTGGAGTTTCATAACAGCCAGTGAGGGTCTAACACAGCAGGCTGGTATAAAGGGGACTAAGTGTGGGAACCATGGGGTTTGGTGGGTGCTTGGCATTTGGAAATCGCAAATTCTTCAAATTAGCATAAATATGATTATATCTTTATTCAGTTGCAACATTGCTTATCTTCATTATGACAACCGCAGAGCAACCTCAGCACTAAAACATACACGACTGAGTGTCAAAAAGATGGAGCGGTTGAGTGTTTTTAATTGCATTAGTCTGCGCAGGCATGCCTAATAAAGTGGAGGCTGAGTGTATGTGAGTTATTACCACTGTACAATAAATCATCTGAAACATGTTACAGGAAAATGTGACTGTCAGCTGCTTCTTAAATTTCTTATCTTTACAGCTCAGATTGTCATCAGATCGATGTAAAATGTTACCGCATAATACCGCATTATTTGTTTTTTATTACACACCATTAACCCTTAACACCTACTGAAGCATATTAAATATATGGATTTTTTTCTAGGTTTTTAGGACTTTTGCATCATCAGTGGGATTTTTTTACTCCTCTGAAAATCCAAAATAAATTGCATAATACATCTTTAAGCAATACATTTGAGGGGGGAAAGCCAGATGTAGAAAATATGACACAAATTAAAACTCATATATTTATTTTTTTATTGGAATTGTCTGCAATGGTTTCATTGTCCATGCTTTAAAGGGTTAAAGTGCAACCTCGGCATAATGCCACTCTGGATTTTATTGCAAAAACTGTGCATGTCACTGTTAAAATGTTGAACCGGTGTGGCCAAGCAGTGGTCAAATCCACACAATGTTTCTTCTAATATAGCAGTCATCTCACAGTTTGAAAAGGGAACAAATACACCTAGCTATTGATAAATGTAATTAAATTTAAAATACCTTAATTTTTTTCCACATTATATATTCCCCTGCAGGCTTTTAAAGAAATGATGGCTTGGATTTGGACATACGCGTCCCAGACTCGTATTGAAAAGTTTAAGTAACAAAAGGGGGCGACCACAAACGTTCCTCTCTACTCACCATATCTTTGATCTGTGACAGAGTGATCTGCAGGGAGACATTGAGGGCTTTGTCTGTGTCCTCTACAGGTCTCAGAGCATTGGAGTAGTTCTCCATCAGGTCGATTAGAAGTTTATGGGCATAATGACCCTGAGCACAATGGGACACTGAGGAGCAACACACAGAAAGAGAATGGAAGGCTGCACTAAACAGAGAGAAGGAAACTACAGATGATGAACAGTAACAAATCTAACTTGGCTGATTAAAGCAAACTCCCGCCTCAGCGGTGCAACAGTTAGTGACAGCTGCGGCATCAAAATGAGAACTGACCTCGCACCAAAAGGCCGATCCAAACCATCAGCGATGCCTTCCTCATTCTTAACCGGTCACAGGCCCAAGGATCAATTATTCAGCAAAGCAGTCGCTGGGACAGCTTGTGTCCTAATCCAGCGTCACTCGATTCTGATCTCCATTCTCCCTCGCTGAAGCCGAGCCAGCCGAGACCACAGAAAATTCTCGAAATCTTACATCCTGTCAGAAGCTCTCAATGCTTCGCTAGTTGTTAGTCGCAGTTCGTCTCTGTCACTGTCTCTCTCTGTGTGTAATCGCTACTGGAACAGGACCTGGAGCTATCACACACACATACACGCACACACAATCACACATGCATGCACACACAACCACACAAACACTCAAACACAGGTACAGGTGCAGTATCACATAGCACACATGCACTGGGTGAAATGCGATGCCTGCAGCCCCATCCACTTCTGTACATGACCACAACCAGCTGTATGACACACACACTCATGCACACACACACACACACACACACTGAACCCTACTGTGTTACACAGCTAATGACAAATGTCAGTCACACACATTCAGTGCATCTCAGTGACACTTTCTTGCCCATGTTCATGTAATTTAACAGGAACACTGAGGATGTGAAACGAGTCAAACATTTCACATGACAATGAATTTTACACAGATCCGGGTCTAAATCTGTAAACAGGAATTTAATAACATGGCAACAGATCAGCCACTGAGAGCAGATTTCATCTTCAGCTGTTGAGGAATCTCAGATCTTCTTGTTTTGTGTACTTATACAATATATAAATACAAAATACGAACCAAGTTTATTTAAAACATAGTCCAAAAAGTGAAATTATGATCATGTATTCAGAAATACAACAATACAGTAAGAAAAAAGGGAAAGAAAGGTATTAAACGAGCATATTCTTAACACTTAACACACTGTTTGCTGCTATAACTACACATGTTTCTTGTTCAGCTATTTATTTATGAGTGACTTATGTATGTATGTATGTATGTATATATATGTATATATTGTACTATTCTTAGTTAGTGTATTGTCTGTCTTGTCTTAATGTTGGTTTATAACGGAGCACTGTAACAAAAAATAATTTCCCCCAGGGATCAATAAAGTATTCTGATTCTGATTCTGATTATTCATTGGAAGAAAATGTAAAAAAAAAAAAAACAGAAAAACTGTAAAATCTTACAGTCTGCATCTATGAAACAGAAAACAAAAGCCTCCACATCAGTAAAAAGATGCTAAAAAAGGGATTATTGTCTAAGGAAATGAAACGTGAAGCTAACTTTCATTTATCGCACAGCGTAAAGATGCTAAAGTTGGCAGAGCTGTAGGTTATGTAAACGTGAAGCAGGGCAGATCTTAAAGAGAACAAGAAATGCCAATCGGCTTTATTCACAAAAGTCTAAAACTTCAGCGCTTATTCAGTAATCCAGAAAATTAGGACAGGTTTCAGAACTCTCTCTAGCTACAGAATGCAGAAGCACTCATCTGTTTATTCTGAAATACATATAAACTTAACTTTGGAAATCAACACATATCATTTCATTTGAACTTTATGCTAATTTGTGCACACACAAGATAAACATTATTTATATAATAGCAAAAACAGAAGCTCACGTTTCAAAGTATTTATTTAATTTACATCAGCGCACCGGTTACATCCGGTTAAGTCCAATACTGGTTAAAAACGGATCCTTGTGTCCTGGAGTAAAAGAATACTTCTGGATGCTGGGAAAGATGGATTAAGGAATCAAACGTCAGTGAGAAATGTTATTGACACAGTGTTACTGTCTTATTCTGCAGAGAAGTGTGCATGGTGATGTGATGTGTTAATGTGTCACTCAGTTTCTGTGGTACTGAGCTCGTATAGGACAGGTGTTTCCTGTGTGTGTGTGCATGCGTACGTGCATGCGTGTGTGTGTGTGTCTGTGAGGAAGGAACGTGTGAAATAGAAGACTTAGAGTTTGAGAAAGTCAGCTTTTTAAACCATTCCTTATCTTCATTTCAATGTTTGGTTCACTGTGTGTTGCCGGTACGTGCTGTGTGTGTGTGTGTGTGTGTGTGTGTGTGTGTGTGTGTGTGTGTGTGTGTGTGTGTGTGTGTGTGTGTGTGAGAGAGAGAGAGAGAGAGAGAAAAGGGGGAGATAAAGATAAAGACATGGGCACTCAAAGAGCAGTGGTTTGGCCATAACTGTGGAAAATATGTATAAACTGATTATCGCCCTCCCACAATAATGAGCAGATTCTGGTAAACTGAGCTCATTTGCAGTAAGAAAAGCACTTTGATCTGAAATATTCTGTCTGGTAATATAATAAATGATTTTATATTGCCAGATCCCATCAAATATATAAACAATTAACAGTTAACTAATAATGTCTAGCGAGAATTGTTTGTGTAGGCACCGTGTGACTTTACTTTTCGGCCCTGTGGTATAGAGCTCAGATCAGTTAGCCACATTATCGCACTGGAAAGGCCCCCTTTTTTCCAGAAGTGATTTTGTCTCGTTGAAAAACAAAGGTTAAAATATTAAGATAGTTCATTTGCTTTTAGCTGCATTTAGTTTTAGGGATGTGTGATGACTTACTGTCATACTGACTGAGGCCACTACAGCCTGAATACCACAGGAAGAAGACTGGAAAGTACTGAGAGGTGCTTTGTTACTTTTGGCCTTTAATTGAATTTTTCACTGGAATTGTTGAAAATCAGATTGTTACGTCATTTAAAAAATGCAAAATAAGGACAAATACATTTATTTCTTCTTGTTTTTTAGTAAATCGTGTCTGTTGGAATCAGTTATTAAATATGCTGCTTTTTTCTTTCTTTCCTTTGTGCAATATTGTAAAAAATGGAAACGAGTGGCTGTTTTTCCTGTAACAGTAGTGCAAGAGCTTTGGAATAAAACCAAAGTTAAATGTACTCATTGTCATTAACGTTATTAGCGACACTTGTGTTTATGAATTCTCCTCCAAGGCATATGAGAAAGAAGCACACCCACCACTCTCTGACTATGAAGTGGCTTGGCTGCATACAGTTGTGTACACCACCAGTGTGTGTGTGTGTGTGTGTGTGTGTGTGTGTGTGTGTGTGTGTGTGTGTGTGTCAGAGAGGCAGAGAGAGAGACAGAGGCATACAGCGACACAGAAGACAAGGATAAGGTATTGTGGTAGCTGTGGCAGAGAGCACAATGAGAGATGAAAGCTGTGACCACAGCAGGCTGTCAAACACGCTGAACTCTTAAAGTCAAGCATTTCTTATTTGTCACTTATAAAACTGCCGACATGCATCGAAGGCATGTAAAATGTCCTTTTACAAGTTACATTTATCGTCAGATACATTTGAACATGTGACAGCATCTTTGGATTACAAGTACCCTTCAAAAATATACCAGCAGCAAAGTAGAAATTATGCTTTTGCTACTAAAAATCAGAAGGAAACTTGACAAGAGAGGGAAAATAAAGAGACTGGCTCAAGATTTTCTAAACTGTTTATGTCCTAATAGCACAGCAAACCTATGAATTATATGTGTAACCTTTGTACGTCTATGAAAATGAACACACAATTTCATGTGCTGAAAAAATACACAACTTCTTACTGTTGTTTTTATACGTTTGATTCACACTTAATTACTTAAACATTTCACAAAACACTTGGCAAGAATACACAAAACATACAAACCGATATAGTAACACATCTACATCATATCATATTTATACATTTAATAACATCTTTACAAACGTTGCTTCTATGACAACACGTGTATCACTCCTTTAAAGTCTATTGAGGACCAGTAAGTCAGCTAACGTAAACAATCAATGTTAAGATTATTTGCCTGACAGAACAAACAAGCTTATTTGGCTTCGATTAGAAGATAGCAAAATTAAAGGAAAGTTAAAACCAGTTTGTACACTTGATTTATTTTTATTTCAAAGGCAAATACATGATGTAGCAGAAACACATTTAATTCTGACAAACGCCTTTTGGCATGGGGCTTTATTTATATTGTTAAATGTTTATTATGTGAATGAAGTCTAATTTCTCGTGCCCATGTCATATGACACAACTTTAGCACACAAACTGATCTGTAAAACTTAATAACTTTTTTTAGTTAAAGTAAATGAATCAAACTTTCAAATAGAGTCTCACTGGTTCATTTGTACCCCGGATAACTGGCTTATTGTACCATCGCTGATGGACTTGCAGTTTCATCAATTTCAGCTCACGCTCTTGTGTGTTATCTACAGGGAGCTGTATGGTTGTCAGCACAAGTGTCAGTGTGTGCAAAAAAAACGTGTGTGTGTGTGTGTTCAAGTGTGCGGACAGATGTGTTGACAGTCGTTGTGTGTGTTTGCACAACTTTGTCTATATTATATACAGACTATATGTGTGTGTGTGCTGGGATGTGGTTAGGTGTTTTTCACCATATCCTTCAAAAGTCTTCATTTGTACCTCTCATCCTCAGCAGCTCTAAACACCATATAGGACAGAGATATGTAGAGAAACAGCAGGAGACAGCATGAGGGGGGAGGAAGAGCTCCTCTGAGCTTCGTCCCTGGTGCTTTGCTTTTCCTGGTTGTCCTTTTTTAGACTTTCATTTAGCTAAAACAATAAAGTTTGGTTTAAACTGAAAGAAAATTGTTTCATACGAACTAATTTGTTCAGCCATATGTGTCGTTCTCTGATGTACGGGTCTCACCCCTCATGTTTAGGACAAGCGATGATGTATTGACGGCATTTAAAATCTAAATGTTCACAGTGTCAATAACTCATATATCAAAATAATGAAAATTATTCTTGTTGCCTGCTTTTGCAGAGTTACTGTTACAGACTATATCTTACGTTTTGACTTGAAATGGAGCTTTAGACGAATAGATTTCTGTGTGTGCGTTGATTTTAATTGATTTTACATACAACACAATATACATACAATATCAAAATCTTGTAATTTTTTTGACAAGCCTGACATTTTTGGTCTTCGCACTTGACAGTGTGAAAGCCTTACATAAACACCAGAAGGTATTTCTAATCATACCGCTTCTGCGTATAACAGCTTACACCGATACGAGTCCCAAAACCCTCAGGAGCAAGTTTTAGGCTAAATAAATAAATCTAATAACTTGAATAAAGTTTTTATAATATGCATATTATTCATAATTTATTTAATCATACAACAGTAACATTAACATTTTTCTGCACATCACTCTGCATTAGTATATATCATACAGCTACTACAGTTATATAAACCATACATCTCATCCCATACATTAGATGGCTGCGTATTAACGGTCTGAGACCTTAGACGTCTAAAGACTGCAGACGAGCGTTGTATGCAGAACATGACACATTAAGTAAAGCCCTTATATGGAAGCTCATTGGTGTTCAGATCTTTTTCAAATCTGCTTGGTGGGCTTTTTTTTTTTTGTGATCCAGCACTCTACTGAAAGCCAGTATATACAAGTCTTTTTGATTGGTTGATAAAGCTTTCTTCAAACAAAGTGTTTTTAACATACTTATCATTAGTTTGAAGAAATAACCAAAACCTTTATAGTTTGAAACAGCTATTCTCAAAATGTGCTGAAAAAATATAAAACTTCTTACTGTTTTTTACACACTCTGATCCGCACTTCCTTTGAGTTTAATTGCTTCCATATTTCATATAACACTTGTTAGGGATACACAAAACATGCAAAACAGCATAGCAACATAAAACACCGGCCACACGATATACACTATATGCATATAGTGAAGTACAACATGTTTACAAAAGTTCCCATCATATTCTGTGGCACTGTGTAGAAATTTGTGTTGATTTGCTGAAATCAAAGTGAAAATTATTCACATTACATGACAAATAATGTGAGGCTTCTAATGGCAGGCAAATAAACTTAAATCCAATGCAATTACACCAAAAATGACTGAATATCTGACACTCAAAGTAACATACACTTCCCAGTGGCTGCACATTTGTTCAGCCCTCTGCTATGGGTAAAACTGTACAAACACACTGAATGTTCACATCAGTGGAAGTTGTAGTCAGTGTGTTAAAACCTTAGTTGTTCCAGAAATAAAATACACGCATGCACACACACAATAGGGGGGGACCTTTTTATATATATTTTCTGAGTGGAGGTTTTTTGGTTTTTTTTAATACACATTGCGTGATTTCAATAAAAATAAAAACTTATTTACTGAGAAAAAATTCGAGATCATCTTTAGATTTTTGTCGTTAATTAAAAAGACCTCACATGTAAAAATGCAAATCTAACCTAGAGAACATTACGCAGCATGTATGCATTTCTGTCAACTGTTTGTTGACTAATTAACACTTGTTTTCTGGTAATATCTAATCAAATTTAACTATATATACGAGTACGTTCAGCCCAACGTGGTAAAATATTCTCATTTGGCTCTTTGAGCTGACACGTACATTATCGTTTTCTTGGTATGTTAAATAACTGCTGAGAAACAGCAACACAAGCATATCGTTATTTACTTCATCCCCTTAAATAAAATGTCTCTAGGGTTTTTATAGACGTTATCCTTGATGAATAAAAGCTTTAACTAAGAAAAAAGTCCTTCGCCACAAATGCTTTGTCCCTTTAGACCAAGAATAAACACAATTCTCGAGGACATGTATGGGTAAGTCAAACATATGAATCAGAGTCTGTTAGGTTTTCAGTCAGTGTAATCTCAGTTTAAATACTGATCCAGTTTAGGCTCTTGTGGGGAGGTTAGTGAAAAACAAGTTTATTAAAGAAATCCTAATTTGTGTTCTTGTACCCCTACAACACCAACTGAGTTTGAATAATAAGTTTAAAAAGATCATCTGATAAAAGGCTCAGGAGCTCACAAAATCAAGGTGAATGGGTCAAAAGACCTTACACTGGTTCATGCTGAACATGCGTCTTCTGGCCTGTTTCTTGGCCTGGTTAACAACTGTCCGCACAGCGTACTCAAACACCTGCTGCACACCGCGGTTGCCTAAGGAGGAGCACTCCAAATAGCCTTTAGCCCTAACATCTTGAGCCACGTGTTTACCCTCGGATGGTGTGATGCATGTGCCCCGGTGCCCACCCATTTCCCTCAAGTCTGTCTGGGTTGCCACAACCAGCACCGGTACCCTGGGCAAGTGTTGTCGAACCTCATTGATCCACTTGTTCTGGACACTGGCGAGAGAGTGGGGGTTAGCCACAGAGAAGCAGATGAGGACGACATCGGCCTGCTGGTATGATCTTGGTCGGATCTGTTTGAAGCTGTCATTGCCGGCCGTGTCCCACAGCCCCAGGCTGATCTGGATACCGTCCATGTACACCTCCACCCCTGTGTTGTCAAACACTGTGGGCTTATAGGTGTCGGGGAAAGTCTCTGAGGTGAAGCGGACCAGCAGGGCCGTTTTTCCGACTGCGCTGTCCCCGACTAGGACGCACTTAATCGACATTTCCGAAAAGCCATTCATGATTGCCTCTGATTATTTCCCTTCTTAAGTTGCTTGGCCTAACTTTTTTTTTTTTTTTGGGTTTAGAGGGACGCAAAGTCCGCAAGGCAGACAAAAGCACTGATCAGTCTGTGTGCTGTACTTCCGTATCCAGGCAGTAGTTTTGTGTAGCCCTGCTTGGTGTAAGCTTCATTAATAGATGCTCTACTGCAGTGGTCATTCAGTTTATTGAAGGGACTTACAACGTGTCTCCTGTCACTGACAATAAGTGTGTACAGGCAGCTCTTCTCCAACAGACAGATTTATATATACGCTTCACATAACCTCTTAGATCTTCAGGCCATCTCAGCTCGCCTCACTTCCGCATTATGTGCGCAGCAGCTGGTCAGGTTCTGGTCCTTCTCTCTAACCATCTCGAAGATCCTCCTTTTTGTTAGGCAGGTCTAATCTCGGCACTGAAGACCAAGATTTGCTGGGAAAGAGAGATGAAGACACAGCATTTTAAAAACAAGAGGTATCGGAGAGCCCCTAGAACAGTTTGTTCAGCTGAAGCTTCATTTGCACGTCTCTCTGTACGTCTGACGAAGTCTTCCCCTACAGCGTGCAGTCTAACATGTAAGATACCTGCAGCGCAGCTCTTAAAACAATATGTTTGCATGAGAGAAAGGATCAGAAAGAAGATGATATGAAATAGGAGCTCAAACAATCAAGCTGTCAACCGCTTGAGCCATGTGTGTAGAAGATGACACTCACTTTTGCTTTTTATGATAATTTTAAGTATAAAGATTCAATTCTGTGTCAAAGTTCTGATTAAAACACGGAAGTAAAGACTGCTGTGTTTGGGCGTGACCCAGAATTCACAGCTTTATCCCGTAAACTTTAACAGGTGCTCAGAAATTCAATCTCCGAACTCTCAAGCTCACATAAAAGATCCACCTTGCGTGTCTCCTTTCTCGATTCTGCAGTTTATACCACAATCTGACATCTGACCAGGGGTGAGGATGTCTCAGTTTAACAAGGTGACAAACATGAATCTTGACAACTAATGACCCAGTTTAACAAAATCTACTGGCAGATCTTCATTATTCACTTTTAAACTGACGGTTTTATTAAAGCAAGCAGCAGACATACCAAGTGACAACCTCAAAACCACCTGCCATGTCACACAGTCATCCAAAATGGAAAGCCCTGCGTAACGCAGATGGGACGCTTTAATCAGTGGTTTTTCCACAGCTCATTTCTCACTAAAATCATTTTTTATTTGATTCTGTCTGTGGTCAGAGGAAATGATGTAAGCCATTTACTAAAAATAGGAGAAAAAATGAGACCAATTTGTTAAACTAGTGAACTGTCCTACCATCCTCATCCTCACACAGTGTAGCTATAGTTTACTGTGAAATCTTACAAAACATCCACAGTTCTTATCAATTTGCACTTCTCAGATTTCAGGAACACACTTTAAAGAGCTCATTGGTTTAGTTTTAAAGTTTGACTGCTTAAAAACAAAAAACTAAAACTAAAAAAAAAATAATTTTAAAAAAAACAACTAATAACGACCCTTTTAATTTCTAAAAGATTATCATTTACATAATTAATTGATTGTTAAATTTCAGAACTGAGTAGAAAATCTGGGTCATAAAGGCTTCAGGAACACGATGTTGTATCAAGACAAAGAGAAAGAGAAAGATAAAGGCGAGAGAGAAGAAGATGGTTCGGCCTACCTTTCTTGTCAGTCTTCTCAATCTTTAACGGGCGGATGCTGGCTGCTGCCGCCTTTGTAAACTTCACAGAGCTGGTAAAAATCACTCGTTAAACTCCCAAAAGGGCCCTCTTAATAATCATAAGAAGCCGGCCGCTTTTTTGTTTAAACGCCCCTGCTACGGGCGCTATTAAAGAGGACAAAAACGAGACGAGATATTGAGGCACCTTCCTAAATAATTGTCTCGTATGCACCGAAAGGAAGTGAGAAAGTACGAGAAAAGTCAAGTCAATTGCATCCGCTTGTTGGAGTGTGGAGGTGTGACTGAGTCTACTGCTCGCCTCCCCCACAGCAGCTGTGCCGTGCGTATCACTTTGTTTCTGTTGTGGATTTGTACTGTTTGCTTGCAACTTTACGCACAGCTGGCGCACGCTATAAAGGGCTTTTATAACAGTGTTAACGCAGCCAAACTAGCCGCTGTGATCGCACTATGATGTGGGCAATTATTGCAAACAAGGGGCTAAGCTGTGTGTTTTTTAATTGTCACTAATAAACAAGAAAGCACATTTAGGTGTATATGCTTATTGCGCCTTAGATGCAGAAAGTCCGACTTATTTTCCATTTGTGATGGGGAAAAGTGGGATTTTACAGCTTTAAACTATAAAGATTAAATAAAAGGCAGTGTTGGTTGAAACTGAAGTGAGTTTGAGTAATATAACAGATCAAAGGAGATTAATTCATTTTTTTATGTGCAAAAACGTATTAAATTTTTACTTTTGTTTCCACATTTTGTTAACATTGCGAGTTAATGGTAACTTTAAATTTGTACACAATGCGTTGACAATATAGTTGTGCATTGTACAATATGTGGACAAATTAGGCAGCATATATACAGAGACAAACCCGTCAACGTGTGGACAGGAGTGCGTGTAGATGGGTGCGAGCAAGTGTTATGTGCGAATGTGTTTTACTTAGTTCAGTGTGGGAACAAGAATGTGCAAACGGGAGACGATCGAAGTGATATTTTTTTAAACCTTCTTAAAAATGGTTTTACCCCTCTGCGCGTCTCCGCGGCTGTGCGATACAAAACCAAACCACCATCAGGGGCCTCTCTGGCAGCTTAGGCAGGGTCAGCGATTCTTTGGTTAATTCGTTGAAACTGTATTTTGAACTTTGATTTACTTTCATATCTATCTGAAGAATGCACAGTGAGTAACCAATATCAGACTTGTGTCACGATACCTTAGCCTCAATCAAAGATGTTTATTTACTTGCAACACCTGTTTCCAAAAAAAGATGTTGTGTTATGAGTAAATTGACAGAACCCAATTATCTGACACATTTTTATACATTTACATGAAAATAGTTCAAAGACAACCTATAAACTTGTCTTTGTTGTTTTCTTTATGCCACTTCAAAATTAGTTGCCATTATTACTTAAAAAGAAACAGAAACAGTGGCAACAAAGACTAAAAACTTGTTTTATGCTTTAAAGAAAAAGAGAAGGTAACATAAACCCCACAGGTAATTAGGTTAATTGGCATTAGCTTAGTAACATGACCTGTTACACCATGACCTTTCACCGATGTGAGGCTGCTGGTTCCCCTAACAAGGTCCCCTCAATTCACAGTTACATAGAGCACAGAAGGGATAATCCTACTCTTTATACTGACCTAATGTAGATGTGACAGTAATGATTTAATCAGGAATGAGTAATATAATTAAGTAATGTTGATTACTTAATTACACCTCCCCCCCAATTGCTTGTGATTTGTTGGGACTGGGTTAGGATAGGGGAGGTTCAGAGGATAGGCGGGGAGGAGGGTTTGCTCATGAAAAGGGGCAGTGAATGTATAAAAATCACTGTCGTTCATAATGTATAGAGTTAACTTGTCTTTGATTTTATAAAGTATGTGTGGAGAAGAACAAAAAAGATGCTGAGAAGTGTGTAGAGAAATGGTTTAACAAAAATGTTTTGTAGTGTAAATTTATCAAGAATTTGGGGATTTCACAATTTAAATACATGATATGATGAAAACATTCAGAGCATTTGGGGAAATCTTTGTACACGAGGCACTAGGTTAAAAACTCACAGCACTACATGGCCACAATCTTCAGCCAAGTTTTTTTTTTAGTTGAAAAATACAGCAAGGACTCAGATATTTCTGTCTCTACAAACAAAACTTTAAAAATTACCATAAAAACAACTAAAAAAAAAAAAAAAGAAAACAAAAGGAAAAAAAAAATCTGAATTTGAACTCGTCTTTGAAAATCATGCACACAGACTGAAGAGGAGCAGGACCACCTGGCATGTTATCTGTGCACCGATCAAAAGCACACATACAGGATAGCATGAGCAGTTTGCACATGTGTGAAAACAGCACTGTTGCTAAACTATATAGAAGCATTGTGAAGGAAAAAAGCATAGTGCGTAAGTTTATTTAAGCAAGATAATACCACACCACATACTACATTTATTTATAGCAGGTTTGCTCTGTAATAACAAACTGAAGGTGCTCAACTAGCCTGATGACTGTAACTTTAAAATATAGTTTACATATTAGAGATCTTTTATATTTGTAACTTATTCAAAAACGATAAATGTAAATCACTCACACAAAAGCACAGAAATATTAAACTGTAAGTTTTATTCCACAATACCATGTCTTCTTTAAAAAACACAAACCACCAAATACAAAAATACAATCTTCTTTATAATTTATGTGGTCTCAACAATATGTACATTCGGTAAAAGCCGTCAACACTATTGTTACACATTTTCTGAAAAATATTATAGAGAAGCTATTTTAAAACTACAAAACTAGAATTCGAACCAATACAGTACAGCTGCTGCAAAATATGGCACAATGTTTAAAAAAAAAAAAAACTACAAGGAAAAGCACTGGAAACAATCTTTAAACTTAGAGTTCATCACCTGAGTGTCAATATATTAGCAGCAAAACATTGTTGCTTGGACTTGCGCAAGAGTAAATGAGAAGCACTGGGTTGCAAAAGCAGCTGCTGAGGCAAAAAAAGCGATTTCTGCAGAAATCACAGTGAACGTTCTTCAAACTGCTCAATGACACCACACACTCTCTTTCCTTCTGAGCACTGGGCTTCATGAAAAAAACCACCAAATTATTAAACTGTGTAAATATTTTTGTCATATCACTTAAAACCCTGGAGAGAAACCTCCAAGCAGACAGCATGCCATCAGGTTTGAAATAAAGCATTATAAAACACTTACATGTTTAAACAATTAACAACTTAATTGAAATGGAGATTTTTAATCTTTAAAAAGATTTCTTAAAAATACACACTATAAAACAATTAAATATAAAATATGCACACAATCCGTCTTTACAAACACAGCGTTTCACACCATAAACACGGGAGAAAAACTCGAAAGGGAGAGCGAGTGAGTACATATCAAAAAAAAAAAAAAGCAGAGACAAGACTGATGGTGGCGGAGAATCATACTAAATAAACGGTAACAGTATTGTGGCGTCGTAGAAGTGGAAGGTGAGAGATAAAGAGAGTGTTGTCCTCCATAGCAGCTTCAGTCTGAACACAATAAACGGATTCTTTCACTTCAAAGAGACCAACACAAGACCCGGCTTTGGCTCAGTGAACCTGAGAGATGCAGAGATACGAGAAAATGTGGGTGAAGATGAACATGTAAAGCATACAACATGTCTTGAGTGTGCGTGCGTGCATACCTGTAGTGTTTGTTAGTGAGGTAGTCTATAACAGCGGGACGGATGCGTGCCACGCCCCCCTGGCTGCGGTTCCCTCTTCCTGTGATGACAGAGAGCTGAGGTCGGCACAGACCCTGCTCACACTCTACGCCGAAAGAGGCCAAAGAAGAAGAAGCACAAGCAGAAAGTTACAGTTTACAGCAGTAATAACGAACGCAAACTCTGAAGGGGTAACTGCGCTTTCTAACAAGCTGCGTGGTCAGTGTCCTGCTGGGTAATGATGTACACCACCGGGGCTTGTCCCTGGTTAGCGCCTGGACTCGAAGCAATATCCAATCACTTTTACACATTCAGTTCAGAACATCTCAACTTCTTCTTTTCTTCGTTACAAACCGGGTAAACTGTAGTACAGGTGTCAAGTCTTTTTTAAAGTAAAAGCGATTTTCAGACATGGAATATGTAACTTTGCTGGGGGGGGGTTTACACATGGCAGCCACCACACTTGTGTGATCTTTAGCACCTGGTGACTGAGAGAAAGGCAGACATGAGACGGGGGCTGTGATAATATATGTACGTACTACAGAGGCTGTAGAGCTCGCTAACATGTTTCTCCTTGTACTGCTGCAGCTGTTGCACTTTTCTGATAACATTTCATTCAGACTTGGGCTCTGTTGCAATGTTACTCCGTCCAATAATGAGGTCAGTGGGGAGAGGGTTTCACCTAAATGTCCCCGCATGAGACTATTCTGACATGAGTGACGTGTTCAGTTGCCACAGATTAAACATTAAGGAATTTGTGAAAAGGGCATCTGTAACAAGCTAACGCTTACTGAATAGATAATAGTTTAAGCACCTTTGGTTTTGTCCAGTAAGACCTGAGCCAGATGTTCCAGGGCCTCATTGACATGTAACCCATGGAGGTCCAGGATATTGCTGGGCAGCAGCGATGAGTTGACCCTTTCAAAAATCTGAACTGCTGCACGGTGATTAGCCTCACGCATACGCTGGCTATGGAGGTGCCCCTGAAAAAGCAGAAAGAAAGACAAATTTAAATAAAAAGCCACAAATATATTTATTTAATTAGATGGCAGTGACATGCTACACATTCAAAAACAGTAATAATAAAATGTTGTGCTTCGTGTTGTGCTCAGTCACTCACCTGCTGTGCGTAAAATGAGGCCACTTCTTTGCGTCCTTGCTTGTAGGCCTCTGCAGCCTTAGCAAAGCTCTCGAGCTGTCGGCTCCTCTGCAGTCTGGCCTCGGCCCTGAAGTCTTCATAATCTGGATCTTCTGTATCCTGATAATTGGGTACGGCTGATTCCACGGCCCTCTGCTTCTGACAAATTAAAAGAGCAAAGTGATCAAGACACACTTAAGGGTGTGGAAAATTAAAGGCGACTAACTGTCAGCTTTCTGCATTTGCTCAGATATGATGTTGTACTGCAGGTAACCCTATTCTATACATTATTTCTTTCTATTTTTCTGGGGAAATGGGAAACAGGTGCAGTGATTTATTGGAACACATGGAAACATACATGGAAATGCAGTTTATAAGTCAAAAGAAAGTCAGTATGTGTATGACAACCTTTACCTCCAGACCTATGTCAGGTCTTTGCTGGATATTTTTTTCCTATTTTTTAAGGACATGACTGTCAAATACTGTTCAATCTGATAGTTTTTAAAGCCAACACCTGTTCTTTTTTTTCTACTTGTGCAGTTTCTTCAGTTTTGTTTTGTTTGTTTGTTTTTTTTGGGGGGGGGATAAGATGCAAACCAATTACATAATATAAGTTTTCAGCTGGTAAAAAAAAAAAAGAAAACATTTTTTGCCAATCGAACTGTTATCTTTGGCATTTTATGTAAATTTTACTAAAGATATGAGAACAAATGACGTGTTCTGCTAGTTATAACATGCAAAATTTAAAATGGATTATTTGCCAAGTTGTCTTATATGTTATGGTTTCTCCTTTTTTAAGCCTTTTTTACACTTCAATGATTCATAGTACAGTCTTCAGTGGCTTAACAAACCAAAAAAACATTCCTTTGAAAATGATTATGTACAAGGACTGGACTGAAAATGAGAGAAAAGGTAGCCAATGTTAAAAGAAAACCCTGGAAAGGCCTCCAGAAAGTCTGGAGAGAGTTCAAGAGCACTTTAAATAAATTAGAAAAAAAAGGTCTGGCTGCTACGAGGCAAAGAAATGACTGGTGGCTCAAGACTTTTGCACAGTACTTCTACAAGTTGAATCTCACAATTCAACTTGTCTGTATTGTAAAATGATAATTGTAGAGATGTTGCAATAAAACAGAAAGAGATTTCTCCAACATCCAAATATGGAAAATACAAGCTAAAAAGATCGAGACAAATTAAACAGTTCATGTTTTCCCACCTGTGAAACAGATCTAATGTATACTGTACATGTGTTCAGTGCTCCGTTGTTTTCATTCTCTGCCTGTGTTGTGAATACCTTTTCCCTCTCCTTGCTGGCTGGTCTGTGGTGGTCAGAGCGAGGAGCTTCTGGAGCAACTACAGTCTTCACAGGCTCCTCGTTCAGCAGAGAACGAAGAAACAATTCTGCCTCCGTGAGGCTGTAACTAAACAAACACACACACACACAAAGAAAAAGACACATTAGCCACTAAAATCAGTACACCAACTAATGTTTAGAGGACTATAAAAAGTTACAGTTGTTTTCTCACTTGTGGTCCCTGAAAATGTCCTGCAGAAAATGCCTGTCAATGGTGGGGAAGAGGGCATACAGCTGCTTCTCTTTCAAAAGTGCGGCTCCGTTACGTTGGTCAAGGTCTGCACGACTTTTTCTGGTCTAAAAGAGAGCGTTGGACTTTAAGAAAAGGATATCAAAGCAGAACAAGATCATTAAATAAAATCTAAAGAATCTGCAGGTGCAGTAGGCGTGCGCGTTACCTTCTCTAAGTTGTTCTGCAAAGCCTGTTCTTCTTCCATAATCTCTCTAAGAGAGACAAGCGGACGGGACGCATTCCAGTGATCCATGATTGGCATTGGACCGCGAGGCTCTGGGTGGCTGCCCGCTGACGTGTACTCATCCGTGCTGATCAAGACGTTTGCTGACTGCGTCTGGTCTCGCGACCCGGTTTTTCCCGTCTGTGAATCACCCCAGTGTACCGAACCTAACAATCCAGAAAAACTGTTAAGTCTGTGCATGTTCACAGACTTAACAGTTCACTGCATATGCACTGTCAGCATGTGTATTGTATTCAACAGAGTATTACTCATATGCTGAACAGATTATTCCTGAATGTCATTTAAGAGTATTTTGGTGTGTATTAAACTTACTTTCCTGAAGCAGGTGAAAGGAAAGTGCCGCTTGTCTTTGACTTTCCTGAAAAACGCAAATTATACATGAACGCACAATAAATTACAACAGAGTAAGGACATGAACATAAGGCCCGCAGGCCAGAACTGACCTGGCAAAGAATAAAGCCCAGTGTACAACAAAATATGAGGTTATCAATTTTGGACTTCTAACGATTTCTATTTTATTTGTTTTACACCTTTTCCTGATGATAAAGACCTCCCCCATAGCCATTAATTCTATATCAGTGTAGTTAAGAAACAGATAAACAATTAAATTAAAAAAGGCTGTTGAAATGACTTTTTTTTATCTTATATTACCGTATCTCGAGAATTAAATGTGTAGTTAACATCTTTACACAGACAGAAAGTGGAGTTTCACTTGTCTGGCCCATTTAAGATTAAAGCAGGCTGTTGACATCTCGGTATTAGACCTAATGCAGGAGAAACAGTAGTTTAAACTCACTTGGATGGTTTCCTTCCACTTCTGGTGGAGCAGCTTAGCAAGGTTCAAGTCCATCTGCACTGCATAGTCATTTGCAGAGCACGAACCTGAATAAAAATCAAGCAGGACATATACAATCATGTCAGTTTGGAGTAGCAGAGAAGAATAAAAATACCACTAAAGGCATCAGTTGGATCAGTTACCAGAGTACGAAACACTGTATCAAACTGCAGAACCAGAGAGCGACGGGAACACTTTTGTAAAAAGAGAAACGTGACATCACACCCAGATTAACAGAACAGCTGTTTGGAGCTGCAAAAGAGTTTTCTATGATTATTTTACAGTTACTTTACTCCTTTTTGGTGTATACAGCTGAATGAAACAGCATCAATGCAATTTAAGAGGCCATCTTTAAACCACATGCTTTTACTGCATCTGTAAGAATAATGATATAACGCCCCTCTTCACCCTGGCTTCATCCATGACCAATCACAATAAGGCTTTAAGTTTGACATTTCTTGGTTGAAAACCTGTGTGTTAGTTACCTGGGTCTACTCCCACAGGGCCAAATAGTTCAGTTAACTGCAGTGCCAGCTCAGTGGGTAGTTTCAGCTCCACGCTCTGAATATCCAGGTGATGTCGGCCTCGTGTCTCCTCTCCCCTCTGCTTTTCCTCTCTCTCCTCTCTCTCCAGCTCCTCCAGCTCAGCCCACAGCAGTCTGTTCATCTCTTCCATGTTGGCAATCTCGTCCTCAATCTTAGCCCCTGACATTTCAATTATTGCATTATCTGAGCTCCCACCCCAAGCTCCTCTTTCCTGGTCAGACTCTGATATTGCTTTGGGTTCAGCGCTGTCACTTCTCTTTCTTTCCTTTACTGATTCAGGAACACTGAGATCTGTTTCAGGGGCTTTTTCTGAATCTGGGATTGCATCAGGATGGTTTGTAACCAGAACAGCTGCTCCTCCAGAATCGGACACATCTATATTATTTTGGCTCTCTTCTGATTCACTGACTGTCACACTGGGTGATTGCTGGGTCTCCACCTCAAGCATAAATGGCTTTTCCTTTGGCCAATCTTCAGGATGATCCTCATCCAACATATTAGGATACGAACTGCTTTCTACAGCCTGACAGGAAGCAGCACACAGATCAGATGTATCGTTGATGTGAGCTTGACCATCCTCCTCTTCGCCATCTTCATCTCTAAAGAACCTTTCTCCAGAGTCCAGCAGCAGGTTGGTGGTCCACTCTATGTCCTGACTGCACTTGTCATACAGGTCTTCTAAAGTGTCAAAGCTAACGAGCCTAAAATGACGACTGAGAACACGCAGGCTCTCGAGCCGGTTTTGAGTCAACCCGAGCTCTTTTTCCTCCAACTGTGTGCCTTTCTCATGCACCACACGGTAGGGTACCTCTCTGTGGCCAGATGGGTGAACTGCATCTGCTGCACACACAGCAGAGGAGAGCTCTGGCACAAAACGAGAAGAGTCGCCATACAGGACTCTGATGTCACCAGTGGCCACAGAGTCGGCTGAATCATCGGGGTTGGTTTGACGATTGAGACGCCAAAGAAGGGCAAAGTCTTGAGGTTCTGTCTGGGTGAAGCAGCCAGTATCTGCCAGAGGTGGCTGCAGGGATGCCTCAGATTTAGACAGATCCAAGTTTGGTTTAAGATCAAGAGTAGTGTTCGCATTAAACGTGGTTTCACCAGCTGAGCCACTACGGCAAGAGTCTGAGTTTTGAGCTGTGGAGTTGGGACAATCTACGGACAGGGGGCAGTTTTGAGTGAAGGTGAGTGCGAGTTTGCACTGCTTCCCTGACCTACGACCCTGACGCAGTTTTCCCTCCTGACCACCTCCGATGGAGGGGCTGCTTTCTGTTTCCACAGAGCCTTCACACACAGGACTCTGACACATTTCACTCATATATGTACAATCAGCCTCTGCGGCAGTCTCTCGGTCATTCTCAGTGCATTTACTCATATCCACATGAGGAGTGGCCTCATCTTCAGTACTGTGGCTTCCTGTATCACTGTTACATACATTTGACTCTAAAGTTTTGGAGCTGTATAACAAATCTGTGGCAAGAGCTGAAGTTGGATTTTCTTTATTGGCTGAATTTAGGTCTGCAGTCTCTGGCTCCGTAGTATTCCTTTCCTCTTCATTAGGTCCTTCGTTCTCGATTTTAAATCCATCCGAATCATCAATTCTTGATTCCTGGCCAATACAAGAGGCGGCAGCCTTCCAGTCTAACACACAGTCTGGTAAATCACCTCTGCTGACATTAATTGTGTTCTTGTTTCGTTTTCTCTCTTTACTGTTAGATCTGCTGCTGTGGGATTCCTCAGAGCTTCCATCTGCCTCATCCTCTCTCTCGGATCCTTCTCCAGAACTCAGAGAAAGGAAGGGAGAGTGGGAAGAGCAGGTTGAAACTGTGGCTACGCCAGTCTGGATGAGATCAAGAAGCTTCTGAACCTCAGTTACATCCGGACCTGGCTGTGCTCTTATTGCTTTTTCATAAACACGGGCTTCTTGACATGCGTCTTCATCTTCCGTTCCATGTACCTCATATCTTTCTCTTTTTCTTGCCTCCCGCTGCATTAGAGGCCCTTCACATGGCCAGTCTCCCACAAAGTTCATCGTTTTAGGCGTGACCTTCTCTTCTTCGTACCTCACCACCTCGAATCTTTTTACTTTCTCCTCTCTTATCATTTCTTTCACCTTTGTCATGCTGTCTACTTGGTTAGTGTCTTTCACCAGATCTGCAGGCTCCATCCTCCTGCTTGGTCTTTCTCTCTTCACTCTCTGTCCAATAGACTCAGCGAAAGCCACAGGAATTTCATCCCCACACTGGTCTTCATTCATCACCGATTCTACAATACAGTCTGGCATTCTCTGCTCTAATACCGGGTGATTTCGCTCTAACTGAGCATCTAGCTCAGAGTCTAATTCCCCCAAATTCATATCATCATTTTCATCAGAAGCTTCCAGGCTGTCTGTAGGTTTTTCTCCAAGGTGTAAGTTGAGAGACTCAGTGGATTCGGGGCTGCCTTCTCTGGGCATTCCCACGTCTCCAGAAAAACCAACAGACGACACATCTGGGAGAGAGGAAAAGCGCTGAGAGGTGGATGTCTGACATCCTTCAGCTAATCTGGGCTGACCTACAAGGTCAGGACAAGGTGCTTCAGAAGATGCGAGCCTAAAGGAACAAAAAAGATACGCAGGCATGGTCAGACGTTTACATAAATTTATCATGGGCATGAATGTCTGGTAATTTTGGCCTTTTAATTATTTCTTTCAATCAGTCTTTTCCCAGAAAGGAATGATTGTACAGCATGCATCTTTAAAGACTTTAAAAATCAAGAACTGAGTGCAGAAGTTTAAATTTATTTAGGATTTTCTCTAAAACTCACACACAAGCTCATATATACACATATAACATAATTTCTCAGGTATATGAAATGGTAATTTTGAGTGAAACTCACTGTGAGATTCTGTTTTGCAGAAGAACCTGTCGTTTCCGTTCAGGCATCTGTGAACCCATGATGGACTGGACTGTGACGAAGCGCTCATATCCTTCAAGCATGTGGCGGACTGTGTCCACGTGTACGTTATGTGTAGTACGCCTGCACAGACCACCAAAAAAGCAAAGCTGAAGGGATGAAATTTTTTCAAGCAACATTTTCAAAAAATCCGTTTCTATACTGAAACCATAGGCTGCTGTAATTCCTCTGTTACGCTCACCTCACCAGTTCTTTGGGTTTATGTTTCCACCAGGTGTCTGGCTCTTTGAACAGTACCTTATAGTCATGTTTTAGCGCCTAGGAAAGATTAAGGGAAAATCTTTTTGTGTAGTTCATAACCAGTTTATGCATACTTCAATATCCAGCCACTTATTATAATAACTACACCCTAAATGTTCAGTTTGCCTCTAGACTAAACTGGACTGCATGTCTGAAAACACATATAGTAAGCAAAAATACGTTCTTAAAAGCCTTTGCCCATTTGCAATGTTGTCTCTTAAGTTTACTGATGACTGACCTGTGCAACATATGGTTTCATCTCCCAGCCCTGCATGTTGGTATTATCAATGATGATGGGATTATTCCCCTTCTCAAAAGCCTCCTTAGCTGTGGGACAAGAATAAGGGAGATAAGCCACAGTGTGATTCTTCCAATAGTACAACAGAAGCTGAAAAAGCATAAAGCAATCAATAACAGAGACTTGCTATCACTGTGTGTGTGTGTGTGTGTGTGTGTGTGTGTGTGTGTGTGTGTGTGTGTGTGTGTGTGTGTGTAAGTTTGGAATAAACTGACTGACCTTTGCAAAGGTTTGTGTGTTGGTCTTTATTACTGACAAAATATTAGTGTTTGGTGTCATCACATAGTGACCGTTTGGCAATGGCAATTTAATTTATGCAGTGATTTGATTACACTTTAACTACATGTGTTTTACGTAAAAGATAAACACATATGTAGGCCTATTGTGCCTGCTATTCAACAGTATTAATGAGCAAGTCAAAAATGTCCTCTTTATCATCAGTTTGCTTTCAGAAACTGTGAAAAAGGTCTGTGTTAAAATCATATCACGCTTGATGTAATGTTGATTATTAAAAACATAGAGACTCAATATGTTTAACGTAAAAATATTTTTAAA
>NW_024582471.1:1378911-1388067 GCF_018398535.1 Haplochromis burtoni
GCTAGGGAAACCATTATGTCAATGAAGGTCCTCACTAAGATAGCTGAACGGTTAATGGTGTAGTGTGTGTGTCTGTTGTTTACCTCGTTTATGGTTCCACTCATGGGCCTCCCCCAGGACAGTGGGGTCAAAATTATATTCTCCATTGTGAGTGAAATAATCGTCGGTGCTTAGTACAACTCCACCAGGGTTGTTCTGTAGCAAGGCTCTGCAAAGACACAATGAAGTGTAAATGCAACACAGCTGCTGATTACTGTAGCAGAAATCATCGACTCCTCCGGAACAGGGGTTGCTGAAGTGTTGCTTAGATTGTGTCTCTGCTGTTTCAGCATAATGCCGGCTTTGTTGTAAACTAGTGGTGAATCATTCCTCCGTTGACCAGTAATCTTTTTTTATATTTAGATAATGTGAACATTTTATCATGTTGGTTGTCACTCTGGAACAGAGTCTCTTCCCTGTCTTTAAAACATCCAACACAAGGTTGCAACATACTATGCAACTAATGGAAACAGGCTAAAGTTGTGAAAGATTTCCAATATTTCCTACAGTGCTTGAGCAACAGTTCTCCAGACTTTCTGAAGGTCTTTCAAATCAGTTGCTTTTTCACTCATCATTATACCGAACCATTTTTTAGTAGCAAAAATATTCCTCTAAAAACTCTGACCTATGAATCATCCGAGCATGAAAATGGGTGTTGTGTTTATTAATAACAGATGCTTTAGCAAAGAAGCTATTTTAAATTGTATCATTAGGCTCTGTGCTACCAGCAGCCTGATCCTAGCCTTTAACAAGCCTGGAGAACTAATTCTGAACTAACAAAACTACAAGAAAGCTTGCCTAAGAGACCAGGCTGTCTTGGAGAAGAAAAGTGGTCATAAAAAAATGCTACATTTCAAGTTCCCGAGAACAGAACAAACTCTGTTTTTGGCTTAAAAACTGCATTTCACTTTGCATGTTTGAATAAATTGCTGCACCCATTTCCATTTTCAAAGCAAAATGGACAAATGAGTGGTGGCTCAAGACTTTTGTACAGTGCTATGTTTAAATTATATGTCAGTAATTTAACAAAAAATACTTTATCTTTTCTGGTATTTTTTTTAAGATATTTAAATTTCACTGTTAAAAGTATTATTTGTAGCACTTTGTAGTAAACTATAAAGAGAAAAAGGAAGATAAACAAGGCAGCAGAATCTAGGTTTTGCATATATATGTATGAAACAAGGAAAAATTACTATGCAACATCTTGTTTTTGTGTGTTGTAAAAATAGAAACCCCACAATTAGTTGCTAAAAGCTCAAATCTTACCAGCCAAGTAATCTAAACTGAGCACCTTATTGGCTGATTTAAAAAAATTGGTTTTCAGAAAAACCTCCTGTTGAACAGCTGTTACTATTACTTTTTAGGCCATCAAAACATTCCTACCTTGCCAAGGTGGATTTGCCAGACCCCGGAGCACCCCGCAGGAGCACAAGCACCTTCCCTTCCAAACGAAGCCTGCTGTTGCGGGCAGGAAGCTGTGGGGGAGCAGGCTGGGCCCAAGACTTTGGAATAGTAGCAGAAGGTTTGAGAGGTGCTTGAGAGAGAGGGCCATGAATCAGATAGGGGGCAGACCAATATGAATGTGTGTGAGCCACGGGGGTAATAAAGGCTGGCATCTGGTTTCCATGCATACGAGGAGAAAACACTGGTGCCTCCAGGTTCCAGTGTTTTGGAACCTGGTCGAGCTGCTCCGGATTCAGCGTGTTCATCTTGGATCTCGCTCCTGTGTCGGATTGCATGGCCCCAGCGCTCTCTGAAAGAGTGTGTGTCAGGTCTTCCTTTTTATACACCTGGAAAGCAGAGGGACGCCCTGAAGCTGCCAGGTCCAAGGCAGGTTTTGGGGTGTTTCCAGATGTTTCTGTTGTCAGGTGTCTGAAATCCAATACAGGTTGCTGCCCTTCTGTGTTTTTTTGTTCCCATGTGCTGAGCTGGTCGAGTGGAGAAGAAGCTCCAGATTTATGCTCTATGAAATGTTCTTCAGGGCCAAGCCGCTCAGCAGAGGGCTCTCGAGATCCATGGTCCAAGCTGGACTGAAGCAACTCAGGAAGAGCTTGCTGAGGAAGTGGTGGTGGACAGAAAGAAGAAGAAAGCGATGCACCAGAAGATAAATATTTGCTGCTCTGGTGCTCCTCACCAACATCATGTTGCGCAGCTAGTGTCTCTAGCTCTTGATCAATCAGCAGGTCAAGCTCTTCTGTCAGCAGGTTTGAGCAGGGAGGAGAGGAAGGCTTCTGTGAGGGTTTTGAGGGTTCAGAAAAGTGCTGTGGGGCAAGCAAGGCTGCAGCAGTGCGCTCAAAGCCAGAAACAGAGGGTGGGGCAGGGACTGTGTCTTCAGCAGCCACAGAAAGTTCCAAGAGGGAGTCCATTGCATGTTCAACTATGACACAAAAAGACAGATAAGAGAAGCAGAACATTTTCCTGGACAATTGATATGTGTTAAAACAGCACTCAATATCTGAGTGCCATTTTAACATATTAAACGACTTATACAGAGCAAAAGTAAAACCACTGATTTATTTACTCACTGTAGAGTAAAATCTATGGATCAACCACACCATAGAAAACGGATGATTTGTTACTTGGTAGCTATGAATCCATAAGTTTGCCCTTCAGTGACTTTACATGCTCAGAAGGTCAGAAGAGCATAAGCAGACCAGGCTGTCACAGGTTTATAAGGAGACTCGTCAGAAACAAATCTGGATTTTTTTCTGATTTTAGACCTTAGACAGGTGAAGCTGTTACACAGAGTCACAGATGTTGGGTAAATCATTTGCTGGACAGCTTGCATCTTTAAGTTGGATCCTTGCCCATCCCTTGCACCTCTGCTCCTGGACTATTTAAGGTGCGACTTTATCCAAATTACAAAATACAAATTACAAAATGACTGATGGTAGTCTTTGTGCCTTTGTATTGTTATATGTCGGTCTTGATCTGCACTACAAAGCATAGTAAAACGCCTCAGTACTATCAGAAATGCATGACTAAGAAGCTCCACAGCTAACTGGTTAGTCAAGTTACAACAAATACCTTTCCCAAAAGTGACACAGCACGTCTGTCACGTTACCTTTGAAGTCACACTCGGAGAGCACGATGTAAATAACTTCGGGGTCCAGGTGTGAGAACATCTCCTGCATGCTTCTGACGATCTCATCTTTGACGGTATTGGGTGGAAAGTTGCTGGACATACCACCGCCGTATCCCTGCTGTAGTGGGTAGCCCGTGTTCTGACCGAGGTTTCCCCGCTCATTTGCACCGCCGTCGGGGAGCCTGCCCGGACTCTGGCCATTTTTCTTTCTTCGAGGCATTCCGTTGGTCGCCAGCTGCTCTCATTGGCAGCTAACAGAGCTAGCCAAGTAGCCTATGACCTACAGGAGGACGGTTCAAAGCTGAAAACATGTTGTAGCTCCAAAGTGCAAAAACTCTGTAATGCTATCTAATAGCAGTACGAACGACAACACAATTGCACCGGAAGCAACACACCGGAAGTCAAGAGGGTAACTTCAAAATAATAGTCTGTTTCTCAGTACTCCTACTTGTTATTGAGAAACGCCCACAGATTTCCATGGCCTTTCAGAAAAATGTCACACCCTGCTGTGGAAGCTTGTTTCCGCCATTGAAAAAAAAATATATATCCATAGCTCAGAGTTTCGGGTAATCATACGAAAATTCGAGTTAATTGTAAATTAGATATAATTATATAATTTATATTTTTTAACTTAAACATCTGAGAAAATGCCTTGCAATTTCAAATTATCAAGTCAAACTTTGAGAACTATTTTTTGGGATTTATTATAATAGTATATAACCATTAAACACTCTCTTCACTTCTAGATAATGAAAAATATCCTCATAATTTTTTTTAATCAGTATTAATTCCATATTAATTAACACTGAGAACACAAATGCACTCTGTGCATTAAAAGTAGCTGTAGGAAAATCCAGTCGAAAAGTGTATCGACTGGATTTGCACATTTCCCACACTCACTGACAAGTCAGCCTTCATAATCCCCATCCAACTCTTCTCTTGATCTCTGTTTTATTCTTAGCAAGCTTGCAATAAATGGATTCATTTTTTATTGTTAGATTTTACTTTATTTCCTTTTACATTGTGGGTAGTTGTACTTGCAGGTGCAAATGCAACGTATTCACATTTATATAGCACTGTTCCATTTTTTAAAATACAAATCCGATTTTATCTATATGGTCCTGTAATATCTTATTCTATACACTAACCAGACTGGGATGTCAGGCTGTGTGCGGGAGCCCACTGGACGACTTGGAGCAAGGTCAGTCCAGGTATACTGCAATGGGTCAAACATGCAAACTCCACACAGATATGTCCCAGCCACAATTTGAACCAGAAACTTTATTTATCTGCGGTGTTAACCACTGAATCACCATGCCACCCTATTTCAGATCATGTGTCTGAAATGAATAATCATATATGTACCATATAGTATTACTCATATGCAGTGTTACTATTGTGTTTTTAGGAGATTCATTTATGATCCTTCAAACACACAGATAGGTCAAGGTCCATCTTGAATATCTGGAACTGGGTCACATTTGACCCAGCACAACCTCCCTGTACAAAAAAGTATAGTACCTGCACAACTGTCTAAAATACTTTAGGTCACTTTAGGAAAAGTTAACAAATTTCAGGCTTAAAAAAGCAAATTTATGGTGGTTTGAGCATATGTCTCAGCATTTGTAAGGGTTAACCCTGTTGCACATAACATTTATATACAATTATATTTCCAGTGTTTTTGTCCATGAATACTGTGTGTATGTTATTAAATGCCAGTTTAGATAAAATAGTATACAGATTGCATTTAATGAGTTCAAAATGTTCTTTGATATAAGTGCACTTTAAGGATAAACCCACAGTGGGTTGAGGAACAGAAAGTGTGCCAGCTATCGGTTACAGACTCCCGCCATGTATGTGTTGCAGCAGTACCCGTCTGAGACCGAAGGGGGCGTTCTGCACCCAGCCTTCACACAAACAGCACTGACTGAACGGACAGAGAGCTTTGTGCCGAAAACTAAGCCCAACCTGTGTCAGACTAATGAATTAAAACGGCCTGTTTAAGAGGTAAATACTACCGAGGAAGCGCTTGGCAAACAACCCGGGGTTTGAGTCGCAGTCGTATATTTGAAAGTAGAGTCATTTTGCATTTGTTAGGGTGTTCAAAATCATCCGTGGAGCAAGTTGGTGTTGAGAGAGGAGGGCTCAGGGCGACGGTAGCAGCAGCCCTTCTTTCGCCTGTGAACTAGCGGCAACACGGAGCGATGCTCGGAAGTTGAGAAAAGACAGTAACAAGTAAATTAGCTTCATTTTTAAACTTCACAAAGTAGTTGCATTAGTTGTAAAGCACAGGAACTGGCCACGAGCATGGCTATTTTAGGCAAAGAGGAGAGGATACTTAACTTCCTCTGTGATTGTAGCTGGAGATGTGATGGGTACCTGAATAGTTTGCGGCCTAGGCTAACCAGTTAGCTAACGTGTACTAGCCGCTCGATGCTAACTGCTAACATGACTTCCTTCCCGCAAAATGCTAACCGCTAGCTAGTAATGTTTGCATTGCATCTAGCGAGCTAATGTAATAACCTGTATGACAGTAGATATAGACCGGCGCCTCTCGTGTTGTTATTTAAAGTGATTTTCAAACTGTTTAGCTGTACGAATAGCTGTGATATTACCGAAACAGCAGCTGAGATCGTTTCTGCATCCAGGCGATGATTTATGAGAAATCTACGGAAAATGTAGAGCTGATGTTTATTAGCTTGCACGCTTAGCATGCAAGCTAATAGTATGCACGATGCTTGTTTACTGCTTGCTTTCTGTCTAAAAAGTTAACCGGATTAGAATATCGTTAAATATACAGGTACGGTTTTATCAGTTTCAGCAAACAAAATTAATGATTGGCAAATAGGGAAGATGCTTAAAACGAGGTTTTGGTAAGTGCGGTAGCATGGTTGTGTTGAACTTTTGTTTTCTGACCCATAGAGGCCAGTAAAAGACCGTGTGGACCATATATCAACAAGCATGGAGTTCCCGCAACAGCAGAAACCGGCGGGGGAAGGAATCATCTATCCTCCTGGAGTTAAAGAGATTACGGACAAAATCAGTAACGATGAGATGGTCAAACGATTGAAGGTATGTTTAGTGGGCTTTCTTGCTCTAATAAAACACAATTTTCTGCTGCCCCTAACGTAATTTAAGAGTGTCCAGCCTTTGGCGCAATGCCAAAAAACCCTTCTAACTTTGTAAACTGCTCTATATTAAGTCATTATTGGCCCTTGTTGTCTTGGCTCTTATTTTGCTTGTAAACAATACTCCTTGTCATGTTGTTCCTACCAGAGTGTTTTTAAATTTGAGTGTGACACCATACAAAACAGGCGGGGGTATTGTTCATAGGCCTCAACATTTTCTAGGCTTTCATCCTATCTCCCCAGGCTGGAAAAATGGAATGGTCCCAAAATCTGAATGCAAGAAAAGCAAACATTACACACTGAAGCTATTTTTACTGCTGGTGAACAAAACAGAACAGTGAGTCATGTTTAAGTGAAATTTAAGAAGAGAACTGCAGTAATAAAACTGATTATAAACAAGAGTATTTTGACCTTTGTGGATGTAAATAAAACTTGAGGAGTTACCACATCTTTAAAATATGTGACAGCTCTGAACTAAACTAAACTAAATAAACAATAGTGTTAGGCCATACTAGAAGTACCTTTTATCTATTTTATTAATTTGGGGAAACTGTGTAAGCCCATTTTTCATACATTTGTGGGACTAAAATATATACACTCAATGGGCAGTTTATTAGTCATCCATTTAATTGCTTGTTAATGCAAATATTTGATCAATCCCACGGCAAAAACTCATTGTTTTGTAAGCATGTAGACACGGTCAAGACAATCGTCAGAACATGACTTAAGTGAAGAAAGATGATTTAAGTGACTTTGAACATGTTCGGTGCCAGATGGACTGGTATGACTATTTTATAAACTGGTGATCTGCTGTGATTTTTTTTTTTTTCACACAACCACATTTTACAGAGAATTGCAATAAAAATATCCAATAAATAGCAGTCCTCTGGGTGAAAATGCCTTGTTGATGCCAAAGGTCAGAGAAAAATGGTAGGACTGCTTTGACCTTATAGGAAGGCAATGGTAACTAAAAATAACCATTGATTATAACAAAGGTATATAGAAGAGAATCTCTGAACCATTGAGACATTGAACTTTGAAACAGATGGGCTACATAAGACCACATTGCCTGCCTCTCCTGTCAGCTAAGAACAGGTCATCTGACTGTTGGGGTTTGTCTGTATTATTGTACAGTATTTACTATACAATATTATGCACCTTAAGGCGATTGTTGTTGTGATTAGGTGTTATATAAATAAAACTGAAATGAAACTGGGGCAGCGTGGAGTTTGCATGTTCTCCCCATGTGTTTGCGTGGGTTCTCTCCGGGTACTCGGCCTCCTCACACAGTCCAAAGACATGTAAGAAGTGGGGTTAGGTTAAATGGTGATTCTAAATTGCCCATAGGTGTAAATGTGAGTTTGAATGTGGTTGTCTGTCTCTATGTGTTAGCCCTGCGGCAGACTGGCGACCCTGCCTTTCACTATATGACAGCTGGGATAGGCTCCAGCTCCCCCACGATTCTGATAAGGCTAAGCGGAAGAAAATGAATGTAATGGAATGAATTGTAATTGAAACTGAGTTCCACAAAAATAATGCAACATAATATTACCCAACATAAAATTTGAGAAATTTTCTTAGCACACTGTGGGCCTCTTAGTATCAACTAAGACTGTTTAAACTCAACAACCTTCTTGATTATTGTTGCTGTTCAGCTCCATCCATTTATGAGCACAGTATATCAATCGTCTAATGGTTGCTTCCAGCAGGACAACACACCATGTCGAATTATCTCACCGTGGTTTGTTGAACATGACAATGAGCTCACTGTAGTCAAATGGCCTCCAGTCACCAGATTTCAGTCAGCTGTGTCATCAACTGCACATTCACCTGAGGATTTTAAAATAGAACAAAGAAAACTGACAGGTCATTATTAAATTCATTATATTCCTGGCCAATTTGTACCCAGCAGCTATGCAGGGACATTATATTATATATCAGTTGTGATTGTGGCCGCCTGGAAATTTCCAGATTATCTTTTTTTAGCCCTGTTTGTGGTCTAACCCTCACCTGAGGGAAATGGGAGTTCCTTAAGTGCTCACTCCTCTGTTGTGTTTATCTGTTATTTGCTAACTGTGTCTGGAATTCAATCTGAGTGGACATTTGGATTTTAGAACTTATTTATTGGTAGCTGCTGCAAGAAGTAACTGCATCCAAGGCTGACTTGTGAATTAAAACAGTAAAGTTTTGGACTGGAGAGCTAAGCAATAACCTAGAGCTCACTAGAGAGTACTGTAAAGCTAGTGGTGGCTGAAGATTGTGGCAAGTTCTCTATAGGTGTATCACTATCAGTAAATAACACTTAACACTGCCGTATGGTTATTTATTATAAAAAATACACATTAGAGGTGTTTTAATTATGTGCATTTAACATTTATATCCACAATTTAAACAGTCAGCAGTTTTAAAGTCAGCATTTCTACTTTTTTTATTCAGGGGTCCTGTGATTCCTTTTAATCATATTAGAGTGTTTACCACGTTAAAAATTGTTTCCGGACAGCAGAGAACTGATTAGAGTGACCATAAAGAACACAACCCCTGGCCTTGTCAAGTAGGGCAAATGTACTGAATGGCAGGGTGCAGACTGTATAAGACAGATGTGTGCAACCGTTTAACTTGTGCTGGATCGGAAAGTTTGACATTAGATCTGCAGTAGGGGTTGCATTGTACTGTGCTGCCAGCAGAGAAGTTAGTGTATTTTGTTTTAGAAGGGTTTTGATGTCATTTCCTGTCTTTAAATTTTCTAGACTTTGAGTTGTGTGGTAAAATTATATAGTCGTTGTTAGGGCTGGGCCATATACCGTTCACGGTAATACCAGTATAATGTTAGGCAACGATAGGAAAATGAAATATCGCGATAGAATGGGAGTAAAACGCGCATGCGCAGTGCCTTTGTTTTCATAC
>NW_024582471.1:1389265-1394648 GCF_018398535.1 Haplochromis burtoni
TATTTTGTCTCGCATCAATTATATCGTCGGTTATATCGTTATCGCAAATTTTCAAATATATATCGTGATAAATATTTTTGGCCATATCGCCCTGCTCTAGTCGTTGTGTATTTTCTAGTTGTAGGTTGCACAGTGTTTGTGATATATTGTAGGTTTGTGTTATAGTGTAAGTAAGTACTATATCAAACTCTTGATTGATGTGAGACCATGATTGTTCCACATTTAAAAACAGCATATTACTTTTGTGACCAGTTGTGGCTGCAGGTTTCTTCCTGTTAAAAGTGAGTTTTTCCTTCCCACTGTCACTAAGTGCTTGCTCATAGGAGGTTGTTTGATTGTTGGGGTTGTCTCTGTATTGTTTAGGTCACAATATAAAGTGCCTTAAGGTGACTGTTGTGATGATTTGGCACTCTATAAATAAAATTGTATTGAATTGACATATTGGCTGCTTTCAGTCTATTAAATGGTACTTCATAGGTATTGCTGTCAAGGTAGCCTGCCAAACCACTCACTGCGTTGATCTGTTTGTCGAGAAGACATTATCTCTGGCTATGAGTTAAGCTTGTGTCGATCCTGTGTAACACGTTCCACAGATTTCAGGCTGAAGTCCTGGCAAGTACGGTAGTGCAGAATTAGAATTGGAAACCAGGTGACTCAAAGTGATTTAGGTGTAATCTGGTACGTGCAGTGCTTATGTAGCCGTATTTTTTAAAATGCCTTTTATTACTACTGAGCATTTATTTTGTACATGTAGTCCTAAAAAATATCAACATGCCTCATTTTAGAATTTATTAAAAAAAACCAAAAACCTGGGTTTGGCTGTTTAATAACTGAGAAATGGCTTTACACTTAAGGCATGTTTAAAAAAATATATAGTAGTGGTGCCTATTTCTTGAAGAAATTCAGGTTTCAAGTAGGGCTGGGCGATATGACCCAAAATTCATATCTCGATATTTTTTAGCTGGATGGCAATATAAGATATATATCTCGATATTTTTTTAAGCCATAAAGTAAGAACAAAAAGAGAGTTCTTAGTTAAAGCTGTGTCCCAGATGTCACACAGGCACTTTTATTAACATACAGCACAAAAAAAAAATTATCTCACCGTGGTTTGTTGAACATGACAATGAGCTCACTGTAGTCAAATGGCCTCCAGTCACCAGATTTCAGTCAGCTGTGTCATCAACTGCACATTCACCTGAGGATTTTAAAATAGAACAAAGAAAACTGACAGGTCATTATTAAATTCATTATATTCCTGGCCAATTTGTACCCAGCAGCTATGCAGGGACATTATATTATATATCAGTTGTGATTGTGGCCGCCTGGAAATTTCCAGATTATCTTTTTTTAGCCCTGTTTGTGGTCTAACCCTCACCTGAGGGAAATGCGGAGGCTCACTCCTCTGTTGTGTTTATCTGTTATTTGCTAACTGTGTCTGGAATTCAATCTGAGTGGACATTTGGATTTTAGAACTTATTTATTGGTAGCTGCTGCAAGAAGTAACTGCATCCAAGGCTGACTTGTGAATTAAAACAGTAAAGTTTTGGACTGGAGAGCTAAGCAATAACCTAGAGCTCACTAGAGAGTACTGTAAAGCTAGTGGTGGCTGAAGATTGTGGCAAGTTCTCTATAGGTGTATCACTATCAGTAAATAACACTTAACACTGCCGTATGGTTATTTATTATAAAAAATACACATTAGAGGTGTTTTAATTGTGTGCATTTAACATTTATATCCACAATTTAAACAGTCAGCAGTTTTAAAGTCAGCATTTCTACTTTTTTTATTCAGGGGTCCTGTGATTCCTTTTAATCATATTAGAGTGTTTACCACGTTAAAAATTGTTTCCGGACAGCAGAGAACTGATTAGAGTGACCATAAAGAACACAACCCCTGGCCTTGTCAAGTAGGGCAAATGTACTGAATGGCAGGGTGCAGACTGTATAAGACAGATGTGTGCAACCGTTTAACTTGTGCTGGATCGGAAAGTTTGACATTAGATCTGCAGTAGGGGTTGCATTGTACTGTGCTGCCAGCAGAGAAGTTAGTGTATTTTGTTTTAGAAGGGTTTTGATGTCATTTCCTGTCTTTAAATTTTCTAGACTTTGAGTTGTGTGGTAAAATTATATAGTCGTTGTTAGGGCTGGGCCATATACCGTTCACGGTAATACCGGTATAATGTTAGGCAACGATAGGAAAATGAAATATCGCGATAGAATGGGAGTAAAACGCGCATGCGCAGTGCCTTTGTTTTCATACGCACATGGCCGATTGTTGAGTGAAACAGATGAACCAGAATTGGTTTGTAAAAATGGTGCAACTTCCGTGATGTGGAACTGGTTTGGTGTTTGTCCGTCAGATACACAACAAAGCACATTTTTTTGCAGAACATGCAAGCGGCCGTCGTTATTGTCATATTTGTCGGACTAAGATGCTCTTAAATCTGGGAGTAATCTGGGTCCTAAACTCCGTATGCTTCAGGTCAAACAACACTGCAGCATCACTGAGAGTTAAAAACTGTCTAAATTCTTTCATCTTTAATAAAATGATCAGCATTGCTGCTTTACCAGGTGTAACTATGAAGTTTAACTTCCAGGCATCCATGAAAACAAAAGTTATTACATTTAACGGAGTTAGAAGTTAGCAGGAAGTTACTGGAAGTTAGCTCGCTAGTTTCGCTAGTTACCTAAGCATGATATAGCATGTTCTGACTGAGAGATTTCTGAAAAATTCAAACGTACAGCTCTGCTATCACTTCCAACATAAATGAAGACAGGAAACTAAACAGCAGTGACGTTTGTAGGGTTACTGAAGTTGGGCTAGCTGGTATATAATGATGTGCTACGTGATCGCTAGCGACACAGCTATGTTAGCATAACATAAACAGTGAAGCTGGAGGACGAACACTAACACTTTTCCACTTATAAAAGTTAACGTGAAGGTTTTCATGGTTAGAGACAAATGCAATCGCATGGCAGGATGCTGTAAACGGACCAAACTTCAGTCAGGAGAACAACTGAGATAATCCATCCACAATACGAGGTTAGTCATTAATATACTGCAACAACATGGGAATAGAGCAGCTGTGATAGAATACAGCATTAATGAATCAATGGTACAGAAGTGGAGGAAGCAAGAAGAATGAGTTTAATAAAGTTTGATTTATCTGACTGCTTTGTTTCGCTTAATGTGCCTTATAATCCCGTGCACCTTATGGTCCGAAAAATACGTACTGCACACTGCAGTTTAATGTTGCAAAGCACCTCTTTTTAACTTCAGTGGATATTATACATGGTTATGCTCAGGATATGTCAGCCCATTTCTACTGGAAATGCCTTTTGGTTAAACTTTCAGCAAGGAATTTGCATTTGCACTGTTACATTTTTATAAAGCTTTAATGTACATAAAAACCAGCTTCTTGTTTAAGTGAAAATAAATGATAGGGTCTTTTTGCGCTAGTAATGTTGTGGAGTTGTATTTTGTCTCGCATCAATTATATCGTCAGTTATATAGTTATCGCAAATTTTCAAATATATATCGTGATAATATTTTTGGCCATATCGCCCTGCTCTAACCTGCCTATTAAACCACACATTAGAATGTAGAAAGATGAGTTAAGTGGTTTGTGATATATTGTAGGTTTGTGTTATAGTGTAAGTAAGTACTATATTAAACTCTTGATTGATGTGAGACCATGATTGTTCCACATTTAAAAACAGCATATTACTTTTGTGACCAGTTGTGGCTGCAGGTTTCTTCCTGTTAAAAGTGAGTTTTTCCTTCCCACTGTCACTAAGTGCTTGCTCATAGGAGGTTGTTTGATTGTTGGGGTTGTCTCTGTATTGTTTAGGTCACAATATAAAGTGCCTTAAGGTGACTGTTGTGATGATTTGGCACTCTATAAATAAAATTGTATTGAATTGACATATTGGCTGCTTTCAGTCTATTAAATGGTACTTCATAGGTATTGCTGTCAAGGTAGCCTGCCAAACCACTCACTGCGTTGATCTGTTTGTCGAGAAGACATTATCTCTGGCTATGAGTTAAGCTTGTGTCGATCCTGTGTAACACGTTCCACAGATTTCAGGCTGAAGTCCTGGCAAGTACGGTAGTGCAGAATTAGAATTGGAAACCAGGTGACTCAAAGTGATTTAGGTGTAATCTGGTACGTGCAGTGCTTATGTAGCCGTATTTTTTAAAATGCCTTTTATTACTACTGAGCATTTATTTTGTACATGTAGTCCTAAAAAATATCAACATGCCTCATTTTAGAATTTATTAAAAAAAACCAAAAACCTGGGTTTGGCTGTTTAATAACTGAGAAATGGCTTTACACTTAAGGCATGTTTAAAAAAATATATAGTAGTGGTGCCTATTTCTTGAAGAAATTCAGGTTTCAAGTAGGGCTGGGCGATATGACCCAAAATTCATATCTCGATATTTTTTAGCTGGATGGCGATATAAGATATATATCTCGATATTTTTTTAAGCCATAAAGTAAGAACAAAAAGAGAGTTCTTAGTCAAAGCTGTGTCCCAGATGTCACACAGGCACTTTTATTAACATACAGCACAGATGTACATGAAAAATTACTCAAAATTAAATTATGAGCATTCATTAAATAATAATGCTCCATAAATAAAAGAAAACAATGTTGTTTTTGTGCTAAACAAAGAGCTCACAATTGTGCAGTCAAAATGTAAACTAAAAGACGCTGAGCGTAATAACAAAGACAGACAGATTTCACAGCTGCTCTGTTCCCAAGTTTTACTGCGTGACTGACAGCCTGGAGTTTGAAATCCGCTTCATAACCACGTCTCTTACAGGTGCCATTTATGGTCCTTATACACACACAATACGGTAATATTACGTTGATGCACAGTACGTATCACTCCGCGAAGCTCCTCGGTAGCCGTAATGCGCCGACAATCTATCAAGCGGTGCAGCTCCGTAGCTGACCAAAATCGTACTCAAACATTTTTGACAGATTGCTGAGCGCCGTGTACCACATAAAATCGGTCGCGGCCATCAAGCACAACCAGAATTCATACATAAGGCGCGCTGTCAACTTTTGAGAGAATGAAAGGATTTTAGGCTATGCAGCCCGTAGGGACTAGCGCGGTTAGCTCGTTAGCATGGTTAGCTCGTTAACACGTTGACGCCGTCCAGCCCCACGCATGGGGCGATGCGCAGTAACTCGTTAACGGAGATTTGCCGTGTCCATCTTGTCGCTGCCTGCACGTGAAGCGATGGGGGAGGAGGGGGAGTTGTGTTCAGTGAAGGATAGAGGCGAGGCGGAGTAATGTTGCGTAGAGACAAAAGTAGACGAAAGAGAGGCAAACTTGCGGCTCCACAACTATAAGTATAACGTAACATAGA
>NW_024582471.1:1394673-1428023 GCF_018398535.1 Haplochromis burtoni
CTATATCGATATAAAGGATATTGTCACATCTTATATCTCGTAAAAAAATATATCGATATGTTTTAAAAACTCGATATATCGCCCAGCTCTAGTTTCAAGGATAAAATGTTATGCTTTATGCAACATTGGTATTCATCAGATACGTCTAAAGCACGCACTGAGAAAATTTGTTGTGATTCAGAATTTAAAGGAGACGGAAAATCAATGCCAATATCTGTCCTTACTCATTTTCTCCTATTTTGACATGGCTGCATTCACTTTGTGAGCAGCAAAATGCTTCATGTGTGGGAGTAGCTTACAAGCTGACTCTGTATTAGCCAGGCTTTAAAGATGAATCAAATGGAAAATGGCTATCTCATCCTGTAATAAAACCCTATTCAAGTTGTTGGGATAATATTAATGTTTTTATTTCTATTTATTTATTTTAAACAAGCTTCATATAACATATCTTTTTTTTATTGATAAAGACACATAACAACTTTAAAGTTGTTATGTGTCCTTCCCACCAAACATTTATGGCTTTGGTTTGGGGACTTTTAGTGACCTTCAAATCCAATGCATCCTTATGGGCTCTGCAGGAACAGCCTGCTTGAGTCAAACTCTGCCACCATGCGCTGGCACTTTGACCATTATTTTCACCACCACAGTTTTTATTTGTTGTTGTTGTTGTTTGTTTTTTGTTTTGAACTGTTTGTCTTTATTTCTGTTAATGTTAATGTTAATCTTAGTAACATGCCATTACTAAGATTAAAAAAAGCATCGTGTACAGCATCTGCTTATCTGTGGTTTTTTGCTTGGGTATTTGGCAACTTGGAGAGAAGGATTTTGGGTGTGCAACCTATGCAGATGTGCTTGTGTGCAGTCCTTCACAAAGACCACAGCACATAGCACCATTTCCATTGGGCTATGTGTAGGTCGAATGGTGACTGGTCAAAAAGTGGACCTGAACAGGAAAGGGGGCAACAATGGAGTTTGCAGAGAAGGAGACAAGTGCATAAGAAGCAGCATGAAAAGCACAAAGTAGCTGCAGGGGACAGATTTCATTGTTTTTAATACTTCAGCTATTTATGTTATGACATCAGTCTTCTCTGTGGTTGCCTGAAAGACCAACAACAACACAAGCAAGAGCAATGCTATGCATATGACCTAATTGTGAAAAATTTCTTTATGCTACAGTCACACTAGGAAAAACTGTTGTTGGAGACCATTGCGTGACCACAGTTATTGTGACTATATGCAATGAGCTTGTGTACTCGTTGCCTTTGAAATGGTTGCTTCAAAGATGAGGACCAGGTCTGAGATCACTCGCAGTTCGTTGATGCCTTCAAAGCAACTTTAGGTGTCAATATACCCTCCACAGTGGTTGCTTCTCTCAGCGCTGTTACATCATCATACAGATGCAGACATTTATGCCCGTTGTTAAGGCACAAGAAGCCACAGCGGTATTCTCCTAAACAATCGGTGTTGCCACTCAGACAATATTGCGTTAAACGCCCTGATAAACGTGCATAACTGGCCGACGCACAACAAAGATTGTCTCGCGATACAGGATGTCATGTCAAAATCGTGACTTGGCTAGCATAAAAAGGCCCTTAGGTGTGTTAAGAAAGTAATACAACAAGATTGAGTCAAGTTGGCACTTGTAATCTGTTTTTGGTAAATCGACAAAAACTTCAGATCTATTGCCATCTGCATGCACAGAATTTCACATTTGCGACTTAAACCTCTTTTCTATTACTACCTAATTGGGTCGGTTCACTATGACTCACTTCAGCTTTCAGGGTTTTTCATTAGGTCATAGTGTCTGGTAGGGCTGCCACAAATGATTATTTTGATAGTCGACTAGTCACCGATTATTTTTGCGATTAGTCGACTAATCAGATCGTGCATCCATTGGACGTAAAACATACAGCTTATTGCACCAGCCTGCATCTGCTCTTATTAATGATCATTAGCTTACAGCTTTAAGTGTTTAAGGTATGTGCTAACTAAAAATAAAGACAACATGAGAGTTTATTAAATTTTAATGACATTTGCAGATTGTTTCGGTGAAGTTTAATCTGCTTGATGTTTACTCAGCTGTGTAAAAACTATAACTTTAATCTCGGCCAAACCGATTTAATCAGGAACAAATAAAATACTAAAAAAAGCCAAACAATAACATTTTTAAGTTATCTAAGTGACTTATATATATATATATATATCATATTTAACCTGAGTAGCGAAAGACGGCGGTGGGTTTGAAAACGGTTTGCCGGGAGTCCGGTGGTCTCACCGGCTCTACTGAGCCTTGCCCCCGGCTAGCTATCGAGCTGGTGGGTAACAGACATCTCCGAAAACGTCGGAGCGCTTTTGAAAATATGTGGTGTCTTGATAAACTGAGCAGATATTTGACTCAGAAAGAATAATAAGAGTAATATTAAAACTAACTAGCTGCCACCATCGTTGGAAACTGAGCTGGGCCGTGCTATGAATTCTGGGACACAGCTTCTTCTTCGGGGTTTAACGGCAGCTGGCATCCTTCTACATGCAGTGCTGCCATCTTCTGTTTCAGTCCGTTATTACACTCTTAAATACTACTACTTATTCCTGCGTCTGTTGGAATCTTACAAAGCGTCAAACGACGCGTTGACTATTAAATTAGTCGTCAACTTTTTTAATAGTCGACGTAATCGTGACTAGTCGACTAATTGTGGCAGCCCTAGTGCCTGGTACAGGTCCTTTTTTTAGTACCTACTCTGCCAGGGTTCAAAGCGGTCCAAGGTAATCCAAAAATGTGACGTTGACAGATAGCATGCCAGTGATTGGCTGGTCAATGGCGTCGCTCGAAGCGTCATAAGAGTATCTTGCTCTTGCGTTTATATAGAGACATAACCAGAATACAGCTGGTTGTTGACAATCTTCATAAACTGGATGAGAAACACTTGCAAACCTTTGCCTTCGTCTGTCTCAGAGTAATTGCAGTCAGTCCGAATTGATTACTTAGAGACTAGAGGTTAAGGTTGTTGAAAGTTCAACCTCTAGGTGACCAGCTGCTTGCTGCAATTTCATGCAAACAGTCTTGTCAAGCTGCATCTGACAAGACAACTTGTCAACTGCTGAGCACATAAACAGAGTGTTTTGGAGGACTTGGATTTTGAAGTTGCAGCTGTGATGTTTGGTACACTTGGGGTGCAATTACTAGGCAGATAAAAAAATTCATCACGCCTTAATATGTCTTATTGGTTGTTTTTTCCAATTCTAAAAAGCGTTTTCTTAATTAAAATATTCCATCGGCCTTAAAATGTAACTATAAAAATAAAACTATAACCAAATTTTACTTCTAAAGCACCAACATGAAGATTTTCAGCACTTGTTACCAGTTAAAATCAACAGTCTCACTACAGACAAGAGTAAAATGTGAATAAAATTTAAAAAGTTGTGTCGTTAGACACTAAATGTCTTTACACATGCGCTGCTCTGTGGGTTTCTAATTATTACCCAACAGAGGGACGTGCGAGAACACGTTTGACGCAGTTGGTTTGGACATTAAACGGTCTTTAACCTGCGATCTTCCCACAAATGAGCCCATGTGAGCACAGTGCAAGTAACAGTTAGATCTATTCAAAGTGGGTGACGTATCATCCTGCTGCACTCAGCCCTGTCAAACCACACAGAATATTTCCAGTTGTCAAAATGCATCTGAAGTGGACTACTTCCTGTTGTGTACTACATGTGAGAAAGGACAGACCTGGTTCTCATTGTAAGGAGTTCATGTGTGAAAACTACTCTGAGCTCTTGTCAGTCATCTCTATATGTGGAGGTGGCTACTGTCTCAGGCTGCTTCAAAAGTAGCCATTAGTCTATTTAGAGAAAGCTTCTGTTTTTTGTCTGTAGAAATTCATAACCAACATGCTGACGTGCGATGAATGGGAGTGGCTATAAATGTGGCTCTTAGACTTTTTGATTAGTTAGTTTGATAATGAACTCTGGCTGGTGTTTTACACATTAGATTTGCACAAGAGTAGAACTTGTGGTCTTGGATGATTTGAGTAAAACATTGTACTTGACCTGGCTTCACTGTTTCTACTGTCCTCTTTGTACTTGTTACATCAGTGTTATACTTAAGGCATCCATAGCCCACTTGGGTCTGTATGCTTTAGGTGGTCAAAGTGAAGCTCTGTAAATGTCCACGTGCCTTTAGTTTTGTTGTAATCATGACAAATAGTCCGCAGTAACACTACACTACAAGGTCCTCACTATGTATTTGTTCTCCAAACAGACTCTTAAGAGGAAGGAGTTGAAATAAACATGTTAGAGGATAAAGTTGTGGCTTAATCATAACAAGGACACACACTACTCAGAGCATTCTTGATTGAAAATAATGAGGAAAAACTGGAACAGCACAGATGGTAGATGTTTAATTTGTAGTAAAGAGAGCAAACGTCCGTATCAGATTTGATTGATGATGCACCTGAAGGTAGGTAAAGCTTCATTAATAGCTGCCTTTGTATATACACAGAAAGGTTTTGAGCTGAAAGGACTTCAGCCTAATTTTCGCCTGACGTTTAGCAGTTGTAGATTCAAGAGTCAAGAACTTGGTTTAGCAGTTATTTGAAAATGCGTCACTTACATTTTATCACTGAACTAAAGATTTTGTTATATTTAGGTTGCAGAAATGCAAGTAAACAGTCCCACACATTTAGCGTGGAGGGCCTCAGCTCTGAGTAGCGAGTGTTTCAACAGAGAGTAGAGAAGCTTGGGGTGCATGTGCGAGTGTGTGTAGGAGTGAAAGGTGTGTATGTGTGTGTCTGTCTGTAAGAGTAATTGTGGTGCTCTGCAGTCTGCTGGAGCTCTTGGCCCATCCCCCACCCCTGCTGGCTGGTTATTGAGCTCTACTGCTATGCTTCAGCTGGCTCTCTTACACATAAACACTCATGCACAGAGGAAGCAGCAGCTTAAAGAAAGATATCGTAGCTGTAAATAGTCATTGGATTGATAAGACTGGTGTGAAGATAAGCTTGAGAAGCCAGTGTTTCATTTTACTGAGAAATAAAAAGGTCCTCAACTGCCGTTTGTGTTGTGTGATAATCCAAAGGGCAACGACAACATCAACACCGATGAGTGCTGGAAAGCTGCCACTTTCTACTCAAGTTGTCTTTTTATATTAGTCATTTAACTCTTTATAACCCACAGCATTGGTACCTCTCGTCATTGGTACCTCTGTTTCCTTAAATGTTCGAAGATAATGATGCCGTGCATCAATAATTTGGTCTTTCTTGTTTTAAAGCCCGTCCCAATTTCTATAATTGCTAGCCTGCTGAGCAGGTTGCTGATGTGGTGGTCCATACTATTATCCAGCTGCTTTGCTAAAGAAGACAACATCTCTGGGTTAGATGTAGTCCAGGGCCACCGTCTTGGAGCTAGGCTTTGCCGGGCTCCAGAGCAAAACAATGACTACCTTTATCAGCTGCAATCCAAGACAGTGGAGTTGTTGTTCATTTGCAGGTGTAGCTGGTCTAGTGGTCAGCCATACATCACAAAGTACATTGCAAATGTTTGTAGAGGAGAAACTCATAAATGGATAAGGAAAACGTGTGCCTCTCATGGCAGTACCTGTCTTATGTCATACAGATGAAAAGTAACCTGTCTGCTCTCTCTGGTGGATGTTTTGGTGAGACTGCTTTTCTATTAAGGGGATTAATTACATTACAATTGCATTGTATGTAAAGGCCATTCAGCAATTTTTGTAGAACTTCTTAGGGCGCATTCCCCCATTGGCTTAGAGATGTTGCTGTTAGCCAGAAGGTCTGTAGTAGAAGGTTTGGGTAAGATGTAGCTCACCTCATACTTTTTACATACCTTTTTTTTTCTATGACAAAAACACTGGAAACACGAGCAACTATATTTTGTATTTTGTATTGAAACATTGAAATATTCCACTTGCTTTATTTTTTTTAAATGCATGCATCCACCATTTCAACCTCCACCCTTGTCTCTGTGTTTAACAGATGGTGGTGAAGACATACATGGACATGGATCAAGACTCAGAAGAGGAAAAGCAGCAATACCTCGGCCTGGCACTCCACCTTGCATCAGAGTTCTTCCTTAGGAACCCCAATAAAGATGTTCGGCTACTAGTGGCCTGCTGCCTGGCTGATATCTTCAGGATCTATGCCCCTGAGGCTCCCTATACCTCCCATGATAAACTCAAGGTTAGATACCAACCTTGGACTGAACACTGTCTTCAAGGGAGTCTTATAGTAGTCCAGATTTTTGATGATTAGACAAGTTGAAATGACAGCTGTCATCAAAATATTGACTTTTGTTCACTTATTGGCCTGTTTCCTGGCTAATAGTTGAGTGTGTTTGATTGCTAGTTTATGGTGAACCAAAATGACCCTGAAATGTGCGTCTACTGTGATCTCATGCACACACGCAGGGTCATATTGGTTTGCCGGGGTGTGGCTAATGTTAAAACTGTTAGCGTCAGTGGCTTTCTTTCCTGATGGGTTAACACCTGCACCACATGCGGTTACACATTGCCCTTACTAGTGAGGGACCAAAGCTTAATCTCTAAGTTTAGTAATTGTGCATACCCCTTTAAAAATGTGCTCAGATCTTATTGAGTCCATTAATATCATTTTGCATCAAAAGTAAACAAAATTGAGTTGTGAATTAATGGCATGGTTGAATTTGCAGCAAGATTACAGCGTTGACGTCCAGTTCTTTCATTCAAAACCACGGCAAAGTTATTTTACCATGAAGCACACCTCAAGTGAATATTGGTTGCAAGCCCTCCATTGAGCATCTTTGTCACTACTACTGTGAAACTTGTGTGTACTCAACAGCACTAACCCAATTTCCCAAAATTCCCTAGGACATCTTCCTCTTCATCACTAGACAGTTAAAGGGACTAGAAGACACCAAGAGTCCTCAGTTTAACCGATACTTCTACCTGCTGGAGGTAAGGTGCTAAAGGAGAGATCACTGTTTATGTTTGGAGCTAGAACCGTTTGGGTGACTAACAAAAAAAAAAAAGTAATTAATAATTTAATCTGTTTTCATGGAAAATTTCCATTCTCTGTTTCCAGCTACTGACATAGCAGGATATGTTACTTTGCGTTGTCATATTTAATAGTAAATATTTGATAGTATCATAAGCTTTTAACCATACACAGTCAGTGTGTTTATGGATTTTAGTTCAAGGTAAAGTACGTGGTAATAGTATTAACTGCTAAAAAAGACAGTAACATTTATGGCTTTGTTGTTTTCTATAGAACCTGGCTTGGGTGAAGTCGTACAACATTTGCTTTGAGCTGGAGGACTGCAATGAGATCTTCATCCAGCTTTTCAAAACACTCTTCTCTGTTATCAAGTAACGACATTTGTTATTGCTCGAGTCTGTCAAAATCTTTTTACACCAGAGTTTAAAATATGTAACTTGAAGGAAAACCGATAGATGTGATTTATTTTAGCATAAAGACATGTATGCTTTTAGATTTTACTACTAAATGGGATTATAATAAACACTGTATGAATTGTTTATAGTTAGTTTTTGATTATCATTATTATTGTTTTTATTTTTGTTTGTTTAATTATTCCTCCTGTTATTACACTGAAAGGATTTCTGTCTTTCTTCCTTCATAGTAACAGCCATAACCACAAGGTACAGATGCACATGTTGGATCTGATGAGTTCTATCATCATGGAGGGAGATGGTGTCACACAGGAGCTGCTGGACACCATCCTCATTAATCTCATCCCTGCACACAAGGTAAACAGCAAATAACATAGCAATGTACAATATAAAATCAAAAGAATAATACACTTCACCGGATTTAATTTTCATTTTTCACCTTCTTTGGAACAGAATCTGAACAAGCAAGCATATGATCTTGCTAAGACTCTGCTGAAGAGGACTGTCCAGACCATCGAGACATGTATTGCAAATGTGCGTAGCGTCCTGCACTCAGTTGCATATTTTAATGTTTTACTTGCACCTTCTCCCTTGTATTTGGTTCGTTTAAATTTCAGTGTGTCTCTAACGTTTTGTTTTTTTTAATCTAATGCAGTGTTTTATTTTTCATCTTTAGTTCTTCAATCAGGTTTTAGTGATGGGCAAGTCATCAGTCAGCGATTTATCAGAGCACGTCTTTGACCTCATCCAGGAACTGTTTGCCATCGATCCTATGCTGCTTACCTCTGTCATGCCACAGCTGGAGTTCAAGCTTAAGGTGAAGACAACAATCACAAAACAGACTTTAACCCTGTTGTTGATTAACAGAATGCATTTTTAATATTATTTAACCTTTGTGGTGTTGGTGTTTAATGGGTTGTCAACTTACTGAGGGTTAAAGGAAAAGCGGAGGACTGTATTTGACTAATCTAGATTCATCTTAATGAGATTTGTTTTTGTTTTTTAAGTAGCATAAATCTTTTTCTGGCTCCAGAAGGGGCCTGTGCAGAATGTGATTCATTACCTTCATGTCCCTTGAGGAGTGCAGGCTAATGGTTTGAATTAGATTTAGAAAGAAGTGAGCTTACAGACCTCTGCTGGCCACTCAGTTCTGCTTGAGGCTAGTGGCCAAGGCTTTGTTTGCTTCCTCTAATATAACGTGGCAGAATCTTCATATGAAAATATCGATAATTTCATTAAACCTGGTTTTCAGAACACATAAGGAGGCATGAAATAAATAATATTAAAGTATTTCTTTGCATAAACCTTTTTCTCTCTTGCTGACCGTTGTGAGTTCAGCAATTTTACATATCAATGCAGCCATTTGTGACACTCTTTGGGAGTCCTTATGTTCACAATTTGGCAGCTGGTACCTTTATTTTATCCTGTTCATTTTCCTTAAAAATCGTCCGTGGTGGGCGTCCGTGGTTCAGGGGGTTGGGAAGCTCAATATTGTAACTGGAAGGTTGCCAGTTTGATCTGTCCTGGTCGTTGTGTCCTTGGGCAAGACACTTTACCCTACCGCCTACTGGTGTTGGCCAGAGGGGCCGATGGTGCGATATGGCAGCCTTGCTTCTGTCAGTCTGCCCCAGGGCAGCTGTGGCTACAACCGTAGCTGCCTCCACCAGTGTGTGAATGCGAGAGTGAATGAATAGTGGTATTGTAAAGCGCTTTGGGTGCCTAGAAAAGCGCTATATAAATGCAATCCATTATTATTATTATTATTATTATTATTATTATTAGTATTATTATTAAAAATCATCCATCCATCCATTTTCTTCTGCTTATCTGGGGCAAATTGCAGGAGCATCAGCCTAAGCAGAGAAGCCCAGACCTCCCTCTCCCCAGCCACCTCTAGTTTATCTGGGGGAACACACAGATGTTGCCAGACATGTTGAGAGATATCTCTCCAGCATGTCCTGGGCCACCTCCCGGTGGGACATATCCAAGACACCTCACCTGGGAGGCATCATTGTTAAACCTTAACTGACTCCTTTCAATGTGGATGTCTCAAATAACCGAACTCATCACCCTAAGGGAGAGGCCAGCCACCCTTCAGCGAAAGCTGATTTCCGTCGCTTGCTCTGTGATCTTGTTCTTTAGAACAAGAAATCTTCATCATAAAATATGACCTGCTTTAATATATTTCAGTTTGTCATCCAATGAGCTCTGAAAATTTAGCGAGAGCAAGAGTCATGTGGTAGAGCCGATAAACATCAGCCACAGACATCAGTAAACCTCGTCATGTTTGATATCAATCAGCAAGGCGATATCTGCCAAAACGCACTCTTGGCTGAGATATCAGTGCATCACTGAGGTTTCATCTTGCATCACCACTGAGTAATGACTCGTCTGTTATCTTTCATTCACTTTTCCTTTTCTTAGTTAGATGCTCAGTTGTTTTGTTTGTCACGCAGATGTTTTTGAAGACCAGCTTTTCTTGTATGAAGTCGTTTTTGGTCATGACATGACTCTTTGAGTGCCCAGTACCTTTACACCATCACAGTAAGCCACCTCTGTATTGAGTCTGCCGTCATAACTGAGCCGTTTCTGTAGATACTGTTAGAATGAGTGACCAACAAGTGGGGAAAAAAAATTCATACTTTAAAATAAAACTGTCTTCAAGGGAGTGGCTGAAACACACGCGCTGCTCTGTGTGTGCAGCAGTATGTGAAATGGGTCTGAGCACAAGATATGAACAGTATTAATAACAGCTTCAAGATAAAAGCTGCAGCCGGTATTAAAAATAAGTGTGTGTGTGTGTTGTGTTTGCAGAGCAATGATGGTGAGGAGCGTCTTGCTGTTGTACGGTTGCTGGCAAAGTTGTTCGGGGCCAAAGACTCTGAGCTGGCCTCGCAGAACAGACCGCTGTGGCAGTGCTTCCTAGGACGGTGGGTGACGTCAACACAGACATGAAGTAATGTTTTAAGCTGCCTCGATTCAGTCACGAGAGACACAGAAACGTGTAAAGAGATGGCATTATTGCAAAAATGTAATTTTTATTACAATTATATTAGTTAAGGAGAAGTTATGTAGAGAGAAGTGAATTTACTTCCATCATCTTATGATTTATCTATAAATTGGATCTGTAGTGTTTTAGTTGGGAACTGGTCTATCCATTTAGCACAATGGGGGAAAAGGGAAAGTTTCCTGGCTCCAAAAAGAGCTCAGATTAATGGAGAATTGGTGAACAGTGTAAAGTGTGACCTCAGCTCACCTATCAGTAAAATGTGTACAGATTTGTCCTGCTAGTTGGGTTTCCTACAGATTTGGATCCTATTCATGGTGTTGACAGGTGAGGGTTGGGGTGATGGGGTTATCTGTGCATGTGTGTATGCAAGCCACATGTTTTGGTAGTTAATTTTGAAGTATAATAATTAAGGTCAAAGGACAGCAAATGTTTCCCACACTCAGTGGACTTCACCTGGTAATGGAAAGTCCTTGTTCTGCTCTCCAATCTTGGGTCGTTTGGTGTTGCGGTGAATGCAAAAATTCTCTACCTGGTTCTGGTTACAGCAGCTGTCCAGAGCAGAACAAAGATCCCTTCATTTAAGGAGTCCTGTAAGGAGGTGGACTCAGCTCTCTATTTAGAGGCAGCTGAATAAAGGTTCTTTTTCTAACTTCGCTCTGTGCTTCACTATGGGAATCGTGACTTCCGTAGTTGGTCACACCAAGGCGATTCCCACAGTGAAACACCTGACTCTGTTATCAAAGAACCAGGAATTAAGTAACCCAACGTTCTAGTTTGAGCTTGCAGCAAGTCCAAGACTGTGCACATCAAGCAGGACGTAGTCATCTTTGGTGATCTAACCGAACGATAGTGAGGACCACCACAAGAGCAACTTGGCCAGTGAGTCAGACAGCAGAGAAAACACAAGGCAGGAAGGGCACAGGCTCACTAATAAGCAGTGACTAACCTTTAAAAATAATAGCGAGGGGATTTTCCTCTAGTACTTTTATTGCAGAGAGGGCGTTTTCTGTGTAAAAACTTAAAGAAGAAAAGAAATGCTTAAAATAAGTGGCCAATTATTCTTTGGTGCCTGTGAGACCTGCCTGTGTAAAGTCTGTGTGGGGAAACAGTGTAGGCCTCATCAGCCTTATTTACTAAGTTTTACTGAGGCACTTTTTCTTTTACCTACAAAGTTTAATGCCTAATTAAATTAATTATGTGTAACTGTATTTTGGTTTCCAGGTTCAATGACATCCATGTACCAGTCAGGCTAGAGTGTGTAAAGTTTGCCAGCCACTGCCTCATGAACCACCCAGACTTGGCAAAAGACCTGACAGGTTTGCTTTGTTTTTTTGTGTTTGGGAGTTTTTCCACTTTCAGTCTTAACCTGCTGTTTTTCATCTTGATTTAACAGAAATATTCTTGCTTATCTTTATTATTCTTTATTCCCTCAGAGTATTTGAAGGTGCGTTCCCACGACCCAGAGGAAGCCATTCGTCATGATGTCATCGTCACCATCATTAATGCTGGGAAAAAAGACCTCAACTTGGTCAATGACCAGCTGTTAGGCTTTGTACGGGAAAGGACCTTAGACAAGAGGGTAAGATAAATATTTGTAGTACAGATATTGTAACGGGGATGTGTTACATTAGAACTAGTGACGTGTGGGTTTATTGGCTTGTCACTTAACGTTGTCATGGCAACAATAGTGTAATTTTAGTGCCATCATCAGTAGTTATTGACCTTATGAAGTGAATTATGTATAACATATAACAGTAGAGCAGGGCGATATGGCCAAAAATATTTATCACGATATATATTTGAAAATTTGCGATAACGATATAACCGACGATATAATTGATGCGAGACAAAATACAACTCCACAACATTACTAGCGCAAAAAGACAACCTTCCATTTATTTTCACTTAAACAAGAAGCTGGTTTTTATGTACATTAAAGCTTTATAAAAATGTAACAGTGCAAATGCAAATTCCTTGCTGAAAGTTTAACCAAAAGGCATTTCCAGTAGAAATGGGCTGACATATCCTGAGCATAACCATGTATAATATCCACTGAAGTTAAAAAGAGGTGCTTTGCAACATTAAACTGCAGTGTGCAGTACGTATTTTTCGGACCATAAGGTGCACGGGATTATAAGGCACATTAAGCGAAACAAAGCAGTCAGATAAATCAAACTTTATTAAACTCATTCTTCTTGCTTCCTCCACTTCTGTACCATTGATTCATTAATGTTGAATTCTCTGGCAGCTGCTCTATTCCCATGTTGTTGCAGTATATTAATGACTAACCTCGTATTGTGGATGGATTATCTCAGTTGTTCTCCTGACTGAAGTTTGGTCCGTTTACAGCATCCTGCCATGCGATTGCATTTGTCTCTAACCATGAGGAACCTTCACGTTAACTTTTATAAGTGGAAAAGTGTTAGTGTTCGTCCTCCAGCTTCACTGTTTATGTTATGCTAACATAGCTGTGTCGCTAGCGATCACGTAGCACATCATTATATACCAGCTAGCCCAACTTCAGTAACCCTACAAACGTCACTGCTGTTTAGTTTCCTGTCTTCATTTATGTTGGAAGTGATAGCAGAGCTGTACGTTTGATTTTTTTCAGAAATCTCTCAGTCAGAACATGCAATATCATGCTTAGGTAACTAGCGAAACTAGCGAGCTAACTTCCGCTAGCTTCCTGCTAACTTCTAACTCCGTTAAATGTAATAACTTTTGTTTTCATGGATGCCTGGAAGTTAAACTTTATAGTTACACCTGGTAAAGCAGCAATGCTGATCGTTTTATTAAAGATGAAAGAATTTAGACAGTTTTTAACTCTTAAGTGATGCTGCAGTGTTGTTTGACCTGAAGCATACGGAGTTTAGGACCCAGATTACTCCCAGATTTAAGAGCATCTTAGTCCGACAAATACAATAACGACGGCCGCTTGCATGTTCTGCAAAAAAATGTGCTTTGTTGTGTATCTGACGGACAAACACCAAACCAGTTCCACATCACTGAAGTTGCACCATTTTTACAAACCAATTCTGGTTCATCTGTTTCACTCAACAATCGGCCATGTGCGTATGAAAACAAAGGCACTGCGCATGCGCGTTTTACTCCCATTCTATCGCGATATTTCATTTTCCTATCGTTGCCTAACATTATACCGGTATTACCGTGAACGGTATAATATGGCCCAGCCCTAAATTTCATAAAAGAGATGAAATTTCCCTGAATGCAACATAATTTCCTTATCAAACAAGAAATAATATAATGTACTTCCAAAATCTTAATTACATTTTTTTCATCTTTAATCTTTTTCTCTTCCCTTTTCCTCCCTCTTGCTGCAGTGGCGTGTGCGTAAGGAGGCCATGATGGGCCTGGCTCAGCTTTACAAGAAATACTGTCTGCACCACGAGGCTGGAAAAGAGTCTGCCCAAAAGATCAGCTGGATCAAAGACAAACTGCTGCACATCTACTACCAGAACAGCATCGACGACAAGTGAGAACATGCAGGCTTTACAAATTGGACTAATGATTTACTGCTGCTAAGAATCAAATTCACAAAACCCAAGAGGTTTACTTTTTATTTTCTATTGTTTGTTTTGTTTATATTTCATTTGCATTTTAAAAGGCAAAAGCGAATCTGCGAGGGCAAAAAAGTAAAAGTACTGAAGTTATTTTGTTTTTCATTTTTAGGAAAAGAAACAGTGCGGATAAGTTTTAGATTCAATTAATTGATAATTGTGTTAGGAGGACTGAGGTGAAATATTTGAGCATTTGTACCTTGTGACCTGCAGACCAGCCTTAGCAGCAACTCCGGTAATCAGAAATGAGGCTGACAGACCAATTCAGTGCACCACTTTACAGCACCAGGTCTTTGCTGCAGGCTAAGAGGACTGATGTGTTTTAAAGGAACTGTTTTCCTACAGTGTTTTTGATAATGAGTTTTTCTCCTGGATTAATGTTGCAGAATAAGGCTAGTTGTCCACTACTGGGTAGTGTTTATAGCAGAGAAGGCCTTTAAACTTGCACCCTAGCTGATTTATTGATTTTTCTGTGTTTTCAAACAATTCTTCCTTCCTTTCCTGCAGGTTATTAGTTGAGAAGATCTTTGCCCAGTACATGGTCCCTCACAATCTTGATACAGAGGAGAAGATGAAATGCCTCTACTACCTGTATGCCTGCCTGGACACGAACGCTGTCAAGTCAGTAAACCCACACTAATGACACCATCAAATCATCATAGATACGTACAAATGAAAAATGACCAGTATATTTTTATATTACACACACCATAAAACTGCCTGGATTATTCTTTACACATGTATGCGTCCCGTAGAGTCTGTGTGACATAAATTTCATCATCTTGCGGTAACCGTAAGGGTCTTTGCGATGTCTGTGTGCCTGTCTGGTTTTTGTTTTTTGTGGCGGCGTGGACTTGTCTGCAGATAATTTGTTTTACAATGCACAACTTACAAATGTGCCCCAGGCAGCAGACAAGTGGACTTCAAAGAAGCATAACAAGACTGAATACTTTTTTCTCTCTTGGTGTAATTAATTTTTGCTTTCAGGGCCCTGAATGAGATGTGGAAGTGTCAGAACATGCTCAGAGGCCTCGTCAAGGAGCTGCTTGACCTCCACAAGCTGCCAGTGGTACATTTATGCAAACACACGCACTGATCACCTGTTCCTCCTATTCTTTAAAACTATAACCTGGTTCTTTTTCTCTCTCTCCCTTTCTCTTAGTCTGAGGCCAACAACACAGCAATGTTTGGGAAGTTGATGAGTATTGCCAGTAAGTTGCAAACACACAAACACTAGACAGGTCCTTGTTCTTTAAGGCCAGCTTCTCTTTAAATCGTCTTTCTTTGATTGGTTGCCCCTCATAAGCACGGTTTGAGCAGCAAGTGGGTTATTTGTCCTCACACTAATAACCTACCTCCTGGCTGTAGCTTACCAGGTCATCTTCTAATTGGAAGGTTGGTAGTTTGATCACTGGCAGCTTCAGCCCGTATCCTTGGGCAAGATACTGAACCCCAAGTTCCTCTATGATGCTTTCATTAGGGTGTTAATGGGTGAGTGATGCATGTTGTATAAAGTGCTCAGGTAAAGGAGAAAAGCACCATATACGAACCAGTTCATTTACCATTTACTCACAGCCGGAGATGTGTTCACATTAAAGACAGGCTCTCTCTTTTACATCACACAGAGCCAAGACTAGAAAAACTGTCAGAAACTAGACGAGTGTTTAAAGCAGTTTGAAACCTGAGCTTTTTACCCTGATTATTTGCATTTTTTTATTTGAAACTTTGGCCCAGTATTAGTCCTAGTATCCACCATTGAAACAGTGTGTATTTGTGTATATATAGTACAATATCACTATTCTTTAAATAAATGCAAATAGTGTTGTCATGGTTGCTTAATATGTCCAAGCGTGTTGTTCACAAATCATGAGGTCAATATTTGTCTCTCGGCCACACCAGTCCTCATGTCAAGGTGTCATTGTTGCAGTCTGTGGGTATATGATGGATAATCCAGTGGGTCAGCTTGAATTCTTTAGGTGCATAACTTACCGCCTATTATAACTCTGCCTTGTGTTTTCAGAGAACCTCCCAGATGCTGGGAAAGCTCAGGACTTCATGAAGAAGTTCAATCAGGTACTCGGTGAGGATGAGAAGCTCCGAGTTCAGCTGGAGATGCTCATCAGTCCGACGTGCTCCTGCAAACAAGCTGAGATTTGTGTGGTGAGATGACATGTTTGATGCCTCCTCTCTTTAATGGTTTGGTCCCTAATTTCAGTGCTGTTAGTTTGAATGTATCAGACCAAAAGCACGAAATAACCAAAACAACTTTATTTTTCAATTAAAGGTCCAGTCAGTCAAAGAAAATGCAAATTTCTGTGACAGATTTCAGTCTTGAACTGTGATAGAGAGCAAAATAACTGCTAGGTTTACTTTTTCCCCTCTTAACCAGAGTTTTAATAATACATGACTTGCTGTGAATGTGCATGCATAATAACATGCACAGAATGACAAGTATTAAGATGTTATGATGCTGTTTATACTCTCTGCAGAGGGAAATCACTCGGAAGTTGACGTTCCCCAAACAGCCCACTAACCCGTTCCTGGAGATGGTGAAGTTCCTGTTGGAGCGTATTGCTCCTGTTCACATCGACTCTGAAGCCATCAGGTCAGAAAAATTCACATGTGAACACTGATGGAACGGACTCAAAACAGAGCTAAGGTGTTAACATGTGTTTAAGTTTAAACTCTGATTCCAGTAAACTGGATCACAGTAAACCAGTGTGTTTTTGTATAGTCTCCAAAACAGGTAGTTGTATGACTAGCAGTGTGTCTCTTCCCCTCACTCAGACTGCTTCATGCCCTAGCTTTGTCTCTGTCATTGTGTAACACTTTACCATAGACAGACTTTCCTCATTCACTGAGACACCTAGTGGTGATAAGGTGTAACTGCAGGCCTCTGGCAGGGCATAAGTTTAACCCTTTCTTCATTGTGGAAAAACACCATTCTGAATAAACACATGTACTGAATGACTTTTACTTCTCATGCTTTGCAGTCTAACAGTTTCTATTCAACCCTTTTTACTTCCTAAAGCTGTAACCAAACAAATTTGGACATAAATTTGCTTAATATAGGAGTAGTAATAATCTGTGTTTCATCTTTTACTTTAGTGCTCTGGTAAAGCTGTTGAACAAGTCTATTGAGGGCACAGCTGATGATGATGAGGAAGGTGTTACCCCTGATACAGCCATCCGCTCAGGACTGGAGCTACTCAAGGTACATGCTGTCACCAAAGTGTACTGAAATCAAATTGTCAGCACACAATAAGAAGAAGAACAAAATACCTGTATGATGCTGCTTAGAAAACATTTCCTTCTCTGTTTCCAGGTTCTGTCTTTCACCCACCCCACCGCATTTCACTCGGCAGAGACCTACGAGTCTCTGCTCCAGTGTTTGAAGATGGAGGATGACAAAGTTGCAGAGGCAGCCATCCAGATTTTCAGAAACACTGGGCAGAAGATCGAGACGGAATTACAGCAGATAAGATCGTAAGTGACATAAATTTACAGAGACGTAAATGCGCCAGGAGTCTTTACGTTTCAAGAGATGTGCCTTTACTTTCAATATACTCGGTGCTTCACCAATGGTAAATCATTAAATAACAGCACTATACATTTGAAGATGCTAAGTTAGGGGTTAAAACAAATTACAAAATTAGCTGTGTTGGTCTTTAATCGCTTGTTCTTGTTTGTCCATCAGGACTCTGATTCCTATCTTGCATCAGAAGGCCAAGCGGGGCACCCCTCACCAGGCCAAGCAGGCTGTTCACTGTATTCATGCCATCTTCAACAACAAGGAAGTGCAGCTGGCACAGATTTTTGAGGTATTCAATTATTCCACTTGAGCAATCGTATGATTTTACATCACCTCGATTGCATATCAAATATGTGGCTGCTTTATTCAAACATTTTGTCATCTTTCCTTTCTTTGTATTGATGTATTCACACCGTTTGTTTCTTCTTCCAGCCTTTGTCACGTAGTCTGAACGCAGACGTCCCAGAGCAGCTCATCACGCCTCTCGTGTCCTTGGGCCATATCTCCATGCTGGCTCCAGATCAGTTTGCTTCCCCAATGAAATCCATTGTTGCCAACTTCATCGTGAAGGACTTGCTCATGAATGACCGGGTAAGTGAAGACCCCTGTATGTAGGCAAGAAGTGTGTGTGTGTGTGTGTGTACACGTACACGCACGCGCACAAAAAGAAAAAGTGAAAATCTGATTGGTTTGTGCCTTTGTTACTTCAGTCGGTAGGAAACAAGAATGGAAAACTGTGGACCACTGATGAGGAAGTCTCACCGGAAGTTCTTGCTAAGGTAAGAGGTGATTTCAGTTGTAATACAGTCTGTTTGAGGTTCTTCATCAAAACTTTTTGTCTCATTATATTTTAAAACAGAATCTTTATAACAAGGATCTTTCTCTTTTTAAATTTCTGTTCCCAAAGGTTCAGGCCATCAAACTGCTCGTGCGTTGGTTACTAGGAATGAAGAACAACCAATCCAAGTCAGCGAACTCCACCCTGCGCCTGCTGTCAGCCATGTTGGTCAGCGAAGGAGACCTCACAGAGCAGAAGAAGATCAGGTACCTGGGGCTGGAGGTCCCTTTGCTGAGTGACGGCTGTTAAAAGTCATATGTGTGGGAGTGCTTTGGATGGAGACCTTAATTTTTCTTGGCTCGTGTTTTGAGGTGACCGGTTGTTTTTTCCTACTCCTGACAGTAAATCGGACATGTCCCGTCTGAGGCTGGCTGCAGGTGGAGCCATTATGAAGTTGGCACAAGAGCCGTGTTACCATGAAATCATCACACCTGAGCAGTTTCAGCTGTGTGGCCTCGTTATCAATGCAAGTCTCACCTTCATATCAGACTTTAGTGCCTCTGTCATCGATGAAAAAGTGAAAAAAACAAACAAAAAACTTCATATCCACTGACGCGGTTTGTTCCTCTGTGCAGGACGAGTGCTACCAGGTTCGTCAGATCTTTGCACAGAAGTTGCACCTGGCTCTTGTGAAATTGCTGCTGCCCCTCGAATACCTGGCTGTGTTCGCTCTGTGCGCCAAGGACCCGGTGAAGGAGCGCCGCGCACATGCCCGACAGTGCCTCCTCAAAAACATCTCCGTCCGCAGAGAGTACATCAAACAAAACCCCCTCGCTCAGGGTCAGTTCTCTACACCGAAACATCAGTTTTTAATGTGCTCTTTCTTAGATGGCAGTTTAGATGATGAAAGAGGATCGTTTAATCCAAATGTAGTACAAATTGTTACTAATGTCATGTTAATATTAGGCTTTTGAGTCAGTTGGAAAAACAGCTTTTGGAATAAATACTTTAGTCAGATGTTGTTAAGTCACTGCATAATTAAAAAAGCATCAAACAGAAGAGAGAAACATGATGATAATGGTTATTTGTTGGTTTGTTTTTATTACAGCGTTCAGAACAGCTTTGTTTTTGTCCTGCCAAAGGTCATTTTACAGTTTTATGTTTGGCTTTTCTAATTCAAACACAGCAACACAGAAAAAGTAGCAGCATTGTTGGCTGAGATTTATTGAGATACTTATTCAGGAAGTAACATTTCACCTGGCGTTTTCTTTTTCCCACATTGAAAAAGGGGACATAGAAAGTTACTCACACGCATTAAAGTTAGCTATTGTCTCTTTCTCCTCAGAAAAACTTGTCTCTCTTCTTCCTGAGTATGTGGTTCCTTACATGATCCACCTGCTGGCTCATGACCCAGACTTCACAAAACCGCATGAATATGAGCAGCTCAAAGACATCAAAGAGTGAGTGTGTTTTGATTTAGTCTCCTGCTGAGACTGCCTTTCCAAAAATGCTCTTATTTCTAAATTGCTCTTTTGTTCTATTATAAAGTCCAGTGAATACACATAAGTGATGATCGTACAGCTGTGGCATAAAGAATATTTATTTTGTGTGTGTGTGTGCCCATCCGTGTGTGTGTGTGTGTGTGTGTGTGTGTGTGTGTGTTCATATATAGATGCCTGTGGTTCATGCTTGAAGTGCTGATGACCAAGAATGAGAACAACAGTCATGCCTTTCTTAGGAAGATGGTAGAAAATATCAAACAAACAAAGGATGCTCAGTGTCCTGATGATGCAAAGGCCAACGAGGTATGTAATAGTGTTACTACAGTTTTGCATTTTAACATTTAAAAACATTTGACTGGACGTCCAGTGTAGTTTATATAATAGAGTGAATACTTTGAATTGCATTTACAGTTTGCCAGTAAACTATAAATTTGAGTCATTCCTGTTCTTTAAAATTACAAAGTAAAATCTTTGGATTCTGCATTATTGGGCAGACGGTGTGTTTAGCAATCGGGCAACTGAATGGCTTTCTTTCATGTTGTGATTACAGAAACTGTACATTGTCTGTGACGTCGCTCTCTTCGTGATCGCCAACAAGAGCACTGCGTGTCACCTGGATTGTCCGAAAGAGCCGGTCTTACCCTCCAAGTTCTTCCTCATACAGGACAAGGTCACACACACCCCTTAGTGTTTTCCTAACTGTAACCTAATTGTAACCCTGACACTAAAACCACATTTTGAGTCTTCAAATTCAGGGGAATAGCCCTTATTTTCTCACCATAAAGGCTGTTTGTCCCCACAAGCATAGTAAACTTCCAATTTTTTTGTCCCCACAAAGATATGTCTCTCACACACACACACACACAGGAAAATGGTTAGGGTTGGACACATTTGGTCATCTCAGCTAATCGAGCTGTTTGACTCTGGGGAAGGAAAGTGATTCATGCTGGTATAGAGCTGGGAAATTGTGCTTATGTGCAGTTAGGAATCTAAATCATGACCTTATTTATGTTTTGGGTTTACGGTGATCAGTTGTCTTGTTTTTAATTTCTTTCAACAGGACTTCAAAAACGATAAAGAGTATTTGACGGCAGAAATGAGACAAATGCTGCTCACTGGAAAGGTAAATGCACGACACCGAGGCTTGTTACGTTACATTAGGCTTGTTACCCACAGTTTGCCAGTAAACTCTAAATTTGAGTCATGATGTGGAGCTAAGAGGTTTAAAAAATTTGCCACGTTATTCTGAGCACAGAAAGCTGAATTCTCTTTCACTATGTAGCCCAAACCAGCTCCTGTGTTAGGAGCAGTGAACAAGCCTCTGACGGTACCAGGGAGGAGGATCTTCACCAAGACCACCACAGCTTCAGACACAACCAGTAACACCAGCACCAACTCCTCTCCTCTGAGCTCAACAATCAACAAGAACAGGTAAGCACGCAGACACAGATGCTACAGGCGCTCGCTCTCAGACATAAAGTTTCCGGTATCACTGACACTCTCTGCGTCTCGCAGTAACAGCAGCTCTACCATTGAGTCATCAGAGAGCAGAGCACAGGAAAACAATGAGAACCCAGTCATCAAGGCTGAAGAGGTGAAGAAGGTAATCTCACGTGGGAACTACACATTCCTGCGTTTAAGCACTGTTTTTACTCAACTGAACTCTTATTGCCGTTTCTCAGGTCGAGCCCAGTCAGAAAGCAGCTCCCGATGCCGGGACAGAAGCGTCGCCTGTCAAACGACGTGGTCGCCCGCCTAAATCAGCTGCTGCTGCTCCAGTAGCAGCTGACAAAGAGGGAGGAGCGGCACCAGTGGGGGGTGGAACCAGCAGAGGCAGGAAAAGGGCAGCTGACCCCAACTCGAACCCGTCTGCAGAGTCAATCAACATCAAGATGTCAAAACAGCAGCAGCAGAATGACGAAGGGACAAAGAGACAGATTGACCTGCAGAGGTGAGGTCTGAGAATGAGAGGAACGTGGTTTGCTGGATTCAGATCTGGTGATCGTGGAGGCCATTTGAGTACAGTGAACTCATTTTCATTAAGCTTTGTGACATGGCCCTTGACCCTGCTGGAAGCAGCCATCGGAGGGTGCTATAATGCTCTGTGTGTACTAAGGAGCCCAGAGTGCTACAAGAAAGTACTCCCCACATGATTACACCACCACCAGCAGCCTGAAACATAATACAAGCCAAGATAGAGACTTTCATGGTATTTACACCAAATTCTGACCCCGACCTTCCCAGTGTGGCAGCAGAAATTAAGCCTCAGTTTTGTGCTGTCCAGTTTTGGTGACATGTGTGAACTGCAGCCTCAGTTTTCTGTTCTTGGCTCACAGGAGTGGCACCCGGTGTGGTCTTCTCCTGCTGTACACCATCTGCTTTAAAGTCAAACTTGTGTGTTTAGAGATGCTCGTCTGCATACCTTGGTTGTAATGAGGTATGCACAGTTATTGCTGCCTTCCTGTCAGCTCACAGCCTTCTGGTTATTCCCCTCTGACCTCTGGCATCAACAAAGTATTTTCTCCCAGAGAACTTTTGTTCGCTGGATATTTTCTGGGATCATTCCCTGTAAATCCCAGTAGATCAGCAGCTTCTAAAATACTCATACCATGGACCATACCATGTTGAATCCCTTGAATCACCTCTCTTCCACTTTTTGATGCTCACTTTAAACCTTAGCAGGTTGTGGTGACCATGTCTGCATTCCCTAAATGGACTGAGTTGCTAACAAGTGATTGACTGATAAGAGATTTGAGTTTATGAGAAACTGAGCATGTGTACCTAGCAAAATGAACGGCAACTTTATACTTAAAATGTCCATTTGCAGCCCTTTTCCACCAATACCTACTTGGCTTAAGTCTATCTCCCTCGGTTTTGGTCATTTTCCATCATCTGAAAGTCCTGTGACATAATTTGTGTGTGACATGAACACAACAATGGAGGATGTGGAAGTGATGGTATACCTGTTTTTGTTTTTGTTGGTTTATGGGGTTCTTTGTGTAGCTATATCCCTCATCACTGGCTTTCAAAATGGCAGTTTTGATTTTTGCAAAGGAGTCACTAATGTGACGCCACCGTACAGTCTGTCGGTGCAGAGAGTGCCTACTCTGATGTAGGAGCTTTAAAAACCCTCCTCTGGGGTAATGAAAATATTCCTGTGGTCTGAAAGTGATTACTGTTCCTACAGGTTTTAGGGGCAACCTGCATTACAAAGTGATCACTACTGAGATGTTGCTCAGAATTGACCTTTTAGTTTTTACAGATGTTTGTACAAGTTGATAAACTCTTGGGGAGATCCCTGATTTAAAGGAACAACCTAAATATTATCTAAGGATTTGTGTACATGTTACGTTGATGATGATGATGATGATGATAATGATGATGATAATGATGATGATGATGATGATGATGATGATGATGATGATGATGATGATGATGATAATGATGATGATTGCGCCGACACTGACTCAAAACTTCGTCTTTCAGGTAAAGAGGAAACCACTGAAGGTGAAACCAAGACTGTAGAGACTGGGCCAGACTCTTCCTTATATCCTCCCAACCCTGCGTACAAGCTCCTCTGACTCTTAAAGCTTTCCTGGATACATTATGGACCTTTCTTAAAACACACACACAGGCACACACACAAACACACACACACTCTAGAAGGTTTTACCTTGTAGTCATGATTTGAAGCTCATTGTATGTAGGTCTTACTCAGAATCATGTTATTTTTTTCCTTTGTGTTTGTTGCTCTTTGCTTCTTTTGTGGAGCCATTTTTAAGAAAAAACAGGATGGATATTTTACAGCCGATTTAATCTGGTTATGATTGTTGCTTATTAAATCCCCTGGGAAAATCCTACTGTACGTCTCTTGACCTCTTCCTCTTTGTGTCTGAGTTGCACAGTATTTTTTTTTTATTATATTTTTTTTCTCATCGGTTTTTTACACAGTTATATTTTGTAAATATGCCTGTGTAACTTTCCACTGAAAACTTTTTGAATATCTAAGTGAAAACAGTTAAAATCTTTGCAGCAGTTGGCTTAAATATGGGAACACCTGATGCGTTTAACAGACGTACCGGCACCAAAATTTTATACACTTTGGTAAGTTTAGGTTTCTAACTTTGGTATGTTTAGGTGCTTTCGCTTGTTTATAGCATCACAAGGTCAGTTAGAAACTTGCAGGTGCTTCTCAAGTGACACCAGTAATGCTTTTAAAGGCCTTTTGATTTATTTCCAGTGCGTGTAAATGGACAAAATTAAGCGGTCAAGCATTTCTGGATACTGTGCTCCCAGCTCTGCTCGCTGCCTCGTGCCCTGGACATGTCAGAGGCTCTGAAAATGAGCTGGGTTTTAATGACTTTTGTTTTCTTTTTTCTTTTTTTTACTTCTGAAGTACGTCACTTTGGATTGCATAAATGATATATAACTATCCAAGTATGTGTTCAGGTTTTTGTTCATCTTTTATGATTGAATATTTTTTGTACTTTTGTCAGTTTTCTGTTGGGTTATTCCTGATTTTTAAGCATCGAGTGAGTGGATGCCATGTGGGTTGTGTTGATGATGGGGACTAAATATGCCTATACTCATGATCATATTTAATTTTTTCCAAAAAGAAAAAAAAAATAAATGCTTTTAGATGTTATGGTGCAGTGCGTTTGTCTCTATGCCTGTGTTTTGGAAGTGCAGATTTCAAAAACAGGTGATTTTTCCACTTTTTTTTCTTTTTTTATTCAAAGAAACATGACACTGTCACAATAAATAACCATGCTTTTTATACTGCGGATGCTTGCTTCCGAGGACAAGGAAAAAAAATAAGTCTCAACCCAAATGGAGAAACTGAGATGCAACGGGCCCCTTTTCTATGCTTGTAATCGTGCAATATTGTACATCATGAGGAAGACTGGGGAGGGTGGTGTCCGTTTTTGTCTTTTTCTTAGAAAATATTCGATCCAGCCATCAATGGTGCACTCTAGTGATAAGATGGCTCTTTATTAAGAACCAAACCCAGCTATTTACAAGTAAGGGAGATGGCGTGTGCATTCTGCCTGCCTATGAACTTCCTTTTTTTCCCCCCCATTGTGAGCAAAGACTGCTGCACATTAACTCCATGTTGCAGTGTAATACACTGCTGTGCTGGTAGGGACTGAGCTGGAGGTTAAGCAAAAATAATTCCTTTATTAAAAACAGAATGGCCCCTTGTGTGGGGATGCATCCACACCCTTTCTCTAAATGCCAAACATGTTTTTACAGTCCATGTACCTCAAAATCAAAAATATGTGAAAACACTTCCCAGGTCTGCTTTTTTACTTCATAGAATAACAGAGGAGTTCCAGCCTCTTTTACTACCTAGAAGACATAGTTCAAAGACGACCTCAGTGAGTGTTTTATTTGGCTGTGTAGTAAAGCATGTTTGGGAATATAGGACATCACCTATATACCTGTATATATGGCCAAAGCCTTTGATTGACTGGATCAGCAATAAAGTGTACAGCGCCGCCTCCTATTGGTTATGTTAATGAGCAGATCCTCAATCTGTGGCCGAGGATGTGCGTATGGTTAAAAGAAAATAAAAATAAAACAGCACTGCAAACCCAAATCCTTAATGTCACTCATCAGAATCTTCCTCTCAAATGTCCGAAAAAAAATTCCATTCGCTTTCCATCAACGTGTTCGGTAGGGCTTTGGTTCCCTACCAGTGTAACGCCAAACTGGGTGGTGCTTGGTGGCTTTCCCCATCAGAAGTTCCAGGTGTCTGATTATATAGAATGAATCCTGTGAGATCCAAGAGTGTAGGAGAGGGGTGTTAAACCAAACAAACACCCACTGCATCATCTGGCCAAATCAAAATAAAGGCAACAACATGAAAGGACAAACACGTGCACAAAAAAAAAAAAGTTGGACTGTAGATGATAGCAGAAAAAGTGGCTGAGCTGGCTGTTAGCTCCTGTGCCATGAGGGCCAAGATTTTGGCTGTGCCACCCTTTAAAAAAAACAAAACAAAGTACATTCAGAGGGACTTCTCATGGATCACAAAAGCATGAACACATTTATCTCCTTACAATTGTAAACTAGGCATAGTTTATATTTAAAATAATCTGTTTTACAATGCCATGTAAGAAAAAAAAAAGTACATCCCCACTGTATTTTCAAATTTACACAGATCTATTTACAGATTTTTCTTCTGTGCATGTGTGCAGATGTTGGCAGATGTGTGTGTGTGATTTTGTTCTAAGTCTACATACAGAAAATAAAACCTGTACATCCAAACTTCTGTAGTGGATTGAGGCATCAATGAAAGGTTGTTCAGGAGAAAAAAAACATTACACTGCTCATGCACAGCACTATCCAGTCAAGAAAATTTAATCCAGCAAGACTTTTTTTTCTTTCTTTACAGTACTAAAAGTCTGTAGCAGAGAAACACACACGGTCCAACTGGCTGCCGAAGGAATTAAACGGTAATGTAGTGTAGAAGCAGTCGGCAGGCTTTCCTTTCCTTACATTTTACCCTGGAAAATCCACCTGATTACAGCAGCTGTTCGATCCTTTACAACTTTAAGGAAATTTGTGGGGGGAAAAAATAATGTGTTTAAAGGGCATGGAAGACTGGATGCATGGGTGGATTTTTTTTCATTTTTTAAGGGTGGGAGGGCTTAATACTGAAATACACATATTGGTTAGGTGAGAGTAAAGACTCGGCAGGCAACGGGGTGCTGTGCATATTGGCAAATGCAGCGCTACTGGTGTTGACTTAGTAGCAAACAAACTGGTAATAAAAGAAGGCTCAGACTGCCATGGTGGATGGGGTGTTTGTTTTCTGTGTAACAAAAGGCAGTGGTGGAGGAGCTGACACTGTGATGAAGGGATTTTGGATCCTCACACCTGGCTTCAGTTGCTTAGGAGCAGCTCTGTCGCCGTTTCCACGTCCCAGGATTTTGAAGACAAGGCCGCTATTACTGCATTCTGTATAAAAGGAGGAAGAAAAGTTGAAAAATGATTCTCATCTGAGAATTCGCAGATCTCACAAAGGCTGCAGAGAACAAGAACCACCAACTGCAGCTGGAGTCCATCCACGAGACAAGAAACCCACCGGAGAGAGCTAAATATACTGTTTGTTTGTCTTTAAGTACTGCGGTAATGTAAATGTTTGCATAAGCTTACTGCATAATAATAAATTCAAGAATGCATGCTCACGAACACAAATGAATACTTGTGTGTGTTTTGTGTAATCCATCTTGCAAGGCCAAAATTTACAAGGCTCCAGCCATTTTGAGAAAGTTATTTATACACTAGAGACTATTCTGAACTATGAAGTAAAGAAAAAAGATCCACAGACATAAAAAGGAAGGAATCTACATACTATCTACTACAACTACAATCTACTACTTAAAGCCTTAATTCTGGCAGGTAAGAAGGCCATCAGGAAGAAACGGTTGAGCCCCCAACATTAAACCATATGCACTGCTGAAGAACTTTACAGAGTGGAAAAAAAAAACAAAAACCTATGAGTTGAGAATTAAGGCCGTCAATACCTTTGACAAAAATTTGAATAAACTATGTAAAGATAAGTTATAACCTGATGTTTCCAGCTTATCAGCACTGTATATCATGCCCCATTCATTTCTTACTTCTGCACCTGTAAAACGTTCTGGTTTAAATAAAGACTATTAAAAAATACTAATGATAATAAAATTCTGGCTACCGCCAATGCTACCCAATAGCCTCCTACCAGACACATCTATGCTATCAATTTTAAAATCCTATGTTGCCTTGTTCTCAACTTATCGCATTCACTAGATTTTCAGAAAACTTGACCTCTGACTTTGACATTGAGGTCTCTGAGATTCAAACTTCTCCAAGATTTTTAGGGGACACGCTGCCTCATCTTCGAGTTATCGCAATCACAAATTTAGGTATTCACCTTGTCTGCCCGGCTGCCCCGCAGGGTGATGTCAATATTCCGTCAGCCTTTTACAGCTGAGGGGTAAAAATCATTTTAAAAATTATTACATCACCATCCAACTTCAAATCACCCCCCCTCCAAAAAAATTACATTATACACATATATTATTGTGTATAATGACCGTATTGAATATAATGCCAGCAACAAACCAGAACACCAATGAATCTCATGCAGCGGTCGATCCATCACAGTTCCAGGTTACTGTAATGTGTAGGCGATCATTGTGTGCCAGTTGGTTTAAATCTGACCAAAACTGCAGCAAGAGTAGTGATTCTTGTGAATTGTAATCGAACAGATGCATGACAGATGGCTCGTCATGGTATGAGTTCGTCCAGCATTCAGCTGAACAAACTAAAAAGTTGACACACCGCATCTCACTGTTCATTACCAAATATTTAGTTTTTATCATTGGGTAAAAACATGGCGCCAGAGATGGAACAAGTCTTCAGGGAAGTGAATAGAGGGTGTGGGAGGGTAAAACTTCAAAGAATTTGAGCATTTCATTATCAGATGAGAAAAGAAAAAGGTAGAAGGGCTCAATCTGAGCAGCTCACGTGTCTTATTAGGAAAGAATGAAGCAACAGCTTTCAAAACAAAAGCACTTCTCTTTGTTTCACAAGCACAAAATGCTGTTGAAAGAAGATGTGATGCAACAGTGATGAGCATCGCTCTTTCTAAATGTCTCTAAAGCATGTTGCGGCCATCAAACTGAAAATAAGCATGTTTCTTAAAATATGATGTTATTATGTTAAATATAAGCTCAGTTTCCCAGACAGCGATTAAGCCTAGTCTTAGACTAAAAACTATTTTATCATTATTTACTTTTTTAATGGAGAGCTTCAGTGAATTTTTCCCTTGCTCTAAAACAAGGGACGATTAATGTTTGGGAAACTGGCTGATAGAGTGTAACTAAATTTTACCTATAAATGTGAGGGCACAACAAAAACAAAGGGGTTCTGACCTTATCGAAGCCCATGGCACAGAGTTTGTCTATTTTACGTGTATAGTCAGGACTGGAGACAGGAGCGCCCGCGTAGACGTGAGACCAAAGCCTCGCAGTCTGTTTGAACATTTCTGGGTTCTGCTTATACTGAGGATTCAGAAATACAGGTCTGTGAGCAACATCACAAAATGAACTAGCAAATATGGCAGATTTTATTTTAGACACAAGTTCACACCAGGTACCGAGACACGTACAGTTACCCAAATATAATTTGGTACTTTAATATCCGATTATAAGCAGACAAAATGTGATTCGTGCATTAAGTCCTTCCCACCTGGTTTGCTACTACTGCATCCTGTGGATCGTCTGGTTCTGCTGCAGCGAGGAGAGCCTGTAGAGATAACAGCACTGTCCTCAAAGTCATAGCAGCTGCCCTGAGAGAGGGTGAGAGGGCAGGTTAAGTGAATGGAGCACACAGGCACACTGAGAACAGTTCAGATACTTTGCACTTACCACTGGTCTTTTAAAATGTCCAGGCATATTGCTCCGGTCACAGAACTGATATTAGGATGCCAGATCTTAGTGATGAAGCGCACCTAGGACATACAGATGAGGAAGCGTTATCTAGAGAAGAACGTGAGGTGACAGAAAGAAGAAATATTTACAGTTTCTTACAACAGATATGTCAGCATCCAGGCTACACTACAGTAGCTGTCATTTTACCATGTCCTGATGTATTGCAAGCCATTGCGAGGGAAATACTGCAAATTAATGAGCCAGCAGTTATAGTTTATGGCACCACTGCATTTTACATCTAAGTGACAAATTAACTTGATGTGTTAAGCATTTAAATTATTGTATAAGCCAAACGCCGGTAGTTTAAACCTGTAAACTGCTACCTAACAGGTTATTTGGTGACATCATTTCAGGGAAAGATTGATTTCTTACCACCCCTGTGTTGAAGGTATGTTTACAAGATTCATTTGGTTACAGGAGGGAGACAATAAATGTTTATTTTCACTATTATCAGTATTAGACTTTCTCTTTTGCTTTTAACATACAAGCTAATAGTGACCAGAAACCTGAAAAGGCTGTTTACAAGTCACGTTATGCTGTTCTCTGTTAGAGCACTAACACAAACCTAAGGTTTTGTTAATTGAAGCATAATAGCTGAATTTACCTCAAAACTCTGATGCTCATAAGAATTACAAATTGATTCCGGTCAAAGTGCCACATACTCGCTTCTCTTCATTGGCTCACTGTTAAATCCAGAAATGAATATAAAATCCTTCGACTCACACGCAAAATCTTGAATAATCAGGCCCCATGATATCCTAAAGACCTCATATTACTATACACTATACTTCGAATACATATCGTTCTTGGATTGCATACTTGTGGTTCCTAAAGCATCTAAAAGTAGAATGGGAGGCAGAGGCTTCAGCTTTCACGCCCCTCTTCTGTGAACCAGCTCACATTTTGGATTTGGGAGGCAGACACCATCTTTACTTATAAAATTAGACTTAAAATTGTACATTTTGATAAAGCATATAGTCAGGGCTGGATCAGATAACCCTGAACCCTCCGTTTGTTATGCTGCTACAAGCTCTGACTGCTGCAAGGCTTCCCATGATGCACTGAATGTTTTGCTCATCATTTATCTCCTTACTCTACCTGTTTTTATTCACCACCACTGTATTTAATCATTAAGCTCTGGTTCGCTCTCCTTTAGTTTGCCTTTTGTCTTATTGGTCCCTCTTTTTTCGCTTTCCTCTCACCCCCAACTGGTTGTGGCAGACGGCTGCCCGCTCCCTGAGCCTGGTTCTGCAGGAGATTTCTTGTTGCTATATGGGAGTTTTTCCTTCCCACTGTTGCCAAGTGCTTGCTCACAGGGGATTGATGTTTCTATTATCGTAGAAACATGGGTGCTACATAATTAAAAGTGATTTGAACTGCAGCACTGGGAGCGGTTTTTAGAGTTGGGTACCATGCACAGGGTCACTTAGGCATGAGCAGTGCCAATTAGTGACAACCGATTTTACCAGCTATAACAAAAGTGTACATGTTTTCAAAATAACTGAACAAGGAAGAGAGGCAGAGGATGAAAGGCACTAAAGCAAATACCTTTGGCGGGTTAAAAGGATAGGTTTCTGGGATTTTTATTTCAAGCTGATATCTGCCACCTAGGAAAGAGAGAAAAGCAGACATGCGTTAGTATATCAGACCACATGACGAGTATCACATATCTTGGCCATCGTTTCCAATATTACAGTACCTTCATATGGTGTGTCTGGAGGCCCTGCTATCTCACCCCTCAGCTCTGTGAAGTTCTCGTCCACCAAATCTACTTTAATCTGATTTTTACTCGTCTGTAGGTTGGAACAAATGCAAAAAAGAAAGAAAGAAAGAAAAAGGAGTTACCCAGCTCATGTCTTCACGTGTTCACATCAAATTGAAAACAAGAAGTCCCTGGCAAGATGGTTGCTAGAAAAGGCACGGCTAGTGTCATTTTGTGTTAACATTAAAAACCAATTTGAGCACCACTCCCAGAGGAAACACTAGGACAATTCAGGTTAGCACCAAAGTTACAAAACTATAAAACAGTATTAACAGGAGTTGGGCAGGAGGTGATATGACAGCATACACCTTTTAAATAAACGCAGTGTATTCAGACTGTTAACAAACAGCTGATTAACGCCTGATAAGTTTGTTGAACGTTGCAGCAAAACATCACGGCTGCTAATGCTAACTGTGGATACATGTCAAAATAGCGTTAGCAAGCCTTGCTAACTGCCGCTAACTCATTTACTTTGCAAAACAGCTGCGGTTCCCTGCCTGAGGCGCTAACAGGCCACACAATCTAGGTTTACTTGACTTGTGTAATTAAAACAAAGGTGTGCGACGTTGTTTGTTAGGCATTCAGGGCCTGTCAGCTGAGAGAGCCGAATCCCCGGTGTTTCCTGAACACACCCACCTGACATAACAAGGGAGGTTCGCCTGGACGCTGATTTGAAGCTAAAGCTAGCTAAAGTTCTCCTGTTTGGGCCTGACCTGCTGCAACAGAGGACTCAAACCTGACTAGGGTAAATCTATTTGGTCACAATAACGGCTGCCGGTAGCGTATATTTTAACAGAGCTGACACAATTTTAAAGAAAGAGCTGAGTAGAAGTGAAAATAAGCCGGTAGCGTTACCGCACCTCTTCGCTTTTGAGAACTTCTTTGAACTCCCGTTTGATCCTTTGGACCGCAATGTTGGCCATGGCTGTGTCTGCTGAGCTGCTGCCGCCGCTGCTGCCTTCAAGCTACACCCGTGGCCCGTCTCCCTGTGTTGTTTGTTTGTTTGTGTGTGTGTGTGAGGGGGGGAGGCCGCCTGTTCGGTGCTTTCCACACTTACGGAGCTCCTTTCACTTTCACCGTGTATAGCGCTTCTTTCCAGCTCAGCGAGAGTTCGCAGTTCGCCTGCCTGCGCTCAGCGTCAGTCCGTCCAGAACATACACACACACACACAGAGCAGCTGCATGGAGCACACACTAGAACTTCCATTAATGAGCTCTGGTGACAGCCAACCTGGGTTCATGCTCTTTTGTAACTTCCCTTCAGGGCATTTCTGTCATGGTTTCCATCTGATTGTGAGGGATGTTCTTACTGGAATGGGAACTCTTTCTTACTCACATTTTATCTACATGGTGGTCAGTATCTCTATGTGTGTATATGTATGTGTGTGTGTGTGTAATGTTCTGCATATATGTTAAAAGCCATATATGCTATTAACAGACACATTGCAGCTTCTGTCACTCCCTAAGTATCTTGTGATAACTGGCGCAGGCAGCTGTCTATGTAGAGTGTACACACTCTTCATCTACAGTTCTTCAGCTTAAACTTAAAACTTTTCAGCTGCATTCACACCTTTGTGGTTTGTAACATGAATGGCATTTCAGTGGCTTTCAACTCTTGGAGGTGAAGAAGAGAGCGGATGGAGGGGGTGGGGGCATGTTATGAGGGGGGGATTTGAAGGATGCAAGAGTGAAGGGGAGGTTTATAAGATGATATGATGTATGGTTTGGAGATGTCAAAACTGACAAAAAGACAGAAGGCTGAGCAGGAGGTGACAGAGCTGAAGATTCTCAAGTTTTCCTTGGGATTGACCAGCATGGACAGGAATAGAAATCAGTACATTAGAGGGACAGCTCAGGTTGAGCAGTTTGGAGATAAAGTTGTAGAGACGAGGCTGAGATGGTATGGGCATGTACAGAGGAGGAAAGGAGATATATTGGGCAAAGGATGTTGAAAATGGAGCTGCCAGGCAGTAGGGAAAAAGAAGGCCCGCAGAGGAGGTTAATGGATGTAATGGAGGAGGACATGCAGAAGGTTTGTGTGACAGAGATGGATACTAGGGACAGGGTGAGATGGAGGCGGATGATCCATTGTGGCGAACCCTAAAGGGACCAGATGAAAGAAAAGGAGTTGCTTCCATCTCTTACAGATGCATCTTTATAGTCACTAGAATAAACTTTTGTTTCATTCACAGAAGTGAATGTATTCCAGGTTGGTAACAGATGAAAGTAAGGTAAAGAACCTCTCATATTTTTTTTATATTGATAATAATATTAATAATAACCTCCACATATATTATTATATTCAATG
>NW_024582471.1:1428043-1474496 GCF_018398535.1 Haplochromis burtoni
GGTTAATGGTGTGTGTAACTGAGCTTGTAATGTTTCTAAAACTTGGAAAATACAACAGGTTGGTGCTTCTCTGGCTCTTATTTCTAAGTATTGGTGTCTTATAAGCTTATTTGGGAATGGTGATAGATTAACTTCCACTCCCACAGTGACAAAATAAAACCAATAAGTTATATAATAAATAAATAAATAAAAGCCCAGATTCAAAGTTAAAGTATGTGTTGTGCTGCAGAAAGGTATCTCTTTGTTTTCCTTATTTAGAAGAATAGCATTTATATAGTAGCATAAAAATTAAATACTTTAACTAATGAAAACTTTAAGTAATGAAAAGTATTCAAGTCGAATCCACCACCATGTATTTGATTACACAACTGCACAGATGTTGTACGTTCATGGGCCTCTGTAAGCTGACAGGCAACTGGACTGTTTGTTTACTATCCAGAAAAAGTGATCGTTGCTTGTTGTGATTGGCTCAAAGGGCCCGCCCATCAGACTTTCAGACCAATAAGCAAGACAGCTGTTTGGCTGAACACAGAGCAGAGCCATCGGGGAGCCGCCCCACTCCCGAGGTCCCGGATGAAGAATAGCCGCTGGCTCACGTGTATTAAACAAAACACAGACGGTGGTTTGATGTGTTTGCAGTTTGATGGTCTCTGTGTAGAGCAGCGGTGCAGCTCGGGCCCCTGAGAGACAGTGATCGTTTTATTAACATCACGCCGCTCCAGTAAGTCGCTGTTTTTTGCTCTCATGTCCTTGTTTAGTTAATAACAATCTAAAGACAAGGGGGGGAGGAATGGGTGTGAGTTTCCTCTGGGTTGGCTGGCGGGGTTAGCAAGAAGCTAGTGTAAACGTTAGGCTAAATCACGTAATTTTAAAACTACAGGGAAGTAACCGTAGATGTCTTTAACCTCGTTTTAGCTGACTTCCGCAAAAGTGCAAGCAGTCACCCGTGGATCATACTGCAACCTGTGTATGTCTGATGTTAAACCTCCTGCAGTCTTAATCGGAAAGCCGCGCAGTGACAGATTACGGTCTTCGGCTTTAGCTGTGTTGATTCAGGTTGTTTGTGGTGTTGTTGCACTACGTTGCTTCACATATTTGTGTTGTTTAGTTTACTGTCATTGACGACAGTGGGGTGGAGAAAAAAGCTAGCTATAAGCCAATAGAAATTTAACAGCACCACCAAATGAAACCTTTAGAATGCCCATAAAGTTCACCCAACAGCCCTCTAGTTTATTACACAATCTTTCGCTGAAGACTGTGAGGTTTAGCCAGGTGTGCATCACCTGGGTGTAGTCAGTCTTAGGTAAACATGTTTGGCTTTTTTTTTATTTTTTTATTTTGTTTCTTTGTGGTGTAGACAGATAATTCGGATGTCTATTGTGTGCTGGTGGATGCAAGAAACATGAAAATAAAATAAGTGGTTGAAAATATCCTAATCACTGTATATATGTTGGCCGCTGTTTTGTTTTTTTGTTTTGTTTTTAAATGATAACAAGATATAATCTTGAAAGAAATGTCAGCCAGTAAAATCAGCCAATCCCATCACAGGTATTCAGTGCATTTAGGCGTGCAGATAAGGTCGAGAAGAACTCCTGAGGTTCATAGTTTGTAACAGAATGTGGAAGAAAGGGGATTTAAGTGACTTTAAACACAGCGTGAAAGTTGGTGCCAGATGGGCTGTGTTTCAGTAACTGCTGGGTCCTATTCCAGGATGAGGTCTAATTTAAAAACTGAGTTTGTTAATCCTGAGTTGAGGGGAAACTCTGGGTTTTCTGTTCCAGAGAGAGCATTAAATTGAACTCTGAACTCTGAGCCAGTGTCCAAGGGGTAACACTGTGTGAACCCAACCTGCTCACTGGCCGGTTTACTTCAACAAACTGAGATTCTATCAGAGCTCATAGCAGCGCAAATCCATTTGCAGAAGCCTCAGTTAGTTTATAGTTTGCAGTTTTTTATACTTAATATGAACTCTTTTATAATCAACTAATACTCAGTGTAAAGATGTATCCAACAATTACACTGTAGATTTATTATCAGTGCAAAAAATAAACTCTGTGCTCTCTGTTATAACCTCTGTGACTCTGTGGGCAGTAATTGAGCTGCCACATTGAACCTTGAAGCAAATGGGCTACAGCAGCAGAAGACCACACCTGGTGCTACTCATGTTAGAAATAGGAAGGTTACCGTTCACATGGGCTCATTAAAATTGACAACAGAAGATTGGAAAAATGTTGTCTGGTCTGACCAGTCTCAATTTGTGCAGTGACATTTAGATGATAGAGTTAGAATTTGGCATAAACAGCCTGAAAGTATGGATTTTCAGGTTTCATATAAGATGATGATTCAGCGGCCTGAATTGTTGAGGCTGCTGGTAATGTAATGGGCCCAACAAAGTACCGGCAAGGTGTACCTAAGAAAGTGGAAATGAATGTATTTCAGTATCGTTATGAGCTTTAGAAGTTCATCTGGGGTTTGTTATGGGTTTGATAACCACGATTAGACACCTGTAGCAGACATCTGTGTGTTTGTGGTTGTTTTGGTTTTTTGGAGGGTGTTTTTTGAACCATTGTCAGTGTGTGTTTCACCTCCATCATTGTCAGCATTAACCAGCTTGATCTTACTCCATCAGTGCTTTATCCAAGCCAGAAATAGCTCATCTTCCTTTGTCACTCATAATGACAGCAATCATCCAAGTTCTTGCTAGTATGAGCCACTTTATTAGCAGGTTCTAAGCTCATAGTTGGACTGCTAGTTTGTGTCATATGGATTCATCTTTTAAAAAAAGTATGTTCATACAAAACATGCTAATACACTGAGAGTGCAGAAATCAGCTCTGAATGATCCAACATGGTGTTTCATAAAGGGCTTCATAGAGTGATAAAGGTGAAGGCTATTTTAAATAGAGGCTCAACATTCCACAGTTAAAGTTTATTTTCTCTTTCAAGGTTACTGCGATGAAACTGTGAGATTGGCGGAATATGGGGATTTGTTGGTATTCCCAGCAAAAGCTAGAAAACCGAAATGAACTTTTCACTGTTGCTGACATGCAGCAAAACGAAACGCCAGCGCTCTATGCCGAGTCTCCTTACCTGAACAGTCTCCTCCCCCTAATCAGTGTGCGCTTGTAGAACAACAATAGAGCGAAGCAGTGACGAGAGGGAGTGTTAGGTTTCTTTCAGTTGTTCATATACGTCCTAGTTACATGCTGTACTTCTCTTCAGGTGGATACTGTCTGGTGAGGAATGGCGGAGGGAGGCTTTGACCCTTGTGAGTGCATCTGCACGCAGGAGTACGCAATGAGGCGCCTCATCAATTTGGTAAGCAACACAGCTTGGAGGTTTTCTAAATCGCCTCTAATTTAAGTTGAAGAGACGGCGTGTAGACATGTCAAAATATTCAAAGTATGTGGTGTGAAGTGATAACATCATCACCTGAAGTTAAAAAGGAAACGAAGATCAACTTGCAAGTAAATTCAAGCCTTATAGAGATGTGGGGAGAAGGAAATGCAAAGCTACATCCTGGTTCCTGCTCAGTGTTTGTCTTGAGAGCCTGTCTGCTCTGCCATGCAAAAACAGTTTTATTGCCCTCAGGCTTGTATTGTGCTTGGAAATATACTTTGGCTCTTCTTATTTCAAAATATAACATTTGTTGTTGTGAGTTTCCCAGTTTCATGAAGGACACAGTTCATAGTTACTGTATGTCAGCTTACAGTTGACCTAATTTACATTTCGTGCACAGGTGTAGCCTACATGGCAGAGAGCTGGATACACACTGGACCATCTGATTTGCTTACAGTGTTATAGGATGTTGTTCAGATCTCTAAATAATTCTTCGTCATAGCTATAGTGTATATCTCAGGAACCAGGTAGAGCTCAGATGGTGGCTTTGTAACACTACTCACCACAATATCTCTGCTGGTTAATGAATCAAAGTTAGTAGGCAGTGTCATTTCCTCCCAGTTTGAGGGCAAAGAGTAAATCATTTTGTTCTTCTGTAATTTTCTTCCAGCTGAGGCAATCTCAGTCCTACTGCACAGACACAGAGTGCCCTCAGGAACGTATGTATGAACTTCTCTCAGTGTAGCTCACATTTTGTAAGTGTTTGAACGCACGATAGGACTCAAATGTGTGTCTGAATAAGAAGTATTTTATTTTATTTTATTTTATTGTTTTTCTTCAGTGCCAGGTCCCAGTGGGTCAGTGGGCGGGGGAGGTGACCTGACCCTTCCCATGGTTCTGATGGGATGGGCGGTGTTAGCCCTGGTCCTGTTTTTGCTGCGCCCATCCAGTCTCAGGGGAACCCATCATTCTGGCAAGCCCAGTGGACCCCGCAACGTGAGTGCAGATCACACTCATTTTACATAACAAATATATCTGAAATGTAAAGACGTACAGTAATGTGCAAAAGTCTTGAACCGCCACTCATTTCTTTATATTTGCTAGGAAAATTAGAAAGGTGCAGCAGGTGCAGGACAAGACTTTGAGATGATGTTCATCTGCCGGAGATGTGTTTTTAGGCCTGACACTTCCTGACATGTTATCTTTTGCATTTTGTATAGATTCAACTAAAGAAATGGGTAAAATGTTTTTGCAAAAGACAAAGTGACAAAGGTCTTTGCTAGGTTACCTGTTATGTGTATGCACAAAACTAGTTAATACCTTGCATTAACTACCTGCAAAGTCTGGCTTTTTGAAAACAAAATATAAAGACATGAGGTGTGGCTCAAGACTTTTGCACAGTACTGCAGTTTTGTTTTGGTTTTTTGTTTTGTTTTTTTCCCTTTTGCCTCCACCTGAACAGTCCAGATACCACGTGCACATTAAATAAAAAGGAAGGTGTTTTATCAGGGAAACATATTTCCTTGAATCTAATAATGCAACGTTTGATTGCTATGAATGAAAGAGAGCTATTATCACAGATGATTAAATAGAAAAGCCAATTTGGTTGTTAATACGCTGTATTCTGCTTCTTATTAAAAGAAATTCGTGGTAAAAATATTACTGAAAAAGGTTTTACATCTGGTGTGTACTGCAGAGTTAGTAGGGCTAACAGCTGCTGCATGAACTTATGTTTAAAAAAAACATAGACCAGTGTTTATGTAGCAATCAGCCTAAAAACACAGAAGGACCTTTAGTCATTGCGATAAGAGACTTGGGGAAGCACGGAGGAAAATCTGCGTCATCTGAAATAAAAAAAAGGTTTTGTTGTAATGAGGTCAGGGGATTAGACAAACCTGATACCTCTCTGACAAGGCACATGTCTTTTATAACAAAAGGCTGCAACATAAAACCAACCAAAATCTCAGAGTAAAACTAACATAAAGTCACCTCCAAACAAGTTTTTCTGCCACTAAACATTTGATTTTTGAATTTCTCTCTGCCTGCTTTCCTGTCCTTTTCACTTCTGTCAATAAACATTACTAATAGTAATAATAAATGTAATTCTTGGGAATGTTGTTGTCATAGCTCTGTTGATTTTTATAACTGTGTGTATTATTTGAGTTTTAGACAAGTAACATTATTTCCCAATGCAAAAAACGCAGTTGCTGTATTTCAAAGCGGATAGGTTAATATTTGCAAAGATGACTAATTCTCTCCCTGAATAGAAACCAGGAACCTAATATTTATTCTGTGATGTCCTTCACAGACCAAACTGGAGCTTTATTTTAAGGACAACATATTATGACATTGTGGTTATTATGGTTTTGGGGGGTTCTCCTTCCCTTTTATGTGTATGTGACAAAAATCCGCAGAGTTGCAAAGCTCAACTCTAACAGCAAGACTTTCCTATAATCTAATTTTTTATTTTAAAAAGAGGAAAGAATAGCATTTCTGCTATACTTGAGTCTACAAAAAGTGACTATAATGAGCAGCTGCCTCACAAACATTTTTGTTTACCATCTATAGCGTCTTGTCCCATCTCTAATGCTAAAATGTCTCAGCAGGTCTGCTAAATCTTCAAAGACTATATGCTGATTTACAAGACTTGGTGGATTACTTTTGTTCTTGATGCCACTGTCGCCATTAGCTTTATATGGCTAATGAGAAACTGCAGAAACTTCAGACCTTATCTTTGAAATACTAGGAGGAGGGTGTGTGTGTCAGTGTGTTTGCATGTTGCCTTTTGTGTTGTGAAGTGTAGCCTCATCATAACCAATACAGGAAATGTAAATGGTCAGGATCCAATAATGTTTTTTTAATTTTTATGATAGCAGGTTTACTTGTGACATGTGGGCATGTGCAGATCATCATTTCATTTAAAGCTACAGGTACAGAAACGGCTTATTTGAAGTGGGCTAAATTGAGGGGTATGTGGCCATGTCTGTTAGCTGAAACTTCAGCTCCAAACACTGCGAAGTTTTCCTCAAAGGATCGTGGTTCAAATCTTTGTAAGGGACACTTTTTAAGCCTTTAAAAATCAGTAAAATATTTATAGACATTTTTGGATTTGACTGGTAATTCCATGCTAGGAGTTTTTAAATCCCAGTGATCTTTGAAAATACATTCACAAAAAGCCACTTACAGCTGCTCCCTTATTTACAAGGATTTGCAACAGGTGCAGGAAAACAAAAAAAACAAAATAAAGCTAGCTCTAAGAGTGGCCAAGTGTGGTACATTCTTAAAAAGAATAAATGCTCTGACAAGCCCAGCAATGCCAAAATACATGAAAGATCACAGATGAAATAAAATGGATGATGACAGAAACTTTTCCTTGGCTAAGAAAAACAGCTTCACATCATCTAACCAAGTGAAGAGCACTCAAGTAGGTAGACTTGTCATCGTCTACAATGACCTTGGCAAAGATGTCTTCCAGAATGGAAATACAGAGGATTCAAAACTATGTGCAAACCACTGGTTACTCTGAAGGACAAGAAAGTCAGATTAGACTTTTGCAGACAACATCTAAAAGAGTTCTTTGGAAGATTAAATCCAGATTAACTTGTACCAGAATGATGGGAAAGGAAATGCTGCAAGCCTGCACACTCTGTGAGGCAAAACCAAAAAAAAAAGGTTAAAAACATTGTCTTTTTTCATGTATTTATACCCAAATCTGAGATATATAAATTATTTTTTTTATTTTTTTATTTATTTCTGGGTTTGTTTTGTTTTTTGCAGAGTGATGGAAGAGAGCCCCCAGCACCACCTATCGACTAGCAGTGGAGCCAAACAAACAGCAAATGTACACCTCCTCTGACTGGAGTTGCACAGTAGCTGCAACCAGGACAGCACCATCTGTCTTTCTGTCAACATTCCCTCACATATCTTTTTCTTTCTTCTTCTGATGCTGCCACAGACTTGTCTTTGATTTCTTATTACTAGAGTCCAACTGATCAACGAGGCCAGCACAACTATGATATTTAAAGGGGACCTATTATGCTCATGTCCAGCTCCAAAACTTATTTTACTCAATTAGTATGGCATGATTTAGAGTTTGAAATGATCCTTTTTTAGGTTATACTTGTCCTGGTGCAGCTCCTTAGCTGGAGAGGTGTTAGCCCCTCCCTCTTTAAGTCAGCTTCATTCTTATTCGCTGCCATGCGCAGAATTTGAAATGAAGGTGGGTGTAGCTTCTATGCTTACAGTCAGAGCTGCAAGCCTGATATCAATTAAGGATTACTGCTCTCACTGACATCACAAAGGAGGAAGAGTAGAAAAAACTGAGCAACTTTGACCGTATTTAGTATGAGCATCCACCCATGTAAAAGCATATATGTGACACACATGGGGAAAATGGTGAAAAGCAAAATATGTTCTCTTAAAAACAGTTGCATTTCTCAATTTAAAAGATTTTATCCAGAGGAATGTGATAATAGCTGAACACAATCACATAAAAAATATAAAACTTGGTACGACACATGGCTTTTCATAGCAGAAGTGCACACTCAACTACCAAACAGCTGTGGCTTAAAAATATATATCAGTTGGATTTGCTTAAATGAACAATCGCAGGCATCAGAGCTGGTCCCTGATCCCAGCTCTGATGCCTGCGGATCTGCAGAGACTCGGATGCAAATCTATGATGAAGGAATGTGTCACATAATCGGGGAAGAAGGGAGGGGGCAGTAGTAAAGAGTTCCTGTTGAATCGTTAATTTGTTTTTCCGGTGCTTGAAATAACAAAGGGTGGAGGGTCCTTCAGTCTCTCTCAAACATTCCACACTTCTTACTTTATGAAGATAAAACTCTATACGGTGCCAGTAACCATGACATTTTGTATCATGTTTTAGTTTCATATTTAACCCTGCAGAATTTTTTTTTGATAAGGTTATAGTCTCATTACAGTAACACAACATAGGATTCTTAATGCAGTGAGTAAGTCTAGTGTGTTTACATTCAGGCCTTGGTGAGATACTCATCTGACTCAAGCAGGTAGTCAGCTCTGCTATATTGACTGTAAGGCTGTCCCTTTAAATAAGGTGGTGCAGCAGCACGTTTGAAGGACAAAATTGAAGTTGATCTGTAAAATGTGAGCAAAATATTTGATGCACACACCAGAGAAAACTATTATTCACCTCCAGTAATACAGAGATGCTTAGCCTCATTTGACAAAATGAAACTATCTGCAGTTATATCATCATCGTATGTTAGGATGATTGTGTGTATTATTGTGCTTTAAAAGAAAGTTGTACTAGTACCCAAAATAATACATTATTAGCACTTTTTTGATTCCTTTTGGAGGTCTTGTGTACAGATTAAGCTTTCTAAAAGATGAACGCAATCAAAGTTTCTGCTTCACAACTTCAGTACCACGGTTTGTCAGTGGAAATTAATGAAACGTGCCAATGTGAGTTTTTAGTTTCGAATTATTTGTGTTGAACTGGCAATACTGAGGGGTCCTTTTATGATTTTCACTTTATTTGGGAATGATTTTTCATTTTCCACATTTTAATTGGGAACATTACCGATACTGGAGCCTTACCATAAATAAATATATAGCTCCCTCCTATTGTATTGACCCACACAAAGCAACAAAACCATTGAACCCACATATTTTCAGAACCATCAGCTGAGTGAGTCTGTTTGTGTTTTGTGAACATCTGTATAGTGTGTGGTTATTAAAGTGTATATGAGCCTTGGGATATATCCCAGGGTGTCTGTGATACCAGAAATTACATGCATTAATCTTAAAATGGAAGAGTATTTGTTGAATGCATGGAGGGAGTTTTAAACACATCTGAATCTGGCTGCTCTTCATTATCAGCGAAAGTCCTCTGAATTATGTTGTACTATGGCTTTCTAGGGTTGTTCTGCGAGGTCACGGGGAAGAGCTGAAAGATTGAAAATGCTGGGTCAATTGTATGGTATCAATGGGGAAGCCATGAGACTATTGAGATGATTGGTGGCATCAAGTAGACCTCAATTTACACTGTTACTGTTTAAGAGTAAAAGGGCTTCAACTATGCACTTTTCCTACAACAAAACAGAAAATAAAAAGACTTATGTCTGAAGCTTGGCTGTGTTTTTGTGTGAAGCTGGCACATTTCCTTCTCATCAGATTTATAATTGATATATGCTTCCAGCCAGAGTAAGAATGTAACACTTACACTTTTAAACATTTGATTATCAGGTGTAGTTGGTGACTCTGAGTATTCAACAAAACCACTGATGGTCTTTCTGTTGTAGCATCGAAGCTACAACAGAATGGCTGAAAAAGAAAAGAATCAAGGTGTTGCAGTGACCCAGTCTAGACCTCAACCTGACTGAAATGCAGTGAAGGGACCTCAAGAGAGCTGTGCATAAACAAATGCCTGTAAAATCTCAATGACTCAAGCTATACTGTAATAAACAGTGGGCCAAAATTTCTCAACAGTGATATGAGGGACTGATTAAATCATATAGAAAACCACTTCTTCCAGTTACTGCTGCTAAAAGTGATTCTTTAGTTTTTCACAGGACTGCATATTTGTATGTGCTTGTCATCCTTAAAGATTAGGCTCTCTCTAGTTAATGTATTTTCAAAATAAATTTTAACAATGTTAACTGTAGCTCAGGGGGTTGGAAATCGCATCTGTAACCGGAAGGTCGCTGGTTTGATCCCTGGGCTCTCTGTCCTGGTCGTTGTGTCCTTGGGCAAGACACTTTACCCTACCGCCTACTGGTGTTGGCCAGAGGGGCCGATGGCGCGATATGGCAGCCTGGCTTCTGTCAGTCTGCCCCAGGGCAGCTGTGGCTCCACCAGTATATGAATGTGAGAGTGAATGAATAGTGGTATTGTAAAGCGCTTTGGGTGCCTTGAAAAGCGCTATATAAATCCAATCCATTATTATTTATGTGATTACTCCTCTTAATAATTAAATCACTTATTCAAAAAAAAAAATGTGGTCCTTATTAATATCAATTTGAGGCTAGACTGGGTAAATAAAGTAGATAACTTCTGACGTTACAGTATTTTTTCACATAAAATTCCTTCATTGCGTTTTTGCTATATAGCCCTCTGTGCAACCCCCCTTCCCTTACATGTAGTGTTCTGGTCACAAGTGACCAGCCAGTTTTAACAGCTCTTAAATTAACATAAGAAACATTTTTCACTACCAGATTCAGTTCAGTGGGTCGTTCAGTGGTCATTCACTTGGCCATTCAGTGAGGTATTCAGGGGGTCAGAGGCCAAAGGGGCGTGAGGGGTGGATTCCCATTAATTTCCTAAAAAACTCAAAATTCAACGAAAGAGGTGCTCATCACTTTTAGATGCTCAAGTGCATAGTGTGGAGGATGCCACAAGTCCTCGAGGAAATCGGATGTAAAACACAATAGTTATGAGTTTTTACATTTGTAAATCGGTCAGATTTGACCTGAACACGGCAGGAAGGTTTTAGATAGTCTATCTCTAATTAGCCTTCTTGTTACCTTTAAATAAACTTTGGACTATAAAACTATGAATCATGTCACCCAAGCACTGAACACAATAGTTTAGACATTTTAATAATTAAATAAACAAACATATTCCTTCCGAAACAAGTCTTGTCCTAAGTCTTCTGAGCATGCGCAGTGCTAAAACGGAACTGTTTCCCTGGGTTACCATCAACAACTTCGCTAGCCCACAGTATCTTCAGTATGCTAGCGTAGCTTTAGGGTCTCGTGTATCATTATACATCGGCATAAAAATATGTATAGAATAGGTGATTAAGCTTGAAGAGCAGCACGGGAGGTTAATAACGTGTTTAGAGGCTAATTAGCTCGAGCGAATGAACCCCAGCTAGCATTTTAGGGAGCTGTTTACAGCTTTAGGATGACCGAGCAGGAGTACGGGACTCTTGCTTATTCAAAAAGTCCGAAAACATCTAAAAGAACAACATTTCAGGTAAGGACCGTTTCTAAACAAAATAAGAAATGAGCGGCTCAGTTAAACCTGATTATTAAAGGCGAATCATGTTAACCTGAAATTATGTCGCTTTAGGATGAACTCCAGGCTGCTGTCTCTGCCAGGGCGACCAAAGCCAAGACAGATCAGTACACCTACTCTGACGACTTCGAAGAAGATGAAGATGGTATAACGAAAAAGAGTTATTATATCTAAAAAGGACTCTAAGTGAATGGAGTAGTTCATTTGTTACAGAGGGATAGTAGCGAAGGTTAAAGGGAAGGCTTAAAAGATGGACGTAAGACCTGCTGTGATGCATGGTTTAGAGAGCGTTATACTGAAAAATAGACGGGAAGTGGAGCTGGAGGTGGCAGAGCTGGAGATGTTGGGATTGAGCGACTGAGATTGACAGCTTGGGTTAGGCTGTCAGGAGACAAAGCTAGAGAGAAGGTTGAGATGGTTTGAAGACATGCACAGGAGGGATAGTGAATACACTGGATAAAGGATGCTGCAGGTAGAGCTGCCTAGATGTAAGTGAAGGAGGACATGTAGAGGGTTGGTGTGACAGAAAGGAATGCTAGGGGTAAGGTGGGAGCGAAGAAGATGATTGATTAAAAAAAAAAACAACAACAACAAAGAGTGTGTTGACAGTTTATCTTTTTGTTTTTCAGATTTTTTAAACAGACTCCTTAAATTAAGAAAAAAGAAGACAGGTTCTCTCAAAGCTGGGAAGAATAAAACCAAAATCATTAACAACTTTGACCTCTCAGATGATGAAGACAAACACAGGAGGACAAAGAAAGTTTCATTCCTGAAAACAAAAAGAATCAGCTCTCCCTCCAACAGCACCACTGCGTCAGAGTCACAAGAAAAAAACGAGCCCCTAGACTCACACACGGCTGCACGTGATAGTTCTAATGGGTCAGCATCTTCACAACGCTCCACAGATGACGCACAGTTTAAAAATGCTCGTGTGGATTCAGCTGATCCTCAGATCACAAGAGAAAGCGCAAGTAAATCTCTGTCATACCAAACATCAGACGATACTCTCCTGGACATGCCTTTACCGTTACCATCTGACAGCAGCGTGGTGGAAACTCCAGGGCCAGAGCAAAAGAGCGGCTCTGCTGCTGAAGAAAGCTCACGGACTTCACAGTTATCAACATGTGACCTGAACCACACAGCTTCAGCAGGTCTGTTTAGTTTAATACACAATACTGCTATCAGGAATCAGTGCAGATTTTACATTTAGATTTACACCTGTCACCATTCAGATAGTGTTTCAGAGAGGGAGCCACCAAGACCTAAACCCCGGCAAAGGACCCTAAGATTGAGCTTTCACACTTCAGAGAAGCCAGCTGAAGACTTTCAGGATCTCAGCAGGCCTCAGACTTCTTCTGTATCAATTCCTCTCTCAACTGATACATCTGGCACCATAGCTGTAAGGAGCTGCAGTCCAGCTGTGCTTTGTTAATCAGTGTTTTAAGCTGCAAACTAAAATGAAACTTTTCATAATCAGAGGATGTTTGTGATGTTGTTTCATCATAGTGGACAGAAGGAGACCACACAGTTTCACCCTCTTCAAATAAGAGTGCACGGTCTGCACTCCTCACAAAGTCCACTGTTGATTCTGGATCGAAAGGTAATGATCATAAAAAAAAATCTTCAAAACCTTTTTTTCTTTTTATTCAGGACATTTAAAAAAGGGCAACTACAGATAATATGGTGTGACGTTAGCAAATCGTAAGGAAGACGAGAATAAAAATACTTTTATATTTATAGGTATTGGAGTTTGCATGCAATTATTGATTAGTTATGCACTGACTTGGGCAGCAAAATTTAACACAAAAAATATTCATTAAAATCTGGACTTTAGAAAAAGGTAGAAAAATGTGTTGTTTAAATATATATATATATATATATTTTTAAACCTACCGTGGGAGAAAAATCAATCACTCCACATTATAATAATCATTAAAAAGTCAAAAGAAAATAACCAATATTTTTGCTACATGTCTAATTAATGCTCTTAATATTTGTTTTATTGTTTTAGATGGCTTTATTTCTGATGACAGCAAAGAGCAGGAGAGGAACTACTCCACATCATTTGAAGAATTTACTGTAAGACATATTCTGCACTGTGTAACGTCGCTGTGAAGTTTAGTTTAGTTTTTTTTAATGAATCACAGCTTATTCTGAGGAGAGCTCCAGCTTCAGTTTGTGTGGGTTTTCAGTCACTCGGCTGATGGTAGTCTTAAGCGCTTGAGTTGAGGCAACAGGACTGTTTTTTAGGTTTGTGAAGACGTTACACATGTCATCCAAGAGGCTTCTTATGTTCTAAAAACTGATGGAGAATTCTGTGTATTTAACCTATAGCGAGGTCGTCCTCTTGGAGGTGGTCCTGAGAGTTGTTGACCCACCTTGTAATTATTAAAGGTCACATGAGGGTCTGAAGGTATGAATCAAGGCATGCGTCATTACGCTGCATTCCAGACTGAACACATAGAAGAAGCCTTGTGGATGAGAGGCCAAACATCTTCACGAACCAAAATCAAGTCCGGTTGCTTCCATTTCAAGAGTCTAAGAGCTCAGTCTGTGCATTGTTGTCTTCCAGGGATGCTCAGGAGATCCCTCAGCTCATCTCTCTCATGTCTCTGAGGAATCTGTTGAAGCAAGGTTGGTAATCAAGCTGCAGTAGCAGAGCTCTATGTGTGAAGCAGACCTGATCACTTAGCTGGCCTTTCTGTTGTTGTTTTGTTTAAATTAGGACTTTGAGTTCTCACTCTAAGACCACTCCAAGATCTCAGAGTGCATGCTCCAGGAAAGTGGAGTCCAAGTATTTGGGGTCTCTCAAAGTTCTGGACCGTAAAGTCTCTTTACAAGAGTCTCAGCCACAAGAAGCAGATTCCCTCCGAGCTGCCATTTATCAGGTCGGTGTGGTTCTGAGGGTGTTGTCTTTTCTAGTTTTTTTTACATTGTCAGCCATGCAGTGGAGAAAAGCACTGTGATGTACCCTTATATCTACAGTTAAAAGTCTGTGTGTAAAAGACAATGAAAACCTTACTCAGCACTCCTCCGAAGAACCATGCAGCTAAATATAGAGTAGCAGTGGTTTTACTAATCTAAATTAAAAGAGTGTTTCGTAATCGTGTGAGTTGTTGGGAGAAAACAATGTACTGCACATTGAACATTTAGATTTGAATGAATGTGTGTATGTGTTAAGCGGGCCTCAGAGTATCAAAAGCACATTCTCAGTCCAGTAAAATCCACCCTCACTTTTACAAGGAATGGCTCAAAAAGAAGAAGGAAAAGTCGAGGGAGAACATGCAACTGAAGAAGAAAGAGGCCATGTTGAAAGAAAAAAAGGAAAAGGTGAGTCATCTGTGTTTTAGACAAACTACAGAGCACCTTACAAGCTTTAAAGATCACATGGATGCTCTTCAATTTTTTTCAAAAAACAAACAGGAAGAGGAGGCTAAAAAAGAAGATTCTGTTGCGTTCTATGAGGCTTGGAAGAAAAAGAAGGCAGAAAGCCTCAAATCTAAGGCCAAAGAGAAGGAAGCTGTGATTAGAAAAGAACAAAAAGCAGCTGAGGAGAAAGAAGAAAAAAGGCAGACTGCTCAACAGGTAAAAGCATACATCACTCTGACACCTATAATGAGATTGCTTGTGTGTATCCGTGAGGTTAATTTGGTATTTTAATAACAATTAAAGGTGTTTGAGAAATGGAAACGTGAGCATGATCATCTGCTAAAAGAGAATTACAGAAAACAAAAGGAGGCTGAAAATAAATTGAAGCTTAAAAACAAAGAACAGGAGGAGGCGAGAAAAAGGGACAGCAGGTCTGCCTTTTCTAACTGGTGAGTGGAAATCATTCATTATTAATTTCTCCCATTTATTTAAAGGTGATGAAAAGAGATATCTCTTTTTTTAAGGCACTGAGAATTCATTTTTTGCAGAATGGTCTGAACAACAGATCCAAAAGATGACTGAGCTTTGCTTTTAGTGGTGGTAATACATAGATTTAAATGTGCATATATGTTTAATAAAACTTGTAACAGCTGTGGTGCCGGGTTGAAAAATATCGCCCACCAGATGGCAGTCAAAGCTCAGATCTTCATCCACTGTTTATTTCTAAAAACCTCACAGAAAAGTCATGTATACTGATTTTTTAATCCTCTTTTTAAACATGATTAAGGTGTGAAAAGAAGAAAGAAGTTATCGATGACAAATTCACATCAGAGCGCAAAGAAATCAAAAATAAAGCGGAGGAGGAGAAATACATGAAGGAAGAAAGAGATAAAATGGCTTTAGAGGTGTATGAAAACTGGCTGGTAAGTAGAATTATTAATGATTATTACCAGCATCTGAGGTGCTGCTCGCCGCATCCTTTTTTGTTCATGAGACAGATGGTCTCTCGCTTAGCAGTCGCGACCAGGCTCCAGTGTGAACTCTTCTTTTGTGACTACTTAGATGGCACTGACAGATTTCACTGCTCAGGAGGGGAAAATCTGAACGTTCAACCAACTGTTTCAGCATATCTTTAATGAAAATGTAGTGAATTTCTTCTGATTTAATGCTTTTACCTCATTCTGTTTCTGAGAATTTTTTCTGAAAGTTTTTAAAATTAAAAAAAGTGTGATCGCTTAATAAGATCAGAACCTTACGTTATATAGATTGTAGATTAAATCAGCATCTAAATATATTTTTTGTTTGTGTAACTTTTTGGCCAAATGAGCCTGCATTTTACACATAAAGCTCAAATTAAATATGTACAGTACTGTGCAAAACTGTTGATCCATCCCTCATTTGTTTATATTTTGCTTCCAAGGAGCCAGACTTGGTGTTGAGTGATAAATCTCCAGGCTTTCTGAAGGTCTGCTGGACGTTTTTGAACTTATTTTTAGAGGATTTCTTTGTTTTTTCTTGTGGATCACCATGCAGTGATAAAAGTATTCGTATGAAATATTGACTTTCAAGCTTGTTGGTATTGCACCAGGTATGGCTCAAGACTTTTGCCCAGTATTGTATATCCAGCCTTACTCCCTCTTTGATTAATCATTTCCTGACCTCGGAGTTTTTTGTTGTGTTGCCTTGGATGTGCGTGACTCGTAGCGCAGTAACTCTCTCCATTTCATAGAGCTTTCACAGCAAGACCACAGTTATGAAATTGTACACGTGTCTTGAGATCATAATGGGCATGATCTTTGACTCAGAGCTTTGTTTTGTCTGCCTGAAGTCCATCTTCCCCCTCGATGTTCAGACTAATTTATAGAGACGAGATCACATCATCCCTGTCACTACCCGTTACATACATAATTGATTTGAACTTTTATTAAGTTAAATATGAGGTTCACACCACTGTCCCACGGTCTTCTTAATTTCTGCTTGTATAAGGCGTTGTTATCAGGTGTACAAATCTAGTATTTTTGAATATATTGTATGTGTGAGCAGTCCTTGTCCTTGTGGCTAGTGTCACAGATTTCCTTGTTGTTCTTTAGGCAAGAAAAGATCTAGAGCAGAAGAGACGCAGAGAAGAGAGACGGATACAAGAGATACTCGGAGACAGCCCACCTCCACCATGGAGCCCCCCAAATAAAACCATACCGTTTCGAAGATGACGAATAAAATGTAACATAACACCCGTGTAATGTCTGTTGGTGCTATGTTACATGTTTTTGCAAATGCAAGTTTGTAATGTATGTTGTCCTCTGACAGGTACTTTCATATGATTTTGTATTAGACAGCAGATCTAGTGTGTGTTTATATTTTTATATGTTTTCTAACTCAGATGTTTGCAAAATTGGAAACAATTGTGGGACAGAATGATTTTGTGATATGTCAAGGAAAAATTCATGTATTTAATTTTTTAAAATTGTATTTGATTATTTTTATAAATATGTTTATGCTTTAGCATGTAATAATAATAATAATAATGATGATAATAATAATGAATGTATTTAAAGGCCCTTTACAGGCACTCAAGGACACGTTACACCCAATTAAATATCATATTATGATTGAAATTACAGTTGAAAAACAACTTAGAATTAAAAGTTAAGATAAAACTTTCAATAAAACAATAGACAATTAGGGCTTAACATGAGAATGTGCAGTAAAGCAGTTAACATTGTTGTTGTTTTTGCTGATTCCCTTTTAATGTTTATTTTTGTCTTCTGGTTAAGAAGAACTCACAAACCTGCAAATGATTTTTTTTTTTTTGTATTGTAAGGGCATTTCAGTAATTACTTAATAACTTCTCACCCACAGTTATGTTTATAAGTATTTGGAGGAAGACAGGTTTTTGTATTTTGCCTCTGTACACCACCACAGTAGATTTTGAGGTGCAGACTTCCTGTTTTAATTCTGGGGATTTAACTAAATATTGAATAATTGTTTTACACAGGCTCCTATTTTCACAGCTCAAATGGAATTAGAGAATTAACTGACATGTAGGAGGCCCAAAATGCAGAGTCATCACCCAGATGTGCCCAGAGATCACGGTGACTGTTGTGGAGGTCAATGGGTCCCGTTAATTCTCATTCATGATACCATTATCTAAAAAGCTGATATGAGGATAGTCGGACAGGATTCATTGTTAGAGATCTGGTAAAGCTTTAACTAGCAGCAGTTGGTCATAGGCTGTATTGATATGCTCACCTTTGAGATTCAAATACAGCATCTCAGAAATGCTTCAAGCTTCTTTCATTTATTTGACAGAATTCTAAACATGGTTTAAAAAAACAACTTTAAATTGGTTGTTTTCCTGGCATGGAGTTGACTTTTAACTGTAGTTCACAAATTTTCAACAGGGTTGAGGTTAGGGGTTTGATATTCCAGCAGTTCTTCATGGCAGGCTTGATTCTTAGTGGTCTCTGGGTTGTTGCAGAACCAATTTCATCTCATATAGAGGGTGACAGTTTGGGTTTTTGTCCTAACCTTGGCAAAGTGGTGACACGTTTGAATAATTTGTACAATTATTTGAACTAATCACCCTGGAATCTGCAGTTGTTTAGAAGTGGCTCTAAGAGACCTTCCTGACTATGAAGCTATGATTCTCCCTTTTAGATCTCCACTGAGTTCCATGGAGCTTTGCATTGTTCTGAGAATTGGTCAGTCGAATATTTGCTGTCTTAAGTCATGAAAGATGGATACTATACAATTATTTCATCTCGGAAAAAGAACAACTACCATGACATTCATGTCCATGATGACTGTAAACTTCTAACCACAGCTCTCTATATAACGGTGTAAATGCTTTTACTTTGAAGGTATGATGCCGGAAGTCTGACCAGTAAATAAATAGTGGTTTCTCCGAAGAAGCGCTTCACTTTAGGTTGAGGTCCAGGTGAGGAAAGTTGTTGCAGAGATTTCATTGGTGTGGTTTTTATACGTCGAGCTCTGGTTTGCTTTCATTTATCGTGTGTAACGGAACCGTGGCCGTGGGTTTGACGCCGGGACAGGACACATTTAGCGGAAGAGCTAACACAGTCTGCGCATTACTGAAGTTCAGAGACTGTCGAGCTGGCAGAGGTAACGAACCGTTAGCTAACCCGCTGACAACAAACACTTACCCACTCATTCATTTTCGTGTTTAGTTCTCCCTGTTTGAAGGAACAGAACTTAAAGTAGCTTCATCGTTCTCCTGTCGATGTGCCACATCAACGCGGGGCAGCTAACGCGAACTAAGTGAAAGGCATCACCGATAAAGGGCTCATTTTTCATCTCTGCTTGACGTGGCTGAGCTGCAATAAAAGGCTCTTTATATTCCACCAGGCTACAACTGTGCACCTGGCAACTATTACCGCGGCACCACCGAGGAGGTGAAGTACTCCCGAGGAGGATTTTAGACAGAAAATCTAATTATTTGGGAGGAGCCACTCCCCTCTGAGTGTAACGGGGAATCAGCTTACCTGACTTGTAAAGTTGAGGCATCAGCAAAGCAATTATTTTCCTGTGACGGAACTGGTCATTACTGTAATTTTCTGTTATTTTGATAGTTGGATGGTAGCGTTTTACTTGCTTCTTATGCACTAATATTCCAGTCATCATCTGCCGAGAAACTGGATCTATAACGTTTAAACTATTAGAAATATGTTTGAGATGCTGTTAAAATGGTTTGTCCTCGACTATTTGAGCCACAGTTTTTTTTCATGTTTTTTCATATACATACCGACTTTCATGATAGCAAATTCATTTTTTTAAAAAGATTTTGTTGACAAAGATTGTATTGTTATGAAGCTGAAATTACGAGTGAGATCATCGATTACTACTTACTCTTCATCTTCAAATCCTTATAAATTGTTTTTTAAGTGATTTGGAGCAAAAGCTGTCCAGGACTCCTTGGGACCCCCTCCTCTTATTTTCTTATCTGGCAAACCCACTGATAAGCTGTTGGCAAGCCCTGAAATGTGTACAAATAAGGCTTGCTTGATGGGTACTTTATCTCTTTATTTGCAGGGAAGTGTGTTCACTTGATAACTTTATAGCTCTGTGTTGTGTCCTCCCCAGATGTTTCAAATAAAGAGGATCTGTTGCATTGGTGCGGGTTACGTAGGAGGCCCAACATGCAGCGTCATCGCCCAGATGTGCCCGGAAATCACAGTGACTGTTGTGGACGTCAATGAGTCCCGAATCAAGGCCTGGAATTCTGACACTCTGCCCATTTATGAGGTAGCGTGCCATTATTTAAAAAAAAACAAAAAACGTGGCGCTGAGGATAGTAGGACAAGATTAATTATTAGAGATCTGGTTAAACTTTAACAAGCAGGAGTAGGTCATAGGCTATTATCCTGATATGTGCAGCTTGAGATTAATATTCAGCATCTCAGAAAAGCAGTAAAGTGTTCAGATTCATTAAAGTGTTAAAGGAGTAGGTGTAGCCAGGCAACAGTTCCAGGCAAATGTTTTTGTTAAATATTGCTCCACCTCATGGACAAAATGAAACCTAAATTACTTCCAGACTGTGTTGCAACTTTTCTACGTCAACTCTGACCACGGTGTATTGCATCATCGTGAGTAGTTTAAGGTTAGTCAGTGGTCACTGTGAGCTGGTGTTGCACTCTTCACGTTTATTTTTCCTGCTGTCTTACTAACACGGCCTCTCACTTCCTCCCATTTCAGCCTGGACTGAAGGAGGTGGTTGAATCATGCAGAGGAAGAAATTTGTTTTTTTCCACAGACATAGACTCGGCTATCAGGGACGCAGACCTCGTCTTTATCTCTGTGAGTCCATCATTTAGCTCCACACACACACAGCCCTAGAGCCCGACTGATCCTGGATATTCGGTGGTTGAATATAAGTGAAAGATGTCTGTCAGTCTTCAGTTGTATTTAAAAGAGGAGATTGTGGCCTTATTATTTAACTTCTCAGCAACGCATGTAACATGCTATGCAGAACACGTTCTGCTCAGCTGTGATGTGTAATGGATCTGTAATGACACAGTTTCTAATTTACTCCACTTTTCTCCTTTCTGCATTAAGTTTCTATCTTGTTCCAAATATACAGTTCAACACAGGCCGATAATGATCGACCAAAATTTCATTAGGGTTCTCCACCACACACCGGTTTTGCTTGTTTGGCCCACTGACATAATTAAACTGCACCTCTCCTTGCACTCCTCCAGGTGAACACCCCAACAAAGACTTACGGGATGGGGAAAGGTCGTGCGGCTGACCTGAAGTTCATCGAGGCGTGCGCCCGGCGCATTGTCGAGATGTCCGACGGCTACAAGATTGTCACGGAGAAGAGTACGGTGCCAGTGCGCGCCGCCGAGAGCATTAGACGGATATTTGACGCCAACACCAAACCCAGCCTCAACCTGCAAGTGCGTACCGTCACGTGAACAAAGCTCTCCGACCTTTGCTGAGCTGCTTGTTTCTAAAGTTGTGCTGCCGCTTCAGGTGCTGTCCAACCCAGAGTTCCTCGCAGAAGGAACGGCGGTGCGGGATCTGAAGGAGCCAGATCGCGTCCTGATTGGTGGAGATGAGACTGCTGAAGGTCAAAAGGCGATCAGAGCGTTGTGTGCTGTATATGAGCACTGGGTCCCCAAGGAGCGCATCATCACCACCAACACGTGGTCATCTGAGCTCTCAAAGCTGGTGAGTGAACCTCTGGGTGAGGTCGACCACAGAGAACAGTTTCGTAAATCTGTTGGTTGTTGTAGCAATTTATTAATCGTTTGCAAAAAAAAGGCCAGTTTTCTTGGAAAATATCTCATGATTAATATTTTTAATATTTAACAGTCAATAAAAAAATAAATTACCAGAACTACATAGATTAGATTTGTGTTTATTAATCTGTTTCCAAATAGCTGCTCTTTATTTAATCCGTATATTGAAGGGTATATAAAACATGGAAAAAGGGTCAGATAGATGAACTCTGCTTGTAGAAAATAAACTGTGTAAATTATTAAGACATCAACTTTTACTTTGTGCTGTCAATTAATTTCTATGATCAATTTTAATCAGCTAGTTGTTACTCATTTAGCGAAAACGTTGTATTTAGTTATTTATTTCATGTGTGTGAGACGATCCACTCCACCCTACCTTTCAGTCTGTCTGTGAAGCGGTCCTTTTATGCAGGAAATTGAGAAGCGCTCTGGCTGAATGTTTCCATTCAGTAACATCTTCGCCCAGTGCCAGTGCTCTATAAAAGCTCTTGGAGTTAGCTGCTGGGCGTCTCTCCTGCCCTGAGTCACATTTGATTTCTGTGGCTTCTTGGTTTGCTTGTTGGACTAAATGTCCTTGAATGCACCATCTCTTGACTCGTGCATTCACTTGCACTACGCATCACATTGATTACACACACCACGGCTCAATTTCAGGTCTTTGTTCGTTTGATTAAAAAAATATTCTTTTTTAATTGGATTTGTGAGTCTCCTTCTGTCATCGCTGAGTGGCCTGGTGTATGAGAAGTGTGTAAGTGATTATCACAGTACTTGTCCTTATCACAGAGCTAAACGAGTATTCCTGTGTGTCTGTGTGCAGGCAGCTAATGCATTCCTGGCACAGCGAATCAGCAGCATCAACAGTATCAGTGCTCTGTGCGAGGCCACTGGAGCCGACGTGGAGGAAGTGGCCAAGGCGATCGGCATGGACCAGAGAATAGGGAACAAGTTCCTTAAAGCCAGCGTAGGTGAGACAGTTTGTTTTCACATCCGCTGAACACGTACGAATGTTTCCCGTTCATCTCTTTGCTGTTTCTGATGCCTCGTACAGGTTTTGGTGGAAGCTGTTTCCAGAAGGATGTGCTGAATCTGGTGTATCTGTGCGAAGCCCTCAACCTGCCTGAGGTGGCTTCCTATTGGCAGCAGGTGAGAGCGACGCTCCTTTAGATGAGGAAGAGTAGTGGCTGAAGTCAGAGCCTCTCCCGAATGACTGAACACTTCGCCTTAGGCTAAGGGAGATTTTGTGGCAAAATCGATGCAGAACGTTTTGGACATAACGGTTTATCTCCAATTAAACAACTTGTACATCTAGTACTGATTAGTGACAGTAGCACTTATTTTATTTTATTTTTTTAAGGTGATCGACATGAATGAGTACCAAAGACGACGGTTTGCCTGCAGGATCATCGACTGTCTCTTCAACACTGTTACCGGCAAAAAGATCGCCCTGCTAGGCTTCTCCTTCAAAAAGGACACGGGTGACACGAGGTGGGTCTCCTCCTTTTATTTTGGCCATTTCTTTCCCGTTTTGATTCACTTGAAATGGCTTTGTTAAACTTTTGTTAATCATAAACCTCAGTGTATGAAAGGATAATGAAGAGCCCATTTCAAACCCTGGGTTTGCTCTTTGTACATACAAAACCTGCAGAGTCACTACTGACTGCTTTAATGTGCATCTGTGAACTGTAACCTCGATTGGAGCTGACATCAAGGTGTGTGCACGTGTGTTGTGTAACTCCAGGGAGTCGTCCAGTATCTACATTTCTAAGTACCTGATGGATGAGGGCGCCAAGCTGTTCATCTATGACCCCAAAGTCCTTAAAGAGCAAATCATTCACGACCTCTCCCAGCCCAGCATCTCCGAGGACAACCCAGAGAGAGGTGTGTGTGCAGTTTGCAGGTTGCAGTTTCCAGTGCAGTACTGAAAAACTCATTGTGTAGTTTATTTTTGTCAACACCCTGATTTACTTCATGTCTGTATGAGTGAACCAGGTGGTTTAGTGTAAAGACACCTTCAGCTCACTTCAGTACCTGGCTGCAGACAGCTTAAATAAACATGACTGTAATGTGGTAATAAGTGAGCTATAGAGATGCTGCTCTGTGGGTGGTGTTACCTTTGTACAGGGCATTGCTAAGCAAACTGGTTACAGGCTCGAGCATGACACTTTACATGCAGACAGGAGAGGTAATGATGTTATAATCCAACACCTTTAAGATCAAAACTATTAAATGACTGCTCCTTTTCTGATAATAAAATCTGATAGGACTTGAAAATAAACCAGAATTCCAGGATGTATTTAATAAGATTTATAAAACTGTAACTCTGACTGTGCTGTAATAGTTCAAATTGTCTGTTGGGGAGAATTTAAGCCAACAAAGTATATCATGTCCTCTACACCCACCAATGTTATCTTTGGGTGGGTGTAAAGGACATTTTCAAGAGAACCTAAGATAGGATAGGGACACACCATGTCAGAAGCGAGTAAACTTCTTAAACATCGCCTGTTTTTGCTCCATTCCTGCTCCATATTTTCATTCTTGAACTTTGGTACAATTCACATTTCAAAATGATCATTGTTTGGCTTTTACTGGGCCTTGGTGCAGAAAGTGTTTGTCTTTCCTCTCTTCTGATTGGCTGTCCCTCACAAACAGCAGGCAGCTGTAGCAGAGAGAACCACATTAGATATTGCTTCTCTTAGATGCCACTGAGATCTCAGTAACTTTCAGTTGCTTTATCAGTAACTAAAGCAGCACTCACTAACACTAATTTGTTTGAACTGTTCTTCATTTTTAGTGTCTGAGTTGGTGACTGTGACATCAGACCCTTATGAGGCTTGCCAGAGCGCTCATGCATTGGTCATCTGCACAGAGTGGGACATGTTTAAGGTCCCAGTTACATTTTACTACTACTTTTATTTTTTTAAATGCTTCGTATTTGAGGAATATGTGAGAAAACATTTTAATAGTCATATCTGCTTAATCCCACCACAGGAACTGGACTACGATAAGATTTACAAGAACATGCTGAAGCCGGCTTTCATGTTTGATGGCCGCAGAGTGCTGGACCACCTTCACCCTCATCTTCAGAGCCTTGGCTTCCAGGTAAGATTTACAAAAAAAAAAAGTTCCAACCCCTCCATCATGTAAAAATCCAAAGTATTTAAGTTTTTTTTGTTTGTTTGTTTTCCTGTCTGCAGATCGAGACCATCGGTAAAAAGGTGACACCAGCACGAATCCCCTACACTCCAGCAGCTGCTGGTCCTCGAATCACTGCCAGCGACGTTCCCACCAGCAAAGCAAAAGTCTGAAACTCATTTCTTCATCACTCAACATGCAGCAGATTCCTCCTAGCCTTTCCCCCCTGTAGCTGGTGAAACAATCCAGATCCTTCTCCCTCAGATGCTGTATCATGCCCGATGAACAGCGTGTGTGGGGGGGATTGGATGAGAGCTGCTGATCCTTGAATCCAAAATTCGTGAATGATTGTTTTTTGTTTTTGATTAAAGCATTCCATATGTGGTTAGTTTTATACATTTCACATATCAGGTACACCTGTTGGACTGATTTTTGATGAACACTATCAGCCTGAGTGTTATATTTACTGTACAATCAACTATTGTTCTAAATCACAAATTTTATACTTATAGTATTTTTTATAAATCTACTGTATGTTAGTCTGTCCTCAATATCTGTGGCTGTTTACTCAAAAGGGCCAATGCAAGTAAATTAATTTTTCTGTTTTGTCTGTTTCAAGTAATAATAAAAAAAATAATTAAGAAATGACAAACTGCAAAAATGTGACCTTTAAGACTTTTATTTCTATAAATATCAATGTACATTTGAACTGATCGGTGTGCAGCACAAACATCTTTCTTGTCCAGCTGTGACATTTACACTGTTTTACTCTAGAAAAAGTGCACTTTCTTCCAAATTGGCTGTTCAGCAAATACACGGGTATCAAAATCTTTTGCCACCCGTTTACCTGCTGGGAGGCTAATTGCCCTTGCTTTGTACCTTTCTTCCACACAGTACAGGATGGATGGTGCTTCTTGTTTTTGTATCACAAGACTGATCCAAAAATAAAAAAAGGATCCCGCTTCATTAAATCAGTTCTAAAGAAGCAGACATGAAGATTGTATAGGAATTTCTCTTATGTATTAATCACATTATTTTATTGTATAATGCCTTGGTGCCACTGGATTTTAACATGTCTCACACTCATACAGTAAGACAAATGGTGGGGGTCTAGTAAGGAAGTTGGGGGAAGCAGACAACTCCACAGGAAGAGTCTTTTGTCTCTTCGAGGACTCTGGGAGGTAGCAAGGGAGTGTGAAACAGTTGTGTACTGCCTTTTGTTCCTGAAGAAGAAGCTGGGAGCCATGCTAGGCTCAGGGAGACTCTGCTGACCGTCTGCCCCGCGGTCATGCAGGCTCTCCACCAACTTGGTTGTCTGTTGTCTTTGTGTGTTTGGATTAAAGAATGTTAGCTACTGCTCGTCTGTAGGCTTTATTTAATCGAAAACTTCCACAACAAGGTGATCGTGAACAGAGCCCACTGTTAAAGGTCAGTAGCTGTTGAGAATAGATTCCTTAATATACATCATAGTTAAAGAGAATATAGTTTGGGATTGATTGTAATATTACAATATGGCCGTTAATGGGTGTAAGAAGGCCTGGAATGGGAACAAAGAACTGGGGTGCAGGGCAGGAGGACAATCAACCTGGGCCAGGAAGCAAGAATTACTGAGGGTGAGGGGCAGGCAAAGGGACACTACCTTAAAAGGAGATGGGGTCAGGGTGTCAGCACCCTTGGCCACTGTACTAGTGTATTTCCATTGTGGGGGTGTTTAGTGTAGGGGGGAGGAGACCAGAGGTTATAACTGCAACTGTTGTGTGGAGTTCTTTAGATCAGCCTTTAGCATAGGACTGCATAGGACTGCAGTGTGCGGATCTCCAGATGCATCTGTAAGAATAATGGGTAATAAAAGGATTGTGTAAAACATGGAAACATCTCAGCGTGATCTCTACCAGGACCAAAAGAATCGCAGAGACCGGCATTGTCTCAACATAGCTTCTTTTTTTTTAAGCCCAAAGTTCACTGAGACGAGGGATGGGATTTAGGAATCCCCAAGGAGCGGAAGCAAATTACAGCCTCTGCTCCTGACAGCTGGGCGAGTTGGTGGACACTCGGGTTATCCAACGTGTCTGCTGTTTGTTCTTTGATAGTCTCTTTAAAATGCAGCCCTCTGGCTTTTTCTCAGGGAACACAGAGCAGCAGTTAGAGTATGGTCCCTGTACTTACAAGTCTGTTATTGTCACTTCTGTAGCTTTATTTAATGCCTCCCACAAACATTGTACTAATATTAAACATGTTTCCTGTGCTGTACTTTAAATCGGTGCATTACGTTACAGATGGACGAAGCTCATTTTGTCACTGCGTACAGCTGAACGCACACAGCAGGCTCCTCATTCTGCTGCTTCTGTTTCCCTCTTCTTCAGTAGATTCTTTAAGAAGAATTCGCCTGTGAAGAAAAAAAAAGAAGAAATGCACTGAATTCATCCATCCTCTGCTTCTTGTCCCGTTCACAGGAGCAGCAGTCTAAGCAGAGATCCCCAAACATACTTTCCCTGCCCACTTATCCCAGTTCTTCCATGGGGGACCCTGAAGCATTCCCAATTCACCTGAGAGAGATAACCTCTTAAGGCTACTGTGGGGTCTGCCCCAGGTCCTCCTCTAAATAGGACATACCTAAAATACCTCATTTAGGAGGAGGAGGAGTAGCAGCTCCACACCGATTCCCTTCCAAATGACTGAGCTCTACATTCCTGTCTCTGAGGGGGAGCCCACCCGCCCTTCAGAGGAAGCTCATTTCCACCACTTGAATTGATCTAATTTTTATTGAGTGATTTGGCCCAAGTTTTACTGCTGAATTTGTCTGAAAATGCAAAGCCACGTTTAATAACATGATTTCTCTTCTTAACTGAAACAAATTAACTGTCTCTCTTTTGTCTTTGCAATCATATAATTATGCTTATAGTTGATATCCCTGATCACAGTGTTTTGTTTTTATTTTTATCTCTGACCTAATATCTCCACTTTTATTTGAATGTTTTTGGCTTAGTTGGCTTTGGACAGTCACGAGGATGATTTGTGCACTTCATTAGGCACTCTTTTCCCCACCTGATCGTCTCTTTAAAAAAAATAAAAAAAATTGCAATGTTTATCTGACAAAGTCTATAATATGTTTCCAGAAGTGCAAAGTTGAAAATATGTAACTAAAATGATTTCATATAGAGATTTAATATTCTTTGCACACTGGCTGGACATGTTGAATATTAATATATCCAAAAAATACTAATAAACATTTATTAACATCACTTCTCACCTGCTTTGTAGGAGGATCGCACCAGTGGTCCGCTGGCTGTGTAGGTGAAGCCCATATCACTGCCAACTTTCTCCCAGTGGGCAAACCTCTCTGGAGTGACATATTCCTCCACCTAAATCCCAAAGACACACACACACGCACAGAGTCAGAGTGAATGTGTCTGTAGCCGGCAGCACAGCAGTAGGAGTGTTTACCTTTAGGTGGCGTTTGGTCGGCTGCATGTACTGCCCGAGTGTTAGACAGTCCACTTCTGCCTCTCGCAACTCTGTAATGACATCCTGTCAGAAAACTGTAGAGTTTGTCTGATTTTTTATAATGTGTGTGTGCGTGAGACAGCGGACTACACACCCGTCATAGTGCTGATGATCTGTTGGTCAGTCTCTCCGAGCCCCAGCATGATGGAGGTCTTGGTGAGCACCGTCGGTTTGACCTTTTTAGCGTGCTTCAGGACGCTCAGAGACTGATCAAAGTTTGCTCTGGGATCACGTACATGCCTGTAAATACACGACAAACATCACTGTGCATCTGAGAAATGTCTCTGCTGCACCACCTGCTGGTCAACATGTGTTACTGCAGCGTAACGACCTTGCATGTTTTTATTGACTTTAACAATACTTCACACGAGCCTGCTTTATACTGTGTGTTTATGGCCATGAATTTAAGCTTTTTAATGGCAGAACTAGAAATTAGATGCTCAGATTTTGACTCTGAGGACTTACAGTCTATTAAAAATCCCTCAGTACCTTTGTAGCTCGCGCACTGTTTCCACATTGTGGGCGTACACGTCTAATCCCGACAGGGCGATCTTTTCCACCGCTGCCAGGTCTCCACGGAAATCAGGAGTCAGGCATTCAACCAGGATCTGAGGATTTCTAGCAGGCAGGATCAAAGTTGCTTTTACAAAGACATTCAGATAATGTAATAAATCCAAAAGGGGCGGAGTCGTGTTTACCTTTCTTTCAGGTTAGTAACCGTCTTAGCAAAGTGCTCCGCTCCACCATCAGCAATATCTGCACAAAAATACAGAGAGAAGAAAAATCTAAGATATATATGATATATAATATTTTGAAAATGCCTTGAATTTTATCTTTAATTTGTGGACATTTTTGTATTTGTAAACTGAAAGTTAAAACCAGAACAGTCTGATTTCTTTACAGCTTTATGTTATTAAATTCTACAAATTGCAATGCAGTTGATCGTCACTCATGTAATTCTTGCTGATGCACAACAGCAAGAGACTCATGCAGATACAGTCAGGTAAGAAACTAGTACCGTCTCTGTCGACCGAGGTGAGGACCACGTAATCCAGTCCCCAGGCGGCGATGGCTTTGGCTGTGTTGTACGGCTCGTCAGGGTCAAGAGGCGGAGGCTGACGTGCTGTCTTTACTGAGCAAAACCTGCACCCACGGGTGCATGTGTCTCCCATCAGCTACACACACAAATACATTATCTCGCTAAAATAGAACAAAGAATCCAGACAAATATAAAACACTGATATAGCAGCGCCAGTTCATAAAAGAACAGATGGTGAATATTAAAGATTAAAGTGCTTCTTTGCCCTCTTCAAAAACTGGAAGTAAATTCAGAGAGCAGCAGAGACTCACCATGATGGTGGCTGTGGCTGTGGCGTACTCTCCTCCTCCCCAGCATTCCCCGATGTTCGGACACCTGGCCTCCTCACACACCTGAGATAACAGACAGATTATTCATAAATCACAACAACAGTCATCTAAAGATGCTTTATATCGTAAGGTAAAGACCCAACAATATTAGAAAGAACTCCAAAACCAGATGACCCCCTATGAGATAGGACTTTGTGACAGAGGGAAGGCAAAAAAAACAACAACACAAAAAACACTTCAACAGGAAGAAACCTCCAGCAGAACCAGGCTCAGGAAGGGGCAGCCATCTGCTGAAATCCAAACTGGGTGCTGGAAGCTTTGGAATTTTTTGAGCTATCCTACTGCATTTAAACTGTTTTAATGGGCTGTTTAATGTTTTGGCTGCTGTTACACGGGAATTTCAAAATTTCTTTCTTATCTTATTAAACATTTTTCAGCCTTTCTGTTGAAGGTTGAATAGTCAAAAACGTAGCATGTGCCGTTCAGTGAGCTGAGAAACTGCAATATTTTGATAAGTGCGTCAGTGCTACAGCAGTGTGAAGGCGAATCAGTGGAGACCTTCAAAGATCACATTAGTTGCACCTCAAACATTTCTTTAACAGCAGCCAAAAAGCAGCTGGGCTGCCTGACAACTTACAGACGGAAAACTTACCGTGTGAAGGTTGAGATCTCTCAGGGTGTTCTTCAGCCTGTTGTAATTCTTTCCAATGGGGATCTCAGTCTTCAACCATGGAGGAAGCCGCAGCCTGACAGGAACAACAGCAGACAGCTCGGTGTCTAACAGTGCTCTCATCTCTAAGTATCTGTGTCTAAATACTGCTAAAAAACGTTTACTGATAATAAAGAAACCTGCTAGGTCAGAGCCTGCAGTGCGGGGAAGAGCTCATTGAGAATTAGTGGCAGGCTCTCAGGTCTGCCTGATGCCCCTACATGTAATAACTTTGTCCTCATCTGTATTTTGAGCTCTATGATGAAAAATCCTGCATGCATTTGGATGTGTTTTGCTACTAAACAGTCGTTTTCTTAATCTCAACTTCACTTGCATCTTCTGTGACTGGCTGCAGGGCGCTAACCAAGCGCCCGTCACTTTTGCATGTGTCGACTTCGCCTTTAATGATCATTATGGTGTTGAACTGTTCTCTATAGCATGTGTCTGCACATTTATGGTAGAGCCGAGCAGGCCAACAGCTCATTATCCAACAAACACTTTTATATTTCCTCTGAAATCCATTTTTCCATTTGAATGTTTAATGCAAACATTTTGACTAGCTTTTACTGAAGCTTTAACAGCGTTGCTTATAGCAGTGTTTGTGATGAAGTTTTGGACTCAGAGACTCAGCTTCTGTTTGTGTGCATTAACAGAACAAAATAAACGTGCAGATGCTGATTTCTATACTAAATGATAGTCGACCTATCATTTAGTATAATCCAACAACTGCTACAAGTGAAATGCAGTCTGTTTATTTTTGTCAGTGATCATGAGTTTAAAACTCAGACATGCCAGCATCTTAACATGGACTCAAACCAAAGCTCAAGCTCCCCGGGGCCTGAAGCCTCACCTCTCTCCCTTCTGTCTCTTCAGGGTGCCTTTGTACTCAGCCCACTTGCTTTTTTCAGATAATTCCCCTGAAATAAAGTCTTGCAGGTCAGGCCCGTCGTCTCTGAGCAGCTCCTTCTTTCTGTCACTTCTCTCCGGGGAGGGTCTGGTTGATAAGCAGCTGGTGTAAACCTGCAGAGCAACACTGACGATTAGTTCAGGAGCTTCTCTGTGTTTCTACACACGGCAATTCACACTGACAAGGTGGTCACGACTCCGGCTACTAAACTACATATTCGCTTAGACACATACAATCTGTCAGAGGCCTCCTGACAGACCCAGCTGGGAAGCCCGCAGTCAGATTTTTTCACCGGCTGGAGCCGTTAATAGACTATCCGAGCCAAAGTTTGTTAGACTGAGTTGTGAATTTAACTACTCACGTGTGGGATGCATCTGGGACTCAGCCACAGGTGGTTTGTGGAGAAACGACCCGCTACGCAACAACTTTGCTTGAGTAGCGCCATGACTTTGGCTAGCAGGCGGTTAACGTTGGGATAGCACCTCGGCGAACGACTGCTTTGGTCTGGTGCTTCACGTGAAGCGGACAGAATTGGAAAGTATTCTTTAAAAAAAATGAGCTAAAATTTCAACGTAGGTGATTTTTTTTTTTTTACGAACTTAATGGGTTATAGATATATTTTAAAATGAAGACTAGACGAGCTGGAACATAACATTATGGCAGCATTAAAAAAAATTCTAAAACAAAATAAGGCAACAGATGGACTAAAAGATGGCCATTAATGATGATAATTTGAAAGGGACTTACATGAAAACATGTTTAAATACTATTTAACAAATTGAATCAGATTCAAATTGAGAGACAATACTCAATATTACACAATACTTAAGTAAGCGAAATCGCCCATCAGTTATAATGTTGAAATCCCTTTGCAGTGAAGTGACAGTGAACGCGTCTCTGGGAGTGCTGAATGTAGACTGTACGATGCCACTCGAATGCGGCAAAGCTAAATAAAATGTTTGAAAAGCTTGCAGTAAAAAATAACAACAGAAAACGCTGCTCTTTAACTTTTGGAATCTTTTTGGTGGTTTGCGACACCTCTGTTCAAATATTTACATCCAAAATATGCGCTCCTCGATCGTCTGGTAATGCCTGCTGGTGGCACGTACAATTGCGTGGTGACGTCGTCCTTTCCTCCTTTCCTCTGCTACCGGCGAGGTGAGGATAACCGAAAAATTGTTGCCTTGCTTTCATCTAACTACATCTATGTCTCTTAAACCTATATTTCGCTCGATTTTGAGCCATCACACTGAGAATATGTTACACTTCTCACCATAATCTGTATTTGTAGCCTACTTTAGCTCTGTCGGGATATATGATGTTAGTTTTAATCAGGTTTGATGCTTGAGGCCTGGCGCTCTGTACTCGCTGAGGCCCACAGCGGATTCAACAATGCTCATATTAAACATGGCGTTTGCGCGGCTCCAGGTGTTATTTAACAACTTCTAACGTCTAACGTTTTTACTGTATCGGTATCTCATGAAAGGAGCTGGTCGGCTATCTAATGCTTACTTCTGTTAGCATTGTAGCTAAAGCTTGCTGACACCAGTGTGGTGTGCCTGTATCTCACAGTCCGAACTTTAGTAAACAGTCATTGTGGAGCTGTTAAAATCACAGATATAAAGGCATACACGCTTTAGCCTGAATCTCAGAGCCAGTCAAACTTTTCAGAGTTGAAAGCACCTATTTTGTCTCTTTACAGAATGAAGACCATTCTCAGCAGCCAAACTGTCGACCTCCCCGACAATGGTAAGGGGAAAATCAGTTTTCCACACAGATGTATTTATGTCCTGTCTGTAGAGTAGCTTCTAACCTTTTTTTTTTATATTTGTGCTTGTTGTGCGGCAGTCGAGGTGAGGCTGAAGGGCCGAACTGTGACTGTCAAAGGCCCCCGTGGCAAGCTCACCAGGGAGTTCAACCACATCAACCTGGAGCTCAGCCTGCTGGGCAAGAAACAGAAGAAGGTATGAAAGAGCCAGAATAATGCTAAGTTACTTAAAGTGAAGTTAGCAGCCCCAGGATGTGATGGCAGGAGGGCATCACACATGTTTGGTATTAAGGATGTGTGATTTTAGAGTGTATAAGTTTTCAGATTTAAATAGTGAGTTGTTTTGGTTGAGGTTGGATATGTAAAATTAACAACTGCATCATTTAGAAAAGTGCTTTAAGAACTGGTTGGGTCTTCAAACTACTCTGCTCAGTGCGAAGTTTGTAGATAAAGGGCTTAAAATGTCAATTTATTGTCTTAAAATGGGAGTAATCCTAAAAGCCAGTTATGTGCTTTGCCTAAAAGTGCCATAAGTGGATTGCAGAATGAGTTTTTGTACAGGGCTGTTTATATGACTGTTGAAAAAAAGGTTTAATACATACACAGCTGGTGTCAACAGTGCTAAGAACAAGTTGTAGAAAAAGTCTTTAATTTTAGAGGGAAACTATTGAAATATCTGACTGGCTGTGACTGAGATGATATCAGCGTTTGAAACCATCCAACTGTTTTCTTCAATTGATCCAATCCCAGCTGTGATAGGGCGAGAGGCAGGGTGCATGAACAGGTTTTCAGTCTATTGCAGAGCTAACACAGAGAGACAGACAGCTGTTAATGCTCACATTCACGCCTATGGCACACTTTGTTATTAATGTATCATGCATATATTTGACAGCAGCACTGTTGCCGCACAGCAAGAAGGTCCTGAGTTCATTCCACAATCAGGCCGGGGTCTTTCTGTGTGGAGTTTGCATGTTCTCCCCGTGTTTGCGTGGGTTCCCTCCGGGTACTCTGGCTTCCTCCCACAGTCCAAAGACATGCAATTAGTGGGGTTAGGTTAATTGATCAATCTAAGTCGCCCATAGTTGTGAATGCGGGAGTGAATGTGAGCGCGAATGGTTGTCTGTCTCTGTGTGTTAGCCCTGCGACAGACTGGCGACCTGTCCAGGGTGTACCCTTCCTCTCGCCCTGTGACAGCTGGGATACGCTCCAGCGCCCCCTGTGACCCTGAAAAGGAGAAGCGGATGAATGGCATATATTGGAAGTGTGGGAGGAAACCAGGATACTCTGAAAGAACAAAACAAGGGGAGAACATACAAACTCCACACTGAAAGACCCTGGCCGACCAGTGGATTTAAACCCAGGACCTTCTTACTGGGCTAAGCACCACACCTCCGTGCTGCCCCTCGTTTAAAACCTCTAGAATGTGTCCAATAGTCTGTGTGGTTTGCACTTGCTGTATAGTAAGTGTATACTGACATTAATGCATTTGGACGACAGAGTTGGTTTTTGGTGTTCTGACATGTGTTCCTGTCAGATTTGAGGCTGTTAGCCGGGGTGTAGTTAGTGTATCGCAACAGGTAAACAGCAGCTACTGCAAAAGGTAAATGTGGTTGCATTTTCCAATGGCGGTCTGCAAGGCCAGTATTTCGCTCACATGTGGGCTGATTGCTTCAACACCTGTTTCATGCAAGTGATTTGAGCTGCTGTGCTTTTTTTTTTTTCCCCTCAGCTTCGTGTGGATAAATGGTGGGGAAACAGGAAGGAGTTGGCCACAGTCCGCACCATCTGCAGCCACGTCCAGAACATGATCAAGGGAGTCACTTTGGTGAGAGCTCAGATATGCTTGTTTCAGTCGGTCCAGTTATAAACCCTGTGCATGCTTCTGGCTGACCCTGCCTATTGTTCCAGCATCAATTCTGTTTGCCTCTCATGCTTTTGTGCCACTGCAGGGTTTCCGGTACAAAATGCGTTCCGTGTACGCCCATTTCCCCATCAACGTGGTCATCCAGGAGAGCGGCACCCTGGTCGAGATCAGGAACTTCTTGGGAGAGAAATACATTCGCCGTGTCCGAATGAGGGGTGGTGAGTCTGCGTCAAATCATGGAAATGTTTATGAGAATGGCACGTGTGAAGTCCAGAAATATTCAAAGTTTCTGAGGTGTGGCGTAAATGACTTTGTCAGGAGAAGTTGGAAGTTATGTATAACTTCATATTGGGTTTGTGGTTGATTAGACACAAATACTTGTGACACATTAAAAGTTAAAATAGCCAGATGGAAGGGACCACAGTGAATTTATCATTTTAGTCTTCAAAATGTCAAATTATCTTTAAAGATCATTAAAGACTTGTTTTTCTGATCTTTTGTTTCATCAGTTCAAAGCCCAAGAGGCATCATACTAAAATCATGAAATTCACACACTCGTGAAGCTGAACGAGCTGCTGGTTGGGCAAAAACTGCTAACGGCTGATTTGAAAACCAGGGCTCGTTAAATTTATGGATTAGGAAATTATTTTGTCAATCAATCAAATCTTTATTCGTCACATGCAGGTTGCCCTGCAGTGAAAGCAGGCCTCTCTCTGATGTTTCCCCTCATACGCTCATTGGTGTTGTTTTGAGCCTTCACAGCAGCTGTAAGAGTCTCAAAGGTGTTGACCATATTACGTTCGTTGTGAGAGGTTGCGCCTCGTTCCATCGCTTCGATTCCAGCGGGCAGCCTTGGGGGGGGTTTGAACAGCCGGTTCCGCTCTCTTATTTCTCCGATAAACCAGGGCTAAGCCAACTCCGATCAGCATGAACCCTGTTATCACGGTTCCGAATAGATAGATATCTTCAGCGTCCTCGATCGACAGTCCCGCCAGGCACATACAGATTAATTGGTGTAGTGAGTCTCTGAGGAGGGATTTAGAATTGGCAGAGAGTGAGGCACGTGCAGACTTTGTGGAGTCATTGAAGCAGATTCTTTAATTTGTGATGAAGTCTGGAGTTGCACTCAGAGTTCAAACATGGTCAGTTAAGCATATCGACTTTTCTCTCAGCAGATCTAAAGATCCTGAGCTCGCCTCATTTTGGTGATGTAATGTCTGAAGCTGGATATTTATTATTTGGTGGAACTGTCATCTCATTGGAGGGCCACTTTAGTGTTCAAGTAGTACAGAAAAAACAAAATAGACAAATATTTCTGAAAATGTAGTGGAGGTTTTTTCTTTTTTTTTCTCTCTCTTTTTTTTTTTAAACATTTCTAATTTTGTATAATAAGACTAAACTTTTATCCTTGTTCTCTTTCAGGTGTGCTGTGTTCAGTCTCAGCCGCACAGAAGGACGAGCTGGTCCTGGAGGGTAACGACATTGAGCTGGTGTCCAACTCTGGTACGTCTGCCTGCTGTTTCCTCTTTAGGTTTTCTACACCATAGGATGAAATGATATGATTATGTCAAGCTCCACCAGCAGATGAGAAGTTTTTCATTATTTCAGTCGCAGCCGTCCTGAAACTGATTCAGTGTCACCTTGATGCTCGGTGTAGATAAGAGTGAATAAAACATCAGCGGATGTTTGTCACCAACCTTATGGTTGGAAAACTGGACTCTGTGGACAGTTGTTGCACATCATCTGTACACACTACATGCAGTTGGACATCAGTGCAGCTGCTAATCCAGTTTATCACACTTGACTTCTGATCAAGTTTCCCTCCACCTAAAGTCCTACTGTTCTCCTTACTGGGGTGCAGTGAGGGTTTTATCGATTATCTGACAGACATTAAGTTCAGGTTCTCAAATGAAATTATGGAAAGAAGATAAACTCAAATCAGAGAAGAACAGCCTCTGATCTCACCAGTGTTTTTAGACTATTGTAAATTTGAGTTTCTCCTTGAATTGATTTTTCGTCTTCACTCTTCTACATTAAGGACTGAGCACGGTCTTGTTTGCACGTCTACTTTGATGAACAAAAACCCCATCGCTCCACCTCAGTTGAGATTTTTTTTTTTTTTTTGCTAGTCTATAGTTGTTCTCCAGAATCTGTATTTTTAGTTTTTGTCCATATTAGTCGGTTGTTTTGGCTCAGCTTTTGAAGGCAAAGCTTTGTTATACAGCAGTGAGTATAAATATCACATTGATGTCAAACAAAGGCCAAAAACTGTCACCTGACCATAATCCACTCAAGACTGTATATAATTTCTGAAAATGAGTTTAAAGTCAAAATGCTCCTGCAGGTGGATTTTCCTGTAAATCCCTGATGGAGCTGTGAGATGCGAGTGTAAGATGCTTTTAGACCTTTTTAACTACCTTTTGATTCACATGCTACAATCCAAACAGCTCGACCTGCATGTATAAAAAGGAGGGTCGGTATGAGACCGCTGCCTCAGGGACATATCAGGTTTTTCTGGACTTGTGTCCAGATTCTTAGTAAACACGTTGGAGATGAAATTTGAACTTGGAGCCAAAACGACAGCAAACAGTGTGTCACACAGTCCTTCCTGAATCTTGTGTAATCCTGTTGTGATGTGCTACTTATCACCCCAACTTCTCTGTTGCAGCTGCTCTGATCCAGCAGGCCACAACTGTCAAAAATAAGGATATCAGGAAGTTCTTGGACGGCATTTACGTGTCTGAGAAGGGAACAGTCTTGGAACCGGAACAGTAAAAGTTACACCTACACTCTCGGAGGTTAGACATCACCATCCTCCTGTCCTGCATGCTCTGCTGGTTTTTCTTCCTTTTAATGGTTTCATTCTTTCAGATCTTTTTACACAATGCGCTGCTGCTCCACTTTATTTAAACTTATTTGTTGGGGCTCATGGATGTAGTTAAATTATTTTCCATTAATAAATACTCCTTACATGAAGTCGCCTTCATGTGTGAATCAATCTCCAAAAATCTGACTGGGCTTTTAACATTTTATCGGCAGTTTCAGATCATTAACAGTTTCATAAAAGCTGTAACTGATACGAACTGTTTTCCAGCCCCATGTGGTGTTTGTGTGGATGCTTTTGGCGTCACTGTTTGCATGAATGTGCACCACAGCGTGCATCTGTGCTCCTAAAGCTGCCCATTATTTTTGAAGTAAACTCTTCATTAATCCTCCCACTAAGTTGATCTGTCCTCACACTCGGCTCCTCTGTTTGTTTCCAGCAGCCCTGATCCAGCAGACCACCACAGTCGGAAAGAAGGACATCAGGAAGTTCCTGCACAGCACAGTGCTAATGACAAGCTAATAAGACCAATAAACTAATGTGTTTTCCAGTTAATCCAGTCTCTGCCTCCCTTTCTTATTGGTTTTTGAGAATAGTTCAGCAAAATCTTGATATTGTTATAAATTGCACACGAAAGAGTCACTGGGGTAGTTCTACCCATCATCAGAAGTTTAAGATTTGAAGATTTTTATTTTCACTTTGTTCAGTGGATTTCCTTGTTTTAGTTTAGCTTCACTGTTAGTTTGAGTTGTTCTGTTTCAGAGGAAAGATTTAAGAAATTCAGGATGAATATTAATAATCAAACAGTGCTTGTTAGAGGCTGTTTCACCGGCCAGGTTTTGAATACTAAAACTAAAGACATTGTAATCACCGATGAACTTAAGGGCTGTGAATGGGCTGGATCCCTGCTGTCACAGGATGAGATGCAAAGTACATCGTGGACAGAATGCTGGGATCATGCTCAGCGACGGTGAGCGACTACAACACTGTGCCCCCAAAACTGATTTTCTTTTACTTATACAAGTATACTGTTTTTGTTAAATTTCTGCGAAGCTCATGGTCAGTTTTTCCTTGTAGTTCATTATAATAACAATAAAACTGATGGATCAGATTCACTGAGGAGCTTGTGAAAATACTGAGATTTCTTGAGGACCAAAGTGATTCACAGACAGTTTCCAGCACATCCACTGGTTTGTTGCCAGAATGGCAAGTTTTAATTTTGAACATGTAATCGAACACAGACAACTAAAAGCAAAAGATTTAACCCTAAGACTTGCCTAAAAAAAATGTCACATTTGTTACCTAGATTTTTACTTTTTGTTCTTAGCACAGCATTTCAGACTCCTCACAGCGCTGATACTTCAGTCTCACACAGACTGAGGTGGTTTGATGTGTGAGGCATTTGTCTGACCTCAGGAACATCTTCAGGAGGACCAGGAGTCAAACAGACAACCTGTTCTAAAACCAGAGGAACTCAAATGCAACCTAACCTGAAGGTTTTCATAAACTCATCGTGTTTGGTTTGTGTGAAAGTCTCACGTTTAAATGCAAGAGGAGCAGAAAAAAAAAGATTAAACCTTCATTCCTCACAGTATCTATAAATTATTTGGGCTATACAACTCGGATTAAATACATCCAGGTCGCTTCTCTTCTTCATACTATTATTTTTTAAAGAACAAACAATAACGCGGAAGCAAGAAAGTGGATTTGCTGGGGGGGAAATGAAGGGAAGTAGTTTGAGTGGTGTTTTCCTCCGGGAGAGTAGTTTTGTTTTTTTTATTTGTATTTGCATTTTTAGTTAGAATCTGTAGGTTATTCAGGTTTTAAACAATATTCAAACAGTGCAGACACTACAGTCTATTTTTATTTTGTATTGATTGCTCAAACCATATGTATTGTGGTCATTTTTTGAGTTTAATTTTAGTTCATATATTTATTTATTTTACTTTCAATTCTACAATTATGGATATGAAAGTTGAGCATTATCAAATCAGTGATACAGCTCATTGCTTTCAGTGGTAAAAGCGCGCAGATTTTACCGGAAATTCTTCACAATAAGAAATGAATGCAAAAAAAAAAAATCTGCTAATTTATACCACAACAAAAAAATAATTTTTGTTATTTATTGTTTTAAACTTTTTTTTATTTATTTAGCTTGACATATCTGTAAACATTTAGGTTTTCTTTAGTCGAATAAAAAAACGTACTCGTGGTGACGCGGTGACGCACGCCAACCAGCTGCCGGAGCGTCATTTCCAGGCGACCGCGGACTCTTGCTTCGCGCCAAGCAGTTGAAGCTTTTTCTTACTTTTTTTGATAACAGACCAACACAGCGAGAAAGCGCGTTCATAATGGTACGTGACATATTTCAGCTGCTTTTTCACTCAAACTGGAGCCTGTGTGCATAAACACAGCGGGTAAATATGGAGGAAATGATGCTGTTGTGTGGTTAAACCTTGCTGCTGCTGCTACTGATGATGATGATGAAGCGCAGTGCGCAGTTAGCTCCTGCTAAAGAGGATAAACTTCAATCCTTTGGTTCAGGTGGAGCTTTGAGCAGCAGGTGAAGAAGGTGAAATCTGTGAAGTGTAAGAGCGTTCAGTTTGTAGTTTGTGTAGCTGTGCGGTCTGCTGTGGAAGCACACTGACTAACATGCAGAGGGGTGACAGTTTAAAGGAAAACCATAAAGCAGTGGGTGTAGAAGGACACACACAGGTGCAGATGCTTCCTCACAGCTGCACTGCAGGCTACAGTGAAGCAGCAACATCTGTGGCATGAGTGAAAAGACTGAGCTGACTTTGAATACGTTTGTTTTTGTTTGGGTGCCAATAAGGTGATTTTAATTCACTTAAATAAAACTAAAGATAAAATCTTTTGTTTGTTTGTTTTAAAAAAAAAGCAAAATTAACTGATGTAAAATCAAAAGTTGACTCGTGGTGTAAACTCATAAAACCTAGCATAAGGAAATGTCCTTATGCTAAGATTTTCACTGGGAGTGACAGGATGAGGGAACATTCATAGATGTAGTGAGGACATGCAGAGGGTTGGTGTGACAGATGGTGGTTATGTCCACTAATGGGAGCAGCAGAGTGAAGAGGATGGCTTCATTCAATTGGGGAAAATATAGGGAGGAACTAGTGGGTATGAATATATTATCAAGGAGGGCCAGTCGGTATTAATTTATGTATCTGAGTAAGCATAATAAAATGGATTTAAGTAAAATAAGTTATTGGGGAACCAAAATAACTACAAATAGGTATAAAATAAGTGAGCTAGTCTACAGACAAGATTGGTAAATAATTAAAATAATAAAAGATTTCCACTTTTTGGGGAAAAAATGAATATAGCTGCCTTTGACTGTGAAATTCATCTTTTCTAATTTGCAAAATGAGATCATGTGCTTGAGCTGCAAAGATGTGGATGGGGTAGGATGGAAGGATACAAAGTCTCACTGAGATGTCAAAGAATGAAATAGTTTTGCATTCGTAGCTCCTACTCCCAGGCACTTTATGAGTCAGGATGTACAGTTTTGATAAAAGTGATTTTTTTTCCCTGTTTTTTCCTTTTACGTAATTCTGTAATTCTTACAGTTTGTACTCTTCTGTGTGTGCAGGACATCAGGCGGTTCTTTGCACCGACGTCGGCTAAGCCTGCGGTGCAGAAACCTGCCCCGAACGGAAATGACAAACAGGAGAAGAAGAAGAAGAATTCCTCGTCAACGGACGAGGAGGTGAAAAAGAAGAAGAAAGAGCCCAACAAGGTGAGGAGCTGCCCCCTCTCCTTGTCTCCTTTCTCTGTTCCTCTTCATCCTGTTTATCCGGCTTTATTGTGGTTTCGTGTTCTGTAGGTCAAAAGCAAAAAAACTGAGGAGCAACGCAAGGATGGGGAGAAAAAACGAAAGAAGCACGCAGTCATAGCCTCGGGTAGGCATTTCCTCCACAGTGATGTCTCGGTGTCACAGCATTGTTATTTTTCTGAAGGTTTTTAAAGGATTTGTTAAAATACATTCCTTTAAAATGTAGTTTATTGCTGTTTGATGAGATGTATGCGGGGACTCAGCGACCTGCAGCATCCTCAGGCTCTTCTGTGCATCTGGATTTTAAAAAAAAAGATAACACACATTTTCAAAAGTTTACAAAAGATTTAGCCTCATATTTTCATCCAAAGATGAATGGAAATAGATTGTAGATTTAGATGAGGACAGAATTATTAGCCCCCTATGAAAGTTGAATTTTTACCCCCTCAGACGCAGAAGAACTAGCAGGGTCAAAATGTTGTAGTTTTCAACAGTCTCACATGTGCTCCTGACCAATCACAGCTCATTCTTCCTCACCTAATCTTCTTCATGATCCCTTCCACTTTGAGTTTCTTGGAGCCTTGCAGCCCGTTTCTGTGCAGGATTCTAGTGATGCGTTGTGTTTGTGCTCAGACTCAGATGAGGAGGAGCCAGTGAGGAAGTCAAAATCCCCCAAAGAGAAAGCGAAGACAAACAAAAAAGATCCCGTGCAGTACGTCTCTGAAACAGGTGATGCTTCAGATGTGCTCTTACCCCAGCGTTAAAGGCAAAATGTCCTTTTTTTATAAACGCGTGATAGGAAGCCTCTCTTTTCTGCTTGTAGACTCAGACAGCGACAACTTCCAGTCCTTGAAGAAAACTTCCAAATCCAAACAGAACGGCACCGCAAAAACGACAAAAGCGGAAGCCAAACAGTCGGGGAAGTCTCCCGTCAAGCCATCCTCCACCCAGGGAAAAACCACACCAAAATCTCCTCCTGTACCTTCCACCCCAAAGTCAGCTCCACCCCCTCAGCCCAAACAAACCCCCACATCAGTACTCGATTACTTTGGCAGCGCGAGTGTTCAGCGCTCGGACAAGAAGCTGGTAGCCAGCACCAAACGAAAGGCTGTGAGTACTGAGGCATTACTTCTGTGTGTGTTTCCTTGTTTTTTTTACTCATCCTCTCATGACTCAGTAACGATCCTTTGTAAAAACTCCTCAGCCGACTCTCACAGACGACCTGATAAGCGATGAGGAAATCGCCAGGCAGCTGCAGATGGAAGAGGACATGGAGGTAGGCTGATCAGCCGCTGCTGGTTTATTTGACTTTGAATTAGAGCTGCTCAGTAAATTGACAGATGGCTTTGACCCGTAGTTCATTACAGCTCTTCTGCTGTTCTCATGTTTTTGCTGCGTCACTCTCAGCTGGAGAAACAGGTCCACGAGGATGAGGAGTTTGCCAGAACGCTGGCCATGCTGGATGAAGAGCCAAAAGCGAAGAAGGTAAAGGCTGCAAGCATTAAAAAGGCTTGTGCAATTAAATTCTCAAGTTTATTTCAAGTCTTGTTTCTTTTGTCTTCCCAACCATCCAGGCTCGCAAAGGCTCTGATGAAAAACAAGTCTTGACCACGAGCCCCAAAAAGAAAGCCACAGACGCTGCCGCCCCTGGGAGCAGCTCGAAGACCAGCGTGTCTGAAGATGTGGTTAGTCCGTCTCCCAAAAAGACCACAGCTCCTGTAAAAGCCAGCTCCAAACTGGCCATGATGAAGAAAAAGGATGATGACAAGAAGGAAGGGGTAAAGAGCAAAACCCCTACTAAGATGAAAATTTCTCCCAAAAAGGAGCCCCACGCTTCATCTATCTCAGAGAAGACGTTCACCCCCAAAACTGGAACCACGCCCACCGCACTTAAGACTTCTCCCAAGAAACCGGAGGTGAGCCACACAGACGACCTATCAGATCAGAGGAAGAAAAAACCTGAGCATATAGATAAAAATATCCACTTCAAACAATTTAAAACCCAGATTATTTGCCTCTGTCTCAGAGCACGAGCACAAGCCCTGACGACCAAGAGAAGAAGAAGGCCAACTCTTCAGCTTACAGGAACTTCCTGAACAGAGATGGACCACGAGCTCTGGGCTCAAAGGAAATCCCGAAGGTAACCTGTGCTCACTGTAGACGCCATCGTTCAGCTGGCCAGCAAGCTTGCGCTGCCTTTGCTTTACTGCCTGCGTGGTTTGTGTTTTCCAGGGAGCAGAAAACTGTTTGGAGGGCTGCGTGTTTGTCCTGACCGGCGTCCTCGAGTCCATGGAGAGAGAAGACGCCAAATCTCTCATCGAGCGCTACGGAGGCAAGGTGACGGGCAACGTCAGCAAGAAGACCACCTACCTGATTCAGGGCCGAGACAGCGGTGCATCGAAGCTGGAGAAGGTGATATCTCTTTGGACATGAATGCATCACCATATTAAAGGATTTGACATCAATAGAAAAAACTGTCTGAAGCCCGAGCTTTTATCTCACAGGGATTAGCTGTTCCAGCACCGATCATGTGTGTTATGAGTACTTTATCAATACACATGATAGAAAATAAGGAAATTCAATAAATTAAGATAGACTTTAAGGATAAACAGTTTGAGCTCCAGATACGAAAAAATGGCAGAAAATGATAATAAAAATTGGTCCTTTTTTCTTTATTATCCTCTATTTTTCCCACACACACGTGAAACATTTTGCTCCATAGTTTTGTTTCTTGCGTTTCTTGGTCAGCTGGAGAGGTCTGAGGATCAGACTGAACTTCTATCTTCTGTTGCAGTTGCTCAGTCAACCATCAACCAGCGCTGAAACCTGTGAGTGCTTATTTTCCACATTTCCCTAATCTAAAACCTTTAACTTATAAAAGTTAAGATCTCTACAGTCTGTAAAAAAAAATGCCGTCATTTACCTGAATTCCTCCGCGGTCCTCGTTACCAGCCATGCCGTCGACCTCGTCCATGATCAGCACGTGTTTACTGCTCACTGTCTGTGACGTGCCTGCAAAACGCCAAGAAACAAGAAGAAGAAGGTTTAAGTGTCACTGATTAATCGTTTGTATGTTATGTTAATTTATTAAAAAGTTTGTCCAGCATGCACTTCATAAATATTGTAAAAGCACAGCCAGAGTTGCTGTTTAAGAAAAAGTGGAATAAATGAGCTCTTATCTACTTTAATGGAGAAGTCACTGCTGTACGAGAACAACAACCACATCTGTTTACTGTTTTAATAACAGCCTGTGCACAGACTGCGTGTCATTTTTAATCACTTGTATAAAAGGCAGCTGAAAGCTGGAGTGACCTTTGTAGAAGTTCTCTATGCTGGTGTTGTTCAGCGACTCGGCGACGACCTCCTTCAGGCTGTTTTTGCTGCGAGTGCAGCTGGCGTTCATCTCCACATAACTGAAGCCCAGCTCCTGCAGGACGACACACAGACGCAGTGAACGCGAGGCTGAGATTAGAGCGGCGTGCTCAATACGCACACAGGCTGCTCACAATAAATCTGTGTGTGTTTTCACGCTGACCTCGCAGACCAGGGCAGCCGTGGTGGTCTTTCCCACCCCTGGCGGGCCGGAGAGCAGAGCGGCTTTGAATCCTGAGCCATCGTCTTTCCCTCCAAACTTACCAAACCGAGCCGCTGCATAGAAGAAAGCAGAAAAGAACACACGCAGACTTCAGCACAGACGGGTTTAAAAAGCTGAAATCGACCAAAAACAAATCACGTTCAGTCTTCTGCTACCTGCTGGTTTGCCGCTGCCGTGGTTTTTGTACCAGTTCTTGCAGCCAGCGCAGCAGCTTGTTTGCACAGCTCTGGTCCCCCTGCTGGCCAATCACAGCCTTCAGAGAGCGTGGACGGTACTTGTCCACCCACAGCAGGCTGCCACCCTCTTCTGTGGGTGATGGAGATGATTGTTCTGGGACAGAAGAAGAAGAGGTAGCAGAGGAAAGGCCCAGCTCCCTTCGCGCAGTTTGACCCGAGCCTCTCCCGGGTGGAGTCCCTCCGTCTCTGGTCTTGGTACCGCGGCCTTGTGCCTGTCCCGTCTTTGAAGGGCTCGGGGTGTGAGGTGATCTGGAATTACCCTTAGAGGGAGAGATCTTCTGGGCCTTCGGGGTGCTCTTTGAAGCCTGGCTTGGAGGCGTCTTGGTCTTTGTGGTTTTGCTCTATGTGACAAAAGCAGAGGGTATAGAAACCCAGCGGAAATGGGTAAAATTCATCTTTTAATGTAAAGCGTTTATTCCGGGAGCAGAAATGAGCAGCTGTGACCAAGCTGCAGTGTGTGTGTATATATATATATATATATATATAGGTATATATTTATCATTATTATTATATCTACTTTTTTAGTTTAACTGATGTACAAAAGAGTAAATCGTACATTACAGGATAATTTCAATACTGACCTCAGCTTCCGCAGCGATCTCATACTTGGACTTCTTTCCTGGTTTGGTTCCGATCAGCTCCAACAGACCGTCTTCGTCGAGGATCTGGGTGCCGAAGCTCTCCGCCTAAGAAACGCAAGAAACAAAACTATGGAGCAAAATGTTTCACGTGTGTGTGGGAAAAATAGAGGATAATAAAGAAAAAAGGACCAATTTTTATTATCATTTTCTGCCATTTTTTCATATCTGGAGCTCAAACTGTTTATCCTTAAAGTCTATCTTAATTTATTGAATTTCCTTATTTTCTATCATGTGTATTGATAAAGTACTCATAACACACATGATCGGTGCTGGAACAGCTAATCCCTGTGAGATAAAAGCTCGGGCTTCAGACAGTTTTTTCTATTGATGTCAAATCCTTTAATATGGTGATGCATTCATGTCCAAAGAGATATCACCTTCTCCAGCTTCGATGCACCGCTGTCTCGGCCCTGAATCAGGTAGGTGGTCTTCTTGCTGACGTTGCCCGTCACCTTGCCTCCGTAGCGCTCGATGAGAGATTTGGCGTCTTCTCTCTCCATGGACTCGAGGACGCCGGTCAGGACAAACACGCAGCCCTCCAAACAGTTTTCTGCTCCCTGGAAAACACAAACCACGCAGGCAGTAAAGCAAAGGCAGCGCAAGCTTGCTGGCCAGCTGAACGATGGCGTCTACAGGAGCA